>NC_082707.1:173717160-174027160 GCF_030144855.1 Hypanus sabinus
AATCAGAACTTTACAGTCCAATCTTCCTTTAATACCAAAATGATTTAATTTACTCCGCATAGTTTTAAAATAAGTATGACTTAAATAGTGTTGTATATCCATTTACTCATTTTTGAGTAACACAAATCATTCTTAATCAATTCTTGATCTCGAACATAGACAAGAGAGGACAAGAGCAGCAGCTCTGGAGGTTTATTTAGTAACACCAAGTTCTCAGTTCTAAGTCCATCATAATGCATCCAATTACCATCAATCATAAAAACAGCCGAGTAATGATGCTCCTCCTTATTGAAAAGTGTTGCCCCTTCTAGTAAGTACCTAGGAACAAAAGAAAATCAGTTTATTTTTCCAAACAAGCATTCTATTTCAACATGTTCTAATAGAATGTGATTGCTTCTAAATTTTATTTATATTCCCTTTATTTCATGTAACCCCTCCCATATGGGTAATCTATGGTCCAAACAATTTATTCTCACCTCCCACATGATCATTTATGAACAGTTATATGCAGACTGTTACACATTCAGTCTGTAGCCAAAAAAAACAAAGTTAAGAGCTTACATTTTCTTAAGTTGTTTCAAGAGTATGCAATTTTGTACTAATCTAAGTCGGACATTTATTGTATTTGTCATACTATCAAGACATAGTCTTGAACAATTTTTTTCATCAAATTTTAATATTCAAATCAGTTTCCCATTTTTGTCTTGACTTATGAATTCCTAGTGTAATTGTCTGTTTTTGAATCAAATTATACATACAAGATGTAAATTTTAAAATTTTTCCTTTTTGAATTAAAGTTTATTTCATTAGGTTTTGGCATTAACATTGTTTGACCCAGTTCATCTCTTAAGGCCTTTAATTGAAAATACCAGAAAAGAGTGTTATTTGATATTTTATATTTATTCCTTACTTGATCAAACGACATCAATATACCTCCTTCAAAACAGTCACCTATATATCTGATCCCTTTTTGAAACCAGTTATATAAAAGTTGGTTATCCATTGTAAAAGGAATAAGTCTATTTTGAATTAGGGTCCTCTTTGCTAATAAAGATTTCTTTATCTCATCATCCACATTTATCTTATTCCATAAATTGATCAAATAAGAGATTTTCTTTTCCCGTATCCATTTGGATTCCCATTTATATATAAAATCTTCTGGTATATTTTCTCCTATCTATTCTAATCTATGCCAGTTTTTCTTCATCAAAAAAAGATGCAACAAATCTAAGTTGATTTGCTTTATAATAATTCTTAAAATTTGGGAGTTGTAACCCTCCTTAGGTCAAATTTACATGTCAATTTTTCCAATGATATTCTTGACATCTTACCTTTCCAAAGAAACTTCCTCACACATTTATTCAACTCTTGAAAAAACTTCTGGGGCAGTTGTATTGGTAATGTTTGGAATAAATATTGTAATCTAGGAAATATATTCATTTTTACAGCATTAACTCTTACCTACTAATGTTATTGGTAACATCATCCATTTATCAAGATCCTCTTGAATTTTTTTCAATAATGGCAAATAATTTAATTTATATAAATTTATATCATTATCGACTCTTATACCTAAATATTTTACATTTTTTTTTACATCAATTATATATTACACCACAAAAAATAAATAGATGAAAGCCTAATTTGTCTGACCAATGTTTCAGATGTAATCAAGAAATCGGTACTTTTTTACACTCTACTTGGTCTTGTTTTAAAATTCAACCTTTTTGGATAAATCTAAAACTTTTACTGGAACAAATTATCGGAATACAACTTCCACATAGCCCAATATTATTTTTATTAGGGGATATTGAAGGGATAATACTGAAACTTAAATTGAATAAATATCAGAAAAAATTTATAAAAATTGCATTGGCAGTAGCCAAAAAAGCTATTGCAGTTACTTGGAAATCGGATTCATACTTAACTATGGACCGTTGGAATAATACATAGCTGCATTCCACTTGAAAAAATTACTTATAATTTAAAAAATGAATGATATTTTTGAAAATTTGGCACCCTGATTTACAAAAGATAGGATTAAATATATAGGTCCTTTGAAGATAAAATTATTAGTTATTTGGGGGAAAAAATAAAGATATACTAAAGTAATTTTGAACTCCATGGAGCATGTGGGGATCCTCTGATATCCAGGCAATCTTTCTTTCTTTTTCTTTTTTTTTTAAGACAGGGATGTTAAGGGGGAGGGTGGAGGACTAATATTAATTTTCATTACTCTATTATTCTATTCATTCTATTTAATTCTCTTAAATTAAAAAATATATATTTAAAAAGTGTGCAATTTTGGGACATCAAACTTGCTGAATGATTGTTGCACTGCTCCTGCATTAATAATTGAACCAGTCAATTTCAGGTACTATTGATTTTCATAAATTCTATACTTAAATAGAATTGTCAGTAATGATGTAAAAGGAGAATTGTATCACCTCAATTGTATGTCATTAGGAAATTACCTGTGTTCTGCCACAGCCAAACTATATGGCACATATGCCAGTTCCTCGGATTTCCATTGCTGCATATTTAGGATGACAAATGGAGGAGCATTATGACAAAAAATTCTCTGTGTGAACTCCCGTTGACCATTACATCTAGGAAAGGTGTGGTGTCATGTTAGAACTCAGATATCAAATGGTATATGATAATAAAACATCTCCATTACTTAGACTTAGTTTTTAGATTATCCTTTCATATTCTCAATTTACATAATTGCAGTTAAGTTCATTTTTCAAGATGAAGGGGCCATTAAATCATCTCAGTTCCCTTAAGGTGACAAGTAACTACACAAAATTCAACTCAGGGCATGTGACAAAATTACCTCTCATAGCATTTTTGCTTAAATTTTTCCACAGCTAAGGCTAAATCTAATAAGGAAAAAAAAAACACACAAAGTGAAGCTATTAACAAGTGTAGCAGATAGATTGCAAAATGGAAGCCAGTATTTTACCTTTGTACGCACATATTCAGTCCTGTTTTACACTTAAAACTTGATTGTTGCTTGAGGGATGGGGAAAAACTTTAATTCATTAGTTTTTTTGAAGAAAATACTTTAGTTTTTCAATCACAAACAAGAGATGCTGGAAATACAAGCAACACACAAAATGCTGGAGAAACTCAGCAGGCCAAGCACCATCTATGAAAAAGAGTTCAGCAGGACTGGAGAGAAAATAAAAGAATGAGGAGTCAAGAGTTAGAAGGTATGGAAAGGGGAAGAAGAAACACAAGGTGATAGGTGAAACCTAAAGGGGAAGAGATGAAGTAAAGAGCTGGGAAGTTGATTGGTGAAAGAGATATAGGGCTGAAGAAGGGGGAGTCTGATAGAAGAGGACAGAAGGCCATGGAAGAAAGAAAAGGGGGGGGGGAGGAACACCAGAGGGAGGTAATGGCAGGCAAGGAGTTAAGGTGAGAGAGCAAAAGGGGATGGGGGGGGTCATTATTAGAAGCTTGAGAAATCGATGTTTATGCCATCATGTTGGAGGCTACCCAGATGGAATACAAACTGTTGCTCCTCCAACTTGAGTGTGGCCTCGTTGTGACAGTGGAGGAGGCCACGGATGGATATGCTGTAATGGGAATGGGAAGTACAATTAAAATGGGTGGCCACTGGAAAATCCCACTTCTTCTGGAGTATGGAGTGTAGGTGCTTGGCAAAGCAGTCTCCCAATCTACATTAGGTCTCACCGGGAGCACGAGATACAATAGATGACCCCAACAGACTCACAGGTGAAGTATCGCCTCACCTGGAAGGACTGTCTGTGGCCCTGAATGGTAGTGATAGAAGAGGTGTAAGAGTAGGTGCAGCACTTGTTCCACTTACAAGGATAAGTGCCAGGAGGGAGATCTGTGATACCTGCAGAAAGTGGGGCGTGGGAGAGGGAAAGACGTGCGTGATGGTGGGATCCAATTGGAGTTGGAAGTTACGGAGAATTACGTGCTGGATGCAGCAACTGGTGGGGTGGTAGGTGTGGACATGAGGGACCCTATCCCTGGTGGGGTGGTGGGATGATCATCCTCACTCAATAATTTCTCCTTTGGCTCCTCCCACTTCCTTCAAACAAAAAGTGTAGCCATGAGTACTCACATGGGTCCCAACTATGCCTGCCTTTTTGTTGGCTACCTAGAACAGTTTATATTCCAATCATACACTGGTGCCACTCCGACTTTTCCTACGTTACATCGACGACCACACTGCCGCTGCTTCCTGCACCCATGCTAAATTTGACAACTTCAACTTTGCCTCCAACTTTCCCTTTGTCTGGTCAGGGGAAGAGAGGAGCAATAGGCAAGTAGTCACTCCGGGGTCTCGGGAGCCCCAGTGGCTGTCCCCCATCGGAATAAGTATTCCAGTGTTGGGGAGGAGACAGCCTACCTTACCTGGGGGAAGCAACAGTGGCTGACCTCTGGCACAGAGTCTGGCCCTGTGGCTCAGAAGCGTAGGGAAAGGAAGAAGGCAGCAGTACTCTAAAGTTAGGGGGTCAGACAGGTGATTCTGCGGACGCAGGAAAGAAACGCTGATGGTAGTTTGCCTTCCAGGTGCCAGGGTCCAAGACGTTTCTGGTTGCATCCACAATATTCTGAAGTGGGAAGGTGAACAGCCAGAGGTTGTGATACATATTGGTACCAATAACATAGGTAGAAAAAGGGAGGAGGTCCTGAAAAAAGACTACAGGGAGTTAGGAATGAAGTTGAGAAGCAGGACCGCAAAGGTAGTAATCTTGGGATTACTGCCTGTGCCACATGACAGTAGGTATATGAATAGAGGGAGGTGGAGGATAAATGTGTGGCTGAGGGATTGGAGCAGGGGCCAGGGATTCAGATTTCTGGATCAACGGGACCTCTTGGGGAAGGCATGACCTATACAAAAAGGATGGGTTGTACTTGAATCCCAGGGGGACCAATATCCTGGCAGGGAGGTTTGCTAAGGATATTGGGGAGAGTTTAAACTAGAATTGCTGGGGGGTTGGAACTGAACTGAAGAGATGGAGGAAGGGGCAGTTGGCTCACAAATAGAGAAAGCTTGGAAACAGTGCAAGGAGGATGGGCAGGTGATAGAGAAAGGATACGCTCAGATGGTTCGAGATGTGTCTATTTAATGCAAGAAACATCATGAAGAAAGTAGATGAGCTTAGAGCATGGATCAGTACTTGGATCTATGATGTTGTAGCCAATACAGAGACTTGGATGGTTCCCAAGGGCAGGAATGGTTACTTAGAATACCAGGCTTTAGATGTTTCAGAAAGGACAACAGGGAGGGAGGCAAAAGAGGTGGGGGCATAGCACTGCTGATCAGAGATAGCGTCACGGCTGCAGTAAAGGAGGAATTCATGGAGGGATTGTCTACTGAGTCTCTGTGGGTGGAAGTTAGAAACAGGAAGGGGTCAATAACTCTACTGGGATTTTTCTGTAGATCACCTGATAGTAACAGGGACATCGAGGAGCAGATAGGGAAACTGATTGTGGAAAGGTGTAATAATAACAGCATTGTCATGGTGGGAGATTTTAATTTCCCAAATATTGATTGGCATCTCCCTAGAGAAAGGGGTTTAAATGGGGTGGAATTTGTTAGGTGTGTTCAGGAAGGTTTCTTCACACTTATGTAGATAAGCCTACAAGAGGAGAGGCTGTACTTGATCTGGTTTTGGGAAATGAACCTGGTCAGGTGTCAGGTCTCCCAGTGGGAGAGCATCTTGGAGAAAGTGATCACAATCCTATCTCCTTTACCATAGCATTAGAGAGGGATAGGAGCGGACAAGTTAGAAAAGCATTTAATTGGAGTAAGGGGAAAATGAAGCTATCAGGAAGGAACTTGGAAGCATAATTGGGAACAGATAATCTCAGAGAAATGTACAGCAGAAATGTGGCAAATGTTCAGGGGATATTTGCGTGGTGTTCTGCATAGGTACATTCCAATGACACATGGGAAACATGGTAGCGTACAGAAACCCTTGTGTACTTTGCTTCAGTATTCACTCAGAAAAGGATCTTGGTGATTGTTGGGATGACTTACAGTAGATCGAAAAGTTTTAGCATATAAACATTAAGAAAGAGGATGTGATGGAGCTTTTGGAAGGCACCATGTTGGATAAGTCTCTGGGACCAGACGAAATATATAGTGGGAGGCAAGGAAGGAGATTGCTCAGCCTCTGGCAATGATCTTTGCATCATCAATGGGGACGGGTGAGGTTCCTGAGAATTGGAGGATTGCAGATATTGTTCCTTTATTCAAGAAAGGGAGTAGAGTTAGCCCAGGAAATTATAGACCAGTGAGTCTTACTTTAGTGGTTGGTATGTTGATGGAAAAGATCCTGAGTCTGGATTTATGAACATTTGGAGAAGCATAACATGATCACGAATAGTCAATATAGTTCTGTCAAAGGCAGGTTGTGCCTTACAAGCCTGATTGAAATTTTTTGAGGATGTGACTAAATATGTTGATGAAGGAAGAGCAGTAGATGTAGTGTATATGGATTTCAGCAAGTCATTTGATAAGGAACCCCATGCAAGGCTTATTGAGAAAGTAAGGAGGCAAGGGATCCAAGGGGACCTCGTTTTGTGGATTCAGAATTGGCTTGCTTATAGAAGTGAGTGTAGACGGGTCATATTCTGCATGGAGATTGGTGACCAGTGGATCAGGGATCTATTCTCTTTGTGATTTTTATAAATGACCTGATGAGGAAGTGGAGGGATGGGTTAGTAAATTTGCTGATGACACAAAGGTTGGGGATGTTGTGGATAGTGTGGAGGGCTGTTAGAGTTTACAGCGGGATATCGACTGGATGCAAAACTGGGCTGAGAAGTGGCAGGTGGAGTTCAACTTGGATAATTGTGAGGTGGTTCATTTTGGTAGGTCAAATAAGATGGCAGAATATAGTATTAATGGTAAGACTCTTGGCAATGTGAAGAATCAGAGGGATCTTTGGGTCCGTGTCCATAGGACACTCAAAGTTGCTGTGCAGGTTGATTCTGTGGTTAAGAAAGCATATGGTGCATTGTCCTTCAGCAACTGTGGGATTGAGTTTCAGAGCAGAGAGGTAATGTTACAGCTATATAGGACTCTAGTCAGACCCCACAAAGTACTGTGCTCAGATCTGGTCACCTCACTACAGGAAGGATGTGGAAACTATAGAAAAGGTGCAGAGGAGATTTACAAGGATGTTGCCTGGATTGCGGAGTGTGCCGTATGAGAATAGGTTGAGTAAACTTGGCCTTTTCTCCTTGGAGTGACGGAGGATGAGAGGTGACCTGATAGAGGTGTACAAGATGATGAGAGGCATCAATTGTGTGGATAGTCACAGGCTTTCTCCCAGGACTGAAAATGGCTATGATGAGAGGCACAGTTTTAAGGCCTTGAAAGTAGGTACAAAGGCACGCAGAGAGCGGTGAGTGCGTGGAATGGGCTGCTGGTGACGATGCTGGAGGCGGATACAATAAGGTCTTTTAAGAGACTCCTGGATAGGCACATAGAGCTTAGAAACATCGAGGGCTGTGGGTAACCCGAGGTAATTTCTGAAGTACATTTGGCACAACATTGTGGGTCGAAGGGCCTGTATTGTGCTGTAGTTTTTCTATGTTCCCACCTTGCCCTTAAATTTATCTGGTCCAATTCTGACACCACCCTCCACTTTCTTGATATCTCTTTTTCTATCTCTGGAGACAGCTTATCCACTGATGTTTATCACAAACCCACTGACTCTCACAGCTTTTTGGACTATACCTTTTCCCATTCTGTTATTTGTAAAAATGCCATCCCCTTCTCCAGCCCTGTAGCTCTTTCAACTTCCCAGCTCTTTACTTCACTCCTCTCTCTTCCCTGGTTTCATCTATCATTTTGTTTCTTCCTCCCCTCCCCCATTCCTTCTATCTCCTCGGCCTGAAATGTCATCTGTACTATTTTCAATAGATGCTGCCTGGCCTGCTGAGTTCCTCCAGTATTTTGTGTGTGCAGGCCACATTCGTTTTATTGGATATACCACAATAAACATATATGTGACATTGAGAATTTTGGAATTGCACACAAATACCTAGTGATTAAAGAAAGAAATGTAAATTTTGAAATGTAAATAAATGTAAATATAGAAGCATGTACCAGATCAGGCTCTAAATAACTATTCCATGTTTATTGCAACTGCAGCAACAACCTAGTATTAGGAAATGCTGCATTTTTCTCAAATATCAACTAGGCTTCCAGATTTTTTTTTAAACTCCTTAAAACATATTCTAAAATAGAAATCACCAGCTGGTATCATGGTAAGGTATCTAGTGTCATGACGCTGGTAGGAAATCTTTAGCCCATTCTCTCAACCTAAGATTTTTTTTTAAAGTCTAGGACAAAATTAAGTATGTCTTTCATGATTTCTGACCTATGTTTAGATAAGGAAAGATAATGGGAATTTGTTCACTCATTATTCAGCTTCCACTGAACAAGGATGCCTGCTCACTGCTTTACTTTAGAGAGGCCCTGCTCTAGCCAGATTCTCATCATAATACACATTTCCTATAATGGACAATAACTCACTCCATGGTCATTGTTAAACCAATTATTGGCCTGTATTCAATTTGTAAGCACACGAAGTTGGTGAACATACCCAAGTTCTTCACAGAGCTCGGTCCTGGGACAGAATAATTCATCCACTGCTGCTTGAAGTACATCACCCAAGAGAGAATCTCGTGAAGGACTTCAGCAAATAAAAATAAATCTTAGTCTCCAAATTGGGAATCACATCATAAGCAAAAACACTTGCATTGTGTTGCACTGTGTCAGCATCAGTTAAACCAAGATAAGAAATTTATCAAACAAATAATGATTAATTTCAGCAAAATATTCATAGTAACACATTAATTTGTTAATTACAATATTATTTCAAGCTGCTGCATTGTGATCTTGTATGATTTCTTGTTTCAGAATTGATTCTCACAATAATTGATCACTTTTTATTTCTGATCAACAGGAAACATCTTAAATATCACAAGTTTAAATTACTCATCTATCCAAGTTTAAATTACCATGCACAGGATAATGGATGGTGAAACTGAAAATGCTGGACGTAATACACAGATGTGAAGCTTTAATTTGGTGTCTCTAACAAGTTATACCAAACTTTCTGTAAACTTACTCAGCCTTTATGCTTTTGTTTCAAGTTTAATTTAACCAGAGATAACTCTCTAGTAATTGCATCATATGATAAAGTTTATGAACTGTGCTCATTTTCTTACACGTCATTTAGTCAAAATGGAGGCACAACAATCTTGTATCTCAGCAAAAAACTGAAGTCTATTAACAGTTGCCTGTTCAATCTAAACTTAATTCAGTTTTCTGCAAATTTCATCTGTTGTTGATAGGTCTTTCAATTTTTGCTATTTTCTGAACACTTTTATACTGAACTCAAAAAATGCAAAGCTGAAAATGCCTCTTCATTATGCCCTTTTTATTAACTTTTAAAATTTCTGCCATTTTCTTTTACTTGCACAGGTTTTGAATGAATAAACCATTCCTTCAATAAATGGAAAAAATAAGTATCAACTTGGACTTAGCATTTAGAGACATTACCTCCATATTACTCATGTCAGTAAGTGACTGTGTAACGAATGATAAAATGCAATGTTTGTTATTAAAGATTAATTCACGATATATGTCCTTGACTGAAATTTTGCTGGACCACGCAATCCAGCATTTAAAGAACTTTAAAAATTGTACTGAAAAAAGAAATACTTCAAGATCCCTGTGTTCACAGAGACTGAATGAAGCTCATTCTATTCTGTCCAGTTTGAAAAGAAACAAATTAGGTCAATATGACAATTTATAACTGATAAATTCATACCAGTAAGAACAGGGCTTAGGTTATCCAAACTCATTTCATAGAACTACTATAATTTGCTGGTTGCAATATTCAAAGAAATTAAAATGAAGCTTTCTTATTGGAAATAAAAGTTAACCTACTAGATTACAATTGTCTTGCGCTGATCTTCTTGCACACGTGCTGGACATCTTCCATTAGAACAAAATGTTTCCTGTATGGTAGACATAAGGTTCTCCAGATTCCTTGTAAAGTTGTCATGTTCATTCCCAAATAGGTCAATTTCTAAAGAGGCCTCATGGACTTCACTTTTGTACTGGCATTTTTCCATCTTATCCCAAATCCATAACAACTTCACAGTTGTAAATTTATATGAATCCATCAAATATAGAAAATGCTCAACAAATTCCTTTCCCAAGTAGGTCGATAACTCTCTACGAAAATTCTCATTTTCACTGAGAATCACATATAGTAACATCAAAAATCCATCAATGGTGCAAGTATTTTTTAGGCTGATCTTCACGTACAATGGAGTGCAGGCCATTGCGTTTTTTCCAGCTTTGATGGTATACACTCCACCCCATGGAAGAACAGGTCTCCAGAAAGATCTATCTCCATTGGAGTTATTTGCAACTGATGCTCGGATCTCTTCAAATAATGTTTTAGTCCTAAAATAAAAGGTAAGAGGTGGAGATGCTCATAAATTTTACAACCCACTCCTGATAAGAGTTAGGCAATTTTATACTTTGTAAAAATAAAACAACCGAATTTTTTTCCTAATTTATCAATCACGACACATTTCTTCAGGTGGTTTCAGTAGTGTTATTTTAATCAAATTACTGGCTAGATTACTAGCTAACAGTAAAACAAATAATTTATATAATCAGATAATTGGATTACTAAATTTACATGTACTGTACAAGTCAGCTATTAATATTACATGCATAAGGAACAAATTATCTGGCATAGCACGCTATCTTTTTCAAATACCAACAGTGCTACAACATTCAGATCAATAGGATTAATAACTTTGTGATTAATTTAATCCTGAAGATGATGATTCTTTCCTTCAGCAAAGTCAGAAATTCCTTATAATTAATTATGAATCAAAGAAAGAAATATCAATTCCAGAGAACAGAGTAACAGGCTATTAACCCAACATCTGCCAACAGGATCTATTGTAATGTAATAGGTGGACAAAATCAAAAAGGGTGAATACAGGACTGAAAGTGTTATATTTGAATGCGCACAGTATACAGAAAAAAGGTGGATGGACGTAGCACAGTTACAAACATGTATGTATGTTGTTGTTGTAGGCACCATTGAATCATGGCTGAAAGGAGATTATAGCTGGGAGCTTAACATCCAAGGATACACATTGTATTGAAAAGACAGGCAGGTAGTCTGTTGAGGGGGTGGTGTGGATCTGTTGGTAAAAAATGAAATAAAATCATTAGAAGGAGTTTACATAGGGTTAGTAAATCATTGGTGTTGAATCATTATGATAGAGCTAATAAATGCAAGGGTAAAAAGATTCTGATGGGAGTTGTATACAGACCTCCACACAGTAGTAAGGATATGGTCTACAAATTACAATGGGAGAGAGAAAATGCTTGCCAAAAGGGCAATGTTACAATAGTCATGGGGGATTTCATTATGCAGATAGATTGGGAAAATCAGGTTGGTGCTGGATCCTAAGAGGAAGAATTTCTTAAATGCCTATGGGATGTCTTTTTAGGAGAAGCTTGTGGTTGAGCCCATTAGAGGATCAGCTATTCTGGAATGCGTGTTGTGCAACGAACTGGAACTGATTAGAAAACCAAAGGCAAAAGAACCTTTAGGGGCCAGTGATCATAATATGATAGAATCCCCCTTAAATTTGAGAAGGAGAAGCTAAAGTCAGATGTATCAGTATTACAGTGGAGTAAAGGGAATTACAGAGGCATGAGAGAGCAGCTGACTGAAATAGATAGGAAAAGAACACTGGCAGGGCTGATGACAGAGCTTCAATGGCTGGAATTTCCGGAAGCAATTCAGAAGGCACAGGATATAAACATCCCAAAGAGTAAGAAGTATTCTAAGGGCGGGATGACACAATCATGACTAACAGGAGAAGTTAAACCCAACCTAAAAGCCAAAAACATTGCATATAATAGAATAAAAATTAGTGGAAAGCTAGAGGATTGGGAAGCTTTTAAAAACCAACTGAAGATAACTAAAAATGTCATTAAGGAAAAGATGGACTACAAAGGTAAGCTACCCAATAATATTAAAGAGGATAGCAAAAGTTTCTGCAGATACATAAAGTCTAAAAGAAAGGCAAGAGTAGATACCAGACTGCTGGAAAATGACTCTGAAGAAGTAGTAATGGGGGACAAGGAAGTGGCGGACAAACTAAGTAAGTATTTTTCATCTATCTTCACTGGAAGACACAAGCAGTATGCCGGAAGTTTGAGAGGTCAAAGAGCAGAGTGTGTGAAGTTGAGACTCTACTCACTGGAATTCAGAAGAATGAGGAGTGACCTCATTGAGACCTATCAAATATTGCAGGGCCTCAATAGAATGGATGTGGAGAGGATGTTTCCTATCATGAGGGAGTGTTGGACCAGAGGACACTGCCTCAGAATTGAGGGGAATCCTTCTAGAACGGAGATGAGGAGGAATTACTTTAGCCAGAGGGTGCTGAATCTGTGGAATTCACTGCCACAGGTGGGGGAGTTATTGGGTACACTTAAGGCTGAGGTTGATAGATTCGTGATTGGTCAGGGCATGAAAGGATATGTGGAGAAGGCAGGAGATCAGACCTGAGAGGGAAAATAGATCAGCCATGTTGAAATGGCAGAGCAAACTTGATGGGCCAAATATTCAGGTGTCTGGACAATGATTTAAGCTAAATCAGAAAGTTCGGGCTTAGTGCCAACAGCATATCAAAGCAACTGAAACTGATGTTTCGATGATGATTTATGCGCCAGGCCAGACTGAAAAGATCAGGAGTCGGTGCCTGAGGTGAGACTAAGGCTGGTTCAGCTCACTGCCCGTGATGTTTACTCAGCTCTGCACTGATCTACAGGTCTGGGACTTGCTTTGTGGACTTTAGTTCAGAATGCTATTTACTTGCAGTTATTGTTTGAAAGATTTGATTTTTTTTCTCTCTGCACAGTGGGGTGTTTGATGATCTTTTTTAAGTGGGTTCTCCTGGGTTTTGTGGCTACCTGTTAGGAGACAAATTTCAAGACTATAAAATGAGATAAACAATAATGAGATAGATTACCAGGTCAGAGTACAATTTAGTAGTTTTAGAGTGATAGAAGCTGTCCTTGAGCCTGTCCTTTCAGGCTATTGTACCTAGATGGTGAAGGAGGTGTGGGGACGTGTAGAGAGAAAATATCCATGGTGGCAGCGGCCTTTGATCATGCCGGCTACTCTACCAAGGCAGCAGAAAGAGTAGACAGAGTCCTTGGAAAGGAGACTGGTTTCTGAGCTGTGTGCACATCACTCTGCAATTTCTTTCAGTCATGGGCAGAGCAATTGCCAAATCCAAGCAGCAAAGCATCCAGATAGAAAGATTTCTACTTAAAAACTGATGAGGGTCAAAGTGGACGTACTGGATTTCTTTGGCTTCCTGAGGAAGTGAGCTCTCTTGGCCATGAGTGGACCAGGACAGGCTATTAGTGACGCTCACTCCAAGGAATTTAAAGCTCTCAATCTCAGTACCACTGGTGTAGAAAGGAGCATGAGTACACCCCCCTTCCGGAAGTCAATGATGAGCTCTCGTGGGGAAGGTTGTTGGCATGACACCATGTTACTAAGCTCTCTATCTTCTTCCTCCATTCCAACTCGTTGTAATTTGAGATACGGCCACTGCAGTGGTATCATCTGCAAGCTTGTTGATGGAGGCAGAGGATGTATTTAGTAGTAAATTTGTGGCCTATGCAATCAGTATAATGGCTTCAATGCAATTTATAGATTGGACGTCCTCTGCTGCTCACAAAATTTCTATGTTTGTGGACTTAGATAATATCCTCAACTGAATTACACAATAACCTACCCCTTCAAAATGGAACATATATAAAATAGATCTATTTTACACAATTTTTCAAAACAGGCACTAAAGCAATACATTTTAAAAGAAACAAGGACTATTATCCTCAATACTCAAACCAGCATAAGCAAACACGCATACACAAAATTTCTACCTTATATCTACTTATTTTAAGATCCAAGTTATTAGTCCAGAAAATAAACTTGCCAAGGTCTTTATTACTTCTCCATCAGCTTTGTGATTTTTTCCAATACATACTAAATTCATATTTCAAGTTATGACTCAATTTCTGTCTCCTATTTTCACTTTTCTTAAATATTTCTTATCTGGAGTGATTGAAGACAATTGGTCTGGAGTTGAGGAAAACTAAGAGCAATTCTGGTTACTGACAGCTGGACACGGAGGTAAAGGAGAACCTAAAACGGGCGAAGTACTGCAATAAGAGGAAGTCCATTGAGACCAGATACAAAAAGGAAAATTGACTAAGTAGTCCATGATTATCTGAGGTAACAAATTTCCATAGTATTGAAGGTTAAAGTTCTTTATTCCTTGGGAAATTCTTTTTCTTAGATAGCCATGAATGCTTAGTTATTCACTGAAATAAAGTTGGGATAAAGATCTTTGGATAAGAAAGAACAGGCAAGAAAATGGACAAAGCATAGGATGAACCATAAACGGAGAAGCAAGCAATACGGCCTAACCGCTCCGTGCACTTTTGTGGTTTTCAAGCAGCTGTTTAATTCATTTCTGAATAATTCAAAATTAATAATTATCCTGAATCATCAATACGTGCTTTTTGCAAAGAAATAACATTCAAATGTTGCAAAGCTCTCTTCCCTGTCCCATTCCACCTTTCATCTCAAAAGCAGGGGCAGAAGTACTTAAATCAATACTATTCTTCATTATAAACACAACATTAAAATGTTTAACAAATAACATCATTCATCAATATTAAATCAACTTAAATGAATGTTGAAAAGCCAAATACATTGTAATATATCACCAGGTAGTCTTAAAGCATTTATCATTACAGGAATACGATGGCAACGTTTTCAGGTAATGTTTGGAGTAAAATTTGGTAATGATTCTCTGGAATTCTCCAGAGAAGGTGGTTTCTCGTGGAGGATCATGGCCTCTGGTTCACTAAGGATAATTAAGAAGGGAAATATAGTTTTAAATTCAAGTTCACAAGGTATTGGTGTACAAGAAAAGAGTTGAGGCTTGTGGCAGGCCAACCATAAACTACAAGATAAGTTTTGGGGGGGGGGGGGGGGTGGAGAGAAACGGGTACCCTACTCCCATTGTATTTGATATATCAAAAGAACTGAATTGACTTTATTTCTTACATCCTTCACATACATGAGTAAAAATCTTTATGTTACGTCTCCATCTAAATGAGCAATCATAGTAATTTATAATGAATAGAACAGTCAATGTAACATAGAATACACTCAAATCAGCGTGAGTTCATCAGTCTGATGGTCTAGTGGAAGAAGCTGTCCCGGAGCATGTTGGTCCTGGCTTTTATGCTGCAGTACTGTTTCCCGGATGGTAGCAGCAAGAATAGATTGTGGTTGTGGTAACTTGGGTCCCCAGTGATCCAATGGGCCCTTTTTACACACCTGTCCTTGTAAATGTCCTGAGTCATGGAAAGTTCACAACTACAGATGTACTGGGCTGTCTGCATCACTCTCTACAGAGTCCTGCGATTAAAGGAGGTACAGTTTTCATTCCAGGCAGTGATGCAGCCAGTCAGGATGTTCTCAATTGTGCCCCTGTAGAAAGCTCTTAGGATTTGGGGGCCCATACCAAACTTCAACTGTCTGAGGTGAAATAGGCGCTGTGGTGCCTTTTTCACCACACAGCTGGTGTGTACAGACCACGTGAGGTCCTCAGTGATGTGGATGCGGAGGAACTTGAAGCTGTTTACCATCTCTACCTCAGATCCATTGATGTCAATAGGGGTTAGCCTGTCTCCATTCCTCCCGTAATCCACAACCAGCTCCTTTGTTTTTATGATATTTGAGGGAGAGGTTGTTTTCTTGACACCACTGTGTCAGAGAGATGACTTCCATTCTTTTCAGCACAGAAAAGGGAATCCAACATTGTGTTTCTACTAAAAGATAACCATGGCTAAATCTCCACTGAAGTCTCTTTTTCAATCTTTTTATTGAGTTTCATATAAATATAAAAAAACATAACATAATAATGAGTAGCTTATGAATACAATAGACTTAAGATTACATTGATAATAGGATAATAATATCCTATTAAACATCAACAAAAAAAAAGTACATTCATCAATCGAGTCTATATAATTATATATGAAAAAATAATCATCAAAAGAAAAAGAAAAAAAAAATTAAAGATGTGTGAAAGAAAATATATATATGAAACAAACACTAAACTAAAACTAACATGGGCAATAATAAGTTTATAAGTATATGATAGTGTCAAAAAACTCCGGAACTCCATACCTGAACAAGAATAAACAGAGAGAAGGTCTGGAAGAGGCCAAATTAATTCATATGAAAATGTCGAATGAACGGTCCCCAAGTTTCTTCAAATTTAATTGACGAGTCAAAAATAGTGCTTCTAATTTTTTCCAAACTCAGATAAGAAATAGTTTGAAAAAGCCACTGAGACGTGGTAGGAGGGTTTACTTCTTTCCAATTTTGTAATATAGACCTTCTGGCCATTAATGTTACAAAAGCAATCATTCGTCTGATTGAAGGAGAAAACTGATTACCATCCTCATTTGGTATACCAAAGATTGCAGTAATAAAGTTAGGTTGTAAATCGATATTCCAAATTGAGGAAATGGTAACGAATATGTCCTTCCAATAGTTATGCCACTGAAGTCTCAACCGGTTTCCTTTGCTATATCTGATGCACACTCAGTGGCCACTTTATCAGGTTATCTGTACACCTGCTTGTTAATGCAAATATCTAATCAGCCAATCATGTGGCAGCAACTCAATGCATAAAAGCAAGCAGACATAGTCAAAAGGTTCAGTTGTTCAGAATGGGGAAGAAATATAACTTAAGTGACTTTAACCATGAAATGATTGTACGTGCTATATAAGGTGGTTTCTCAGAAACTGATCTCCCAGGGATTTTCCACTCAGAACAGTGTCTACAGAGAATGGTGTGAAAAAGAAAAACAAACCCTGGTGTGCGGCAGTTCTATGGGCAAAAATGCATTGTTAATGAGAGAGGTCAGAGGAGAATACCCAGACTGGTTTACTGGTTCAAGGCGACAGTAACTCAACCACGCGTTACAACATTGGTGAGCAGAAGACCATCACAACGACTATATTGAAGTCCTAACGAAGGTCTCAGCCCAAAACGTCAACTGTTTACTCTTTTCCATAGATGCTGCCTGGCCAGCTGAGTTCCTCCAGCATTTTGTGTGTGAGCTTTGATGTGGACAGGCTACAACCAGCAGAAGAGCATGATGTAGAAGGGGTACCTAATAAAGTGGCCACAGTGTGCAATTATTGTATTGAGATATCAATGATTTTTCACTCTTGCTGGAGACTTAATCAACTCATCAATCTAATGTAAAAAAATTGCAACCTTATAATGTTCCTTCTAACCATCTTGAATTGCTCCTTTTATTACTATGTCATCATTAAAAGATCAAAGTTATGGATGTACCATTGAACTTTTTAAAAATGCTATTTTCTTAATGACATAGCCCAATTCAAAACAAACTGTACAAATACTCTCAATTATTCTGCAGACTATAACAACAGAACTAAATCAGTTAGTGAACATATGGAAAACCACAAGTCATGGGCTTTAAGTGCCCCGAGGATAGGATGCGAAGCCCAATAACTGACACACCCCTGCAATGAAGGGAACTGCAGGAAAGTTCAGACAAACTCGCGTGTGGCTTGTGACTCTGTGCTCACCTCTCATGCTGATGGTGCCCTACCCCAGTCCGTTTCAAGTTATGCGCGTCGCCTGCGGTTTCGACAATCACGCCATCAGGCACGGAGCTCGCATCCATAACGCATCGGCCCCCGGCCGCGAACAGACCTGCGGGTCCCTGCCCGCCTGCACTCGTGGCCTGCTGTTGTTATTGTGCAACGTCACTCTCCGTCCCGACGCACACCGCGCCCGCGGGAAGGCGGGGCCAGGGCGTGCGGGGCGAGCGCAGAGGCGGGGCCAAAAACTGCCAGGGCGGGCGGGGCGAGCGCAGAGGCGGGGCCAAAAACTGCCAGGGCGGGCGGGGCGAGCGCAGAGGCGGGGCCAAAAACGGCCAGGGCGGGCGGGGCGAGCGCAGAGGCGGGGCCAAAAACTGCCAGGGCGGGCGGGGCGAGCGCAGAGGCGGGGCCAAAAACGGCCAGGGCGGGCGGGGCGAGCGCAGAGGCGGGGCTTGATTGGGAACTTGAGTTCAAGAAGTTGGCTGCAGAGGAACGGAAGAACTTGCAGGAGGAATTGAGCGGTATCTGTGGAAGTGAAAAGATTGATCACGGACAACAAGCTGGAGGAACTCAGCAGGTCGGGCAGCATCCGTGGAAAGGAGCAGTCAACATTTCGGGCCGAGACCTTTCGTCAGGACTGAGGAGGGAGGGAGCAGGGGCACTATAAAGAAGGTGGGGGAGGGTGGGAAGAAGGCTGGTAGGTGCCAAACCAGGTGGAAAGATCAAGGGGTGGGGAAGGGATAGGCAGGAAAGGTGAAGGAGGAATGTAAGGGGAAGGCACTGTGTAGTAGAAGAAGGCCGAATCATGAGAGAGGCAGCTGGAAGAAGAGGCAGAGTGAAACTGGGATGGGGAAGGGAGAGGGAGGGAATTACCAGAAGTTGGAGAGAATTCGGTGTTCATGCCAAGGGGCTGGAGACTACCCAGACGGTATATGAGGTGTTGCTCTTCCACCCTGAGTTTGGCCTCATCATGGAAGATTGATTGATGCTTTGGGTTGAAACCCTGCATCAGATTTCCTCCAGCAGTTTAGAGATGAAGACTGTAGAGGCAGCAATCTGGAACGTCTACTGGACAAACTCAGCACATCGAGCAGCAGCAGTTGTGATGTAGAGTCTCAACCCAAAATTCCTTCCCTCCAACAATTTAAGGAGGAAATTTTAACGATGTAGAACATAGCACAAAATCCCGATCCAAACTATTTGCCTGGACATGGTCTACCATTCCTCCATTCCCTGTCTGTAGATATGATTATTTAAATGTCTCTTGAACTATTTAATGACATGAATTGAACTGCTGGTACAACAAATGCAGAGAATGGTGACCTTTGAATGGCAATACCATTGTATTTAATGTACGCATCATGAATGAAGGATAGTTAAAGGGGGAAATACCTTTTATGAGACTAGTGTACATTTCTATAATTCTTACATGGTTATTCTGGTTTACAATTATGCATGATGGTACAATTTTAAATTTTATCATAAGACCATAAGACAGGAACAGAATTGGGCTATTTGGCCCATTGAGTGTGCTCTGTCATTCAATCATGGCTGATCCTTTTTTTCTCCTCCTCTGCTCCACTCCGCAGCCTTCTCCCCATAACTTTTGATGGTGTATCCAATCTCTGCCTTAAATATACCCAATGACCTGGTCTCCACACCTGCCTGTGGTAACAAATTCAACACCCTCGACCTAAAAAAATGCATCTGTAGAAATTTGCTAGAATCTTTAGTGAAATAACTAATTTCCCAAACTCCTAATGAAGTGTAGCCATCTGTGTCTTCTTCATTATTGCATCAATGTATTGGGCTCAGAATAGATCCTTGGAAATATTGCCATCCAGAAAGTTGAAGTTGCTCACCCTTTCGACTGTTGCTGTCTCAATGGTGATTGGTGTATGATCTCCCGATCTTCTCTTTCTTAAGTTCAATTCCTTGGTCTTGCTGACGTTGAGTGATGTCAGTCCACCAGCTGATCTATCTCACTCCTGTAAGCCTCCTCATCACACCCGAGTTCTGCCAACAGTGCTTGAGTTGTGCCTCACCACACAGGCACACAGAATGACACTGCCTAAACCAGAGATCAGTGCTTGGGCTTCTCCTATAACACCATGAGTTGAAAGAGAGAGCTGAATACGATATAATACCTCTAAGTGTGTAGACAGCACCAAGCAGAGGCAGAGGGAGAGGGGCTGTTAAAAGAATGCAAGGAAGACGCAGTGTAACGTTCTCATTCGGGTGTAAGTGAACACCGAATTAAACGCCAAGATAAACCACAGTCAATGAGAACCAGGTCGCAGTAAGATTAACCATTTACTGTTCACTTTTCACATTAACATATGGTGAAAACTGTTGATAAAACAATACAAGATTGATACAGTATTTGTTCCCTTCTTGATATCACATTTCCATTGTAAATACTTGTAAAAGTGACTTTAAGGTGCAGTATACAGGCAGAGTTTACCTACGCCATTGACTACTTTAAATACACTTCAATGCAAACTATCTGCAACTCTTTAACTAACGAAAACATAAACATTATCGACCGTTGTTACTTTTAACAGGATCGGCGTTAACATCTTAGTTCAACATATCGATTATCTATTAACTTACAGCGTTGCTCTCACTGTGATTTCTAATGCTTGCAAAACAACTTCTGCTCGGGTCTGCCTTGTGGTGAGCCCCCACCCTCGTGTTGATCTCAAACCGGTATTTTCCCACAAGATGCGGCGAAACCGGATGTGACATCATCGCATGCCGATATATTTACAGGCAATGAATATACTTTAAACACTTCTAATTCTAACTAGAAAATACTAACGAATGAATTACTAAGCGAAAATATTATAAACTAAATAACTGCCATAAAGACAACACACTCCCCGCCTGACCTTCGTAAGGTCACAATGAACAGAATACAAAACTTAGTCTCTAATCAGTCATTAGGTAGAAGTAGAATGACTTCTGTAACTGGCCTTTGGTAAATTTTCACATCGCCTTGGTCAGTAGTCTTCAACTCGATCTTCCTGACATGTCCATCCCTGCTAGGGAATGTAGCAGTGATTCTGGCCATTGGCCAGCTGTTGCGGGCGATTTGCTTGTCCCTGAGCAGGACTAAGTCTCCAACTTGAAGATTCCTGCAGGGTTCGGTCCACTTTTGTCTGTGTTGCAACAAAGGTAGATATTCCTGTCTCCAGCGAGACCAGAACCGATTTGCCAGAGCTTGGACTTGTCTCCATTGCTTTGTGTACAAATCCTTGTCTGAGAAGTCTCCTGGTGGAGGGGGAGCTCCTGCGTAAGGAGCATTGATGGCGAAAGTATGAAGGGGTTTTCTGGGTCAGAAGACACAGGTAGGAGTGGTCGTGCATTTATAATGGCTGTGACCTCTGCCATTAGGGTGCACAGCACCTCGTGGGTCAATCAGGTGCGTTGCTGCAGAAACATTGAATCAAGAATTCTTCTCGCGATCCCAATCATCCGCTCCCATGCACCTCCCATGTGAGAGGCTTGTGGTATGTTGAACTCCCAGTTGCATCCCTGCTGACTGAGGTACCTTTGCACTGCTTTGTCCATCCCCAGCTCCTTTGATGCTCCTACAAAGTTCGTGCCGCAGTCAGATCTTAACTGTTTTGCAGGGCCTCTTATCGCAAAGAAGCGCCTGAGAGCGTTAATGCAGCTGGATGTATCCAAAGATTCGATGACCTCAATGTGTACCGCTCTTGAACTCATGCAGCTAAACATAATGGCCCACCGCTTGCTCTCTGCTTCTCCTCCTCTGGTGCGTCTCGTAGTGATAGACCAGGGGCCGAATACGTCCAGCCCCACATATGTAAAGGGAGGGCAGGCTTCAAGGCGCTCAGGTGGGAGGTCCGCCATACGTTGAACTTCTAATCTGCCTCGTAGTTTCCTGCAGGTTACACATTTATGAAGTACCGAATTGATCAGTGATTTACCTCCCAAGATCCACAGTCCCGCTGCCCTTATTGCTCCTTCGGTAAGGTGACGGCCCTGATGCTTTACCTGTTCATGATAATGGCGAGCGAGCAGTAAGGTTACATGGCTGCCTTTGGGCAGGATTACTGGACTCTTTTCTGCGGGCGGAAGTTGGCAGTGTATTAACCGGCCTCCAATGCAGATGATATCATTCTTCAGGATCGGGCTGAATTTCTTCAAAGGGCTGTCCTTTGGTATTGGTTTGTTGACTTGGAGAGCTGAAAACTCCCCTGTGAAAGCCGCTCTTTGCGTTGTTTTAAAGATGACGTCCTTTGCCTGGGCTAATTCTTTCGCGGTGCGAGGCAAAGTACATTTGTGCCATCCCCTACATTTACTGTTTCGGGATGAATGTTTATGTGATCTGGCCATATGAATGAGGAACGCAAGTCCTCTCACTAAAGAATTCAAAGTGGAGAACCGCCGAAAGCGTTCGTTGGTACGTATCGATTCTTCGAGGTAGGTGGCTCCTGTTTGTATTTGCGGCCGAATTTCCGAGTCTCTCTCGGGTTCGATCAGTTCAAATGTCTCACTCATTTGAGTCCTTTCCGATGGTGGCTGATACAGAAAGGGGGGTCGGGTAAACCAGGTTGTCTGAGCCAGGCGGGATGCAGGTAAGGATCTTGATGCATGGTCTGCAGGGTTATCCTCGGTACGTACATAATGCCATTGTTCGGGTTTAGGTGACAGGCGGATGCGTTGAACTCTATTATGAACGTACACATAGAAGCGTTTTGATTCGTTGTAAATATAACCAAGCATGACTTTGCTGTCTGTGTAGAACTTGATATCGTCGAACTCAAGGTCCAGCTCGTCCTGGATAAGGTCTGCCATTTCCATGGCCAGGACGGCTGCGCACAGTTCAAGCCTTGGAATCGTCGGCTCGGACTGAGGAGTGAGCTTCGCCTTACCAGTTACAAATCCTACTTCAACTTGGCCATCCCTCCCGACTACTTTCAAGTAAGCCACAGCGCCGATGGCCTTGGTAGACACATCCGAAAAAACACACAATTCTGTGTGCGCTGCCTCGGTGGGTGAGGTCGCAGTGTACCTACGTTGGATATGAAGCTGTTTTAAATCTGGGAGTGACTCTCTCCAAGCCTCCCACTTGCTTAGCTTGTCTTCAGGTAGGGGAGTATCCCAGTCAGAGAGCTCAGAGGTAAGTTCTCTGAGAAGGACTCTTCCCTGGATCGTAACTGGCACCAGTAGACCCAAGGGATCGAAACCACTGTTGACAGTGGAGAGAACTCCACGGCGGGTAAATGGTTTGATCACGGTCGGCACGGAGAATGTGAACGAGTCGGTCGTTATCTCCCAGAGGAGACCCAAGCTCCTTTGTGTAGGTATGGTTTCTCCATCTAAATCTAGGTCTTTGATTGCTGGAGCACAGTCATTGTGTGGAAAGGCCTCCACTACTGCCTGACGGTTTGATGCAAACTTATGCAAGTGGAGGTTTGACTCCGCGAGTGAGGCTTGTGTACGTCGCAGCAGATCGATTGCTTCGTCTTCTGTCTGTAGTGATATCAAGCCATCGTCGACGTAGAAGTGCCTTTCTACAAACTTAACGGTGTCATCGCCGTGCTCCTGTGCGCCCTCTCTGATGGCTCTTTGCAGCCCATAGATGGCCACGGCAGGTGACAGACTATTGCCAAAAACGTGGACTTTCATCCGGTACTCGATAACTTCCTTGTTGATGTCGTTGTCCTTGTACCATAAGAAACGGAGGAAATCACGATCGTCTTCCTGTACTAAGAAGCAATGGAACATCTGCTGGATGTCTGCTAAGATTGCGACCTTCTCCTTCCGGAAGCGCAGCAGGACCCCGAGTAGGGTATTGTTAAGGTCGGGGCCTGTGAGAAGCACATCATTTAGGGAGACGCTGGAACACTGGGCACTGGAGTCGAAGACCACCCTGATCTGATTGGGTTTTTGTGGGTGGTAAACTCCAAATGTTGGGAGGTACCAGCACTCCCCGCCTTCCGGCAGTGGTGGTGCTACTTCGGCATGTCCGTTAGTGAAGATCTTTCCCATAAATGCTATGTATTGTTGTTGCATCTCGGGTTTCCTTTTCAGGGTTTTTTGTAAGGATGTTAACCGCTTGACCGCTTGCTCTTTGTTATTTGGCAAGCGCTGGCGTGGTTCTCTGAAGGGTAGTGGGGCGAACCAATTATTTGCTTCATCCCTGAAGACTTTGGTGTCCATCATTTTTAAGAAGAAGACATCTTGAGCTGATGGAGCAAGTTATTATCATGCTCCGTTTGAGCGAAGACTGACTGGCCCAGCGACTCGTCGGTTACCTTGGGCTTGTTAACACCTTGTTGTGCTTCCTTGATACACATGGAACTCGTGCAGGGTTGAAAAATTGAATGGCGGCCACTCTCTAGCACATTGGTCTTGAGTGTGTTAACCGTTGGTTTGTGTACGTTACCGAGACACACCTCTCCTATCACCACCCAGCCCAGATCCAGGCGTTGTGTGAAGGGGGCGTCAAGTGGTCCATTGACCTGCTGCCTAACCTTGTGTACCCGGATAACATCTCTTCCTAATAGCAGGAGTATTTCTGCTTTTGGATCCAGTTCTGGGATGTGTTTGGCGATGTGGTGGAGATGCGGCTGGTGTAGTACCGCACTTGGTGTCGGGATCTCAGTGCGGTTATTCATGATTTCATTGCACTCTAAGAGCGGAGGGAGACAGATGACGACTTTACCATCCAGGGACTCGATCTGGACGCCTTCTGCCTTCCTTCCTTGGGTTTCCATGTTGCCTGAGCAAGTTCTAAGGTAGTATAGGAACTGCTCACTCTCAATGTTGAACAATTTAAAGAACTCTGGACTGACTAATGAGTGATTGCTCTGATCATCCAGAATCACATAGGCTTTGATGGCCTTGTCTTTGGCTCCTTTAGGGTACACCTTAGTGAGGCAGATCTTGGAACAAGAACGGCTTGACTGAGCTTGACCGCAAACTTCTGTACAGTTCGTGCTGACAACTGTTGTCCTGGAGTGAGCCTCTCCCTCCCCGCCGTCCTGTTGTGGGGGTGAAGGAGCGTTGTCGGTTTGCGGTGACAGGCCGGGATGCATGGCCCCGACGTGATCAGTGCTATCACATTCCGGACACTTCACGGCGATCGTACACTCTCTGGCGAGGTGAGAGGTTGAGGAACAGCAGCTAAAACATATTATTTTCTCCTTGAGAAGGGCCGTCCTCTCTTCAAGGGGTTTTTCCCTAAACATTCTGCATCCTTTAAGGGGGTGAGGTTTGTTATGCAATGGACAATACTTGCTAGGGTCGTTGTTAGTTGTAAGGGCTTCAGTCTTGAGCACTGAGACGGGTTTATCAATGTTGAAAACATTCGAAGAGGATCTACCTGGCTTGGTGTAAATTGTACTGCTTCCTGGACCCGTGAGGCTAGGGTCATTTCGCTTCTTCGCCTCCCTGCACACAAACCTAGTGAGGAGCTTAAAGGGAGGAAATCGATCATCGTGGTCTTCCTTGTATTCTAAAGCAACGGACAGCCACCTGTCCTGCAGCCCAAATGGAAGTTTGTCCACGACTTGTCTAATCCCGGATGGAGTATCTAAGTATACTAGACCAGCTGAGTAGCCATCTTCTTTGGCGCCTTGGACCTCTATGAGTAAATCTCCGAATTCTCTTAACTTAATGTGATCTTTGGCTGACACCTTAGGAAAGTTTTCCAGACGTCGATATAGCGCCGCTTCAATAATTTCGAGGGCCCCATAGCCCTCCCGAAGTCTCTCCCACGCTTTTCTTAAGACTAGCTCGGGTCTGTTGATGTACACTGAACGTATGCGTCTCACCTGTTCGCGTGATTCTTTTCCCAGCCATTCCGCCATAAGGTCCAACTCTTGGGTTGCTCTGAGCTGGACTCCGTCGATAGCGTTGGTGAATGTGGAGTACCATGCACGGTAATTTTCAGGTTTATCATCAAACCGGTACAGTCCCGAAGTGACGAGATCCCGTCGTGCTGAATACTGCATCGTGGGATCAACTGTAAGCGGCATGCGGGCTGGGGAAATACATTGGCGCGTATTTGACTGAGGGCGTACATTTCTTATGGAACTTGCTGTCCTGAATTCGACCTCTGCATCTCTTCTCCCCAAATCTCGTAAGTTTGGTGTCGAGAAGTATTGGTTGTCGGCTCTTTCATTCTCGACTTCATCATGGAGATGCGAGGGTAAATTGTCTTCCTCGTATGGATGTGATGCAATCGTGCCTCCCTGAGGTTCCTCATGGCATGGGATGTTATTGAATACGTATGGAGAGGAAGGACGAGCCTGCCTGTCTATTTGAGATCGGACATAGTCGCTTGTGCGTTCCAATCTGGTCCTTTCTGAAGTAGATCTTACTTCGGCTGGATCATGCATTTCTTCAGCTTCTTCTATGTACTCTGCTTCCGCCTTGGCAGCTTCTTTTTCTCTTTCTAGCTGCAGCACTTGCAACTTTGTCGACATCCTTGCCATTTCCAACTGGATTTCAGCTTCTCTGGCGGCCGCTTCCATTTCTCTGGCAGCCTTTTCCTTCTGGATTTCGGCTTCTCTGGCAGCCTGTTCCATTTTCAAATCTGCTTCTTGTCTGGCGTAGAGCAGTCGCACCCTGGCGGCTTCTGCCTTGGCTCTTGCCTGGGTGGACTTACTTGATGTCACTCTACTGCCCTTGTCGCTGGGTGACATTGACTTGATGCTGGATCGAGATGACATTGCAGCACTTGAAACACCTGATAATGCCGCTTTTTCACTGTAATGTTCTCGTTCGGGTGTAAGTGAACGCCGAATTAAACGCCGAGATAAACCACAGTCAATGAGAACCAGGTCGCAGTAAGATTAACCATTTACTGTTTACTCTTCACATTAACATATGGTGAAAACTGTTGATAAAACAATACAAGATTGATACAGTATTTGTTCCCTTCTTGATATCACATTTCCATTGTAAATACTTGTAAAAGTGACTTTAAGGTGCAGTATACAGGCAGAGTTTACCTACGCCATTGACTACTTTAAATACACTTCAATGCAAACTATCCGCAACTCTTTAACTAACGAAAACATAAACATTATCGACCGTTGTTACTTTTAACAGGATCGGCGTTAACATCTTAGTTCAACATATCGATTATCTATTAACTTACAGCGTTGCTCTCACTGTGATTTCTAATGCTTGCAAAACAACTTCTGCTCGGGTCTGCCTTGTGGTGAGCCCCCACCCTCGCGTTGATCTCAAACCGGTATTTTCCCACAAGACGCGGCGAAACCGGATGTGACGTCATCGCATGCTGATATATTTACAGGCAATGAATATACTTTAAACACTTCTAATTCTAACTAGAAAATACTAACGAATGAATTACTATGTGAAAATATTATAAACTAAATAACTGCCATAAAGACAACACACGCAGTGTGCTTTAGGGATACAAGAGACTGCAAGTGCTGGAATCTGGAGCAAAAAGCAGACGATTGGATACATTCAACAGGTCCAGCAACATCAGTGGAAGTAAATAAACCTGAAATGTTGACCCTCCCTTTGCTTCCAAAGATGCAGCCTGACCTGCTAAGTTCTTCTGTCTTCTTCTTGGGCTCTTAGCATCCAGTGGAGCAGAGGCCATCGATGACCTCTCATCTCCATTGTCCAAAGTCAATGGCATGGTTGGAGTTAATCAATGTTCCTGTAAACCATTGTATCCACCATACAAGGATTTCAGCTTCACCAAAGCCCTATTTGGCTGACCTTTTATCCATTGGCACCCTCACAACAGGTACATAGGGTTGGACTTTGAGAGGTGCTAAGTTCTTGCACCAGATTTTTTTTTTAAATACACACACCAGTTCGGTGACTGGGCAAATACATGTCAGATGCAGCTTAACACAGGCAGATGTGAAGTTATCCACTTTGGTTCTAAAAACAAAAGGCAGATTATTATTAAAATGGTTACAGGTGGGGAACCGGTTGCTAAAAGCAAGTGTTCAGTGTAGCATGAGGAAGGCAACTGGAAGGAGGATTTGAATATAGGAGCAAGAATCTACATCTTTGCAGCAGATGCATAACCGTTGGTGTGAGACCATCTGGATTAGTCTATGTAGTTAGGTCTCCTTTTCTCAGGAATTATTTTCTGGTAAATGCCACAAATGTTTATGGGACTGAATCTTGAAATGGCAGGGTAGATATAGGAGAAGAAATTGGACAGGTGAGCCTATACTCATAAGAGCTTAGTAGAATGAGATGGGATCTCACATAAAATTCCAACAGGATTAGACAGTCTACCTACAGTGGGAATGCTCCTAAAGTCTGGTAGAATCTCTACTTCCTTAGAAGCTTAAGTAGATCAGCATGCCATTAAAGATTCTGATAAATAATCTTTTATAAGAATAAAAGATTCATATCATTTCTAAGTGTACAGTGGAAAGTACTCTGACTGGTTCTATCAGAGTCTGGCATGGAAACTCCAATCCACAAGATTGTAAGAAGCCACAAAAGTAGCGGACTCAGTCTGTTGCATCACAGCTCTCGAAACCAACTGGTGATGCCTTTAAGGCAGCAATATCGCAGGTAGGTTACATCTATCATGAAGGACCCCGCCACTGGGGCAATCTGGGCTGTGCCCTCTTCTAGATGCTGTCATCAAGCAGGAGGAGACCCAGATCTCAAGATTTTACAACAGCCTCTTCCCCACTGCCATTCCAACCTGAAAAACCCAAATGCTACTTAGGTGTCAGGACACTGGAGCAGGGATCCAATCACAGACCCAGTACTGTGCACACAGTGATATTAATTGAGTAACAAATCCTGAGGTGCAAACAAATTTGGCATCAAAGTTCAGGCAGAGATCAAAACATTCAGAGAAATCCAAAATCCAGAATCAGGAAACAGGCAGAGTGGATATTGAGACAGAGTACAGATACAAATGCCAGAAAGGCTCAGGAAAATTCTCTAGCACAATCTGGCAACAAATAGGTGAAAACATAGGGCTGAAATACACTAAGCTGTAAACAGAGAGGCAGATAATAGGTGGAGCACAATGAGACACAGGTGGCAGCAAACAGGTGATGCACCATCAATAACTCACACTGAGACGTAAGGCGAGATATCGGCTTTTATTGACTGGAAGAAGGAACCAGGAGTGAGTGTCTATCATACTATGTCCTGGAGACTGAGGCCGAGCGTCAGGCCGCAGATCGCCTTTATACAGGGGCCTGTGGGAAGAGCCACAGGAGCAGTCAGCAGGGGCGTGTCCCGACAGGCACATAGTTCACCACAACAGGTAATAATGAGAAACAGGTGAGAGGCAGAGTAGAGCAGGAGCAGAGACAAGAGCACATGGGGTGTGAAAACAAATGAGCACATGGCAAAACAAAACCACAGTCTGATGGCTCGGGGGGAAAAGACAAAATTCAACTGGAGGTACTGACACATAGGATTATATTTCTTCTTTCTCTCTCCTGACTTTCTCTAAATTTATCATGTTTATTTTGTATTTTTGCCATGTGAATTATGTATAATTTTTGTTGATTTACAATTATATTGATTTATGATTGTCATGTGTATAATGCACTATTTTGCTACTACTGCAAACTGTTAATTTTTGATGTTCAAAGTTCAAAGGAAATTTATTATCAAAGTGCATATATGTCACTATATACGACCCTGAGATTCACTTTCCTGTGGGCATTTAGAGTAAATACAAGAAACTCAGTCAAATCAATGAAATACCTCATGGTCATATGGTACTTGCACCTGTAAATATCAGTAAATATATTTAAGACAAGATTGGATAGATTTTTGCATAGTAGGGGAATTAAGGGTGATGGGGAAAAGGCACGTAGGTGGAGATGAGTCCATGGCCAGATCAGCCATGATCTTATTAAACAGTGGGGTAGGCTTGACGGGCAAGATGGCCTACTCCTGCTCCTATTTCTTATGTCCATATGTAAGCCTACGACAATCAACTTGTACTCAAGCTAGGGCCACAGCCTCAAGACAGTTGGCAACAGAGAAATTTAAGGAAACCAGGAAAAAAGAAACAAAATAGTGCTGGAACGGAGATACTGCTGTATTCTCCAACTCAGTTACCTGTTGCAATTCTCTCCCCCATTCAAATTCGTGTCCTTCTGTCCATACCTCCTCCAGACAGATCAACTGCAGTTGCCAAGTCTTTACCACCCCCTTTCATTTCTCATCCAATATCTAGTGGTAGCCAGCCTGTCATTGCCATTGTCCATGGATAATGATTTAAATTATCCTGGCTACCAATGGATTTAGATTTTAAAATATGCATGTTTTCTTTAATTTCCTAGTTCAGAAACAATGAAGGCACTTGCCTAAACGCTGAGTATCGCTGGCATTTTCTATTTTAATTCCAGTGTTTGCTTCCCACTCTTCTGAAGAGGTTGGTCCCAACTTGAACAGCTACAATCAATGTTGTGAAGATCTTGACTTAATGACATTAAAAAATTGTGATATGTATTTCAAAATAAGAATGGTGTGTGCCTTGGTGAGGCAGGATATTATTCCTGGGTTAATAGAGGATTATTCATCCAAGTCAGGATGTGCACTTCATGGTCACATTTCCATCTATCTATTACTCTTGAAATGAAGCTTGTCACTTTTTACTTTTAGCTGACCAAGAGAGAAAAAAATAGAGTGACGTCAAAGATGTCTGGCCATTTTGCTGTAATGCATTTTATATTGCATACTTTATAGGTGCATATGGTGCAAATGTAAACATCTTGTGCATTGATTGAGAAGGCAATACTTAAGTGGGGGTAGGATATCAATGAAGTGGAGAGAAAAGCAAACTACTTGAAGAATTCAGCAAGATGTGCTGGAGGGAAAGGAATTGACTAAGTTTTGGATCAAGACCCTGCAACAGTAGGGTATCAGGGCATCAAAGGGTATGGGGAGAAGTCAGGGGAGTGGGGATGACTGGTAGAATTGGATCAGCCCATGACCGAGTGGCGGAGCAGACTCGATGGGCCAAATGGCCTACTTCTGTTCCTATGTCTTATGGTCTTAACAGTACAGGTATAGGGTCTCAACACAAAATTCCAACAACTCCGTTCCATCTACAAAGCCGTTTTACCTGCCGAGTTCCTCCAAGAAGTTTTTTTCTTTTTGCTTTAAATTCCAGCACCTACAGTCTTGTGTCTCCCAGTCAAATGGACTGCTTCATTCTCGATGGCGTTGAGCTTCTCGTGTGCTGTTGCTATGTCACTTACACAAGCAGGTGGAGAATAATCTGCAACACTTCTAAATTATCTTGTTAGAAGCTGGAATGGGTTTCTATAGGGAGCAGATGAATAACTGCATTAGTCAGTAATTGACATATTTATATTTATACATTGCTCAATTAAATTTTTAACCAAGGAAATTTCTTTAGCCAGAGGGTGGTGAATCCGTGGAAGTTATTGCCACAGATGGCTGTGGAGGCCAAGTAATTGGGTATATTTAAAGCAGAGGTTGATGGGTTCTTGTTTTGTTGGAGTGTCAAAGATTACAGGGAGAAGGCAGGATAATGGGGCTGAGAGGGAAAGTGAATCAGCCATGATGGAATGTTGGAGAGGACTCAAGGCGCCAAATGGCCTTATTCTGCTCCTGTGTCTTATGGTAAGCCTCAAGATCTTGACTGAGGGACATTCCCCTAAATAGATATGATGATGTTGTAGGTTTTCACAGATAAAATGGCAGAGGCATCTTGAGTTTAAGTGAAACCTTTAACAACTCCTTTATTGCCGGCCAAACACAGAACACAATGCGTGGTAAAAAAAAACTTCATGTCATTACGTCATCGCACCAGACCAGCCTCTTAAAGGGAACCCCAACTCAATGTCGGTGATTGTGAATTATGCCCGTTTCCACCCATTATATTACCCTGCAATGTCAATGCCACCAGATGCCGTCAGAGAGATGAGGAAAGGTAGGTGTGATCCTGAGGGGCGATGGCAGCTGGAGATGGTAAGTAATGGGTGATATTAAAGGGACCAAGGAACTGGGGCAAGAACTGGTAGGAGTCAGTGCACAGGGGCACATCTTAGGTGGACAGTCAGACATGGTCCCCAGGCCACTGGCAGTTGGCCTGTTGACACTAAGCAGGGTTGGCAAATAGGTTGGCCCTCTGTGCCCTCTTCCAAGCATTCCTGCAGTAGCAGACGAGCCCCGGTGGATAGTTCCTTCACCGTCGGCTCCTCCATGGGGAATAAACGGATTTGGGAATGATGAAGCACTTCAAAGGGTGACATACCTGTGGATGAGGAGGTGTGTAGATTGTTTGACCCTTCCTCCATGTGGAAGTTTTAGAGGCAGCAAAGCATCGCAGACACTTCTCCATTTGCAGATTGGCTCTTTCTGACTGACAATTGGTCTCCGAATGATAAGCAGAGGGCAAGTTCACCAAGGAACGAAGGAGGAAGAAGAAATCTCACCAGAAGGGGAGGGCAAATTGTGGGGGGAAACCATGGAGGCGATCCACGTGTTGGAGGACTAGGCCCTCCATCTCAGCGGCTGATAGAAGTTTGCGGAGAGCAGGGAAATGGGCTGCCTTGGAGAACCAGTCCACCATTGTCGTGATCACCATGGTCCCATCAGAAGGCGGCAAAGCTGTGTTGAAGTTCATGCGGACGTGGGACTATGGACAGTGAGGGTCTGGCAGGGGCTGCAGGAACCTAGCAGGCTACTAGTTGGAGGAAATGGACTGGGTACACTGAGGGCAGACGGTGATGAAATGATGTACAGTACACCTGTGAGCATGGTGGGCCACCAGAAGCAGTGTCCCAGAAAACCCAGATTCCGTCATGCCCCTGAATGACAAGATGGCTAAGGCATGAGCCCACTGGAGTGCCTCAGAGCGCAAGTCCGTAAGCACATGCAGTTGGTTATTAAGGTATGTCAGCCAGAGCAGACTTGTACTGTAGAGTTCGGCCAATCTGGTCCTCAATGATTGAGGCGAGGATCTGGGAGGATGGAATAATGGGCTGAGGGTCGATCTCCATTTCAGCTGGATCGAACTGTTGTGTCAGGGTGTCTGCCTTAGTGTTCTTGGAGCTGGAGATGCTGAAGTTAAGTAGCTTGACAAAGAGGGCCCAGTGAGAATGATGCGGGTTGAGTCGGTGGATCTTTTGAATGGATGAGGTTCTGGTGGTCCGTATAAATCAGGAAGGACTCAGAGTTCCTCATTAGCTAATGTCTCCATTCCACAAAGGCCTATTTGATGGTGAGTAGCTCCCTGTCTCCTACTCCATGTTAGTGCTGTGGAAAGTTCGACTTGTGAGGGAAGAATGCACAAGGGTGTGTCTTCACGTCCGGCCCTTGTTGGGACAGGATGGCTCCAGCACCCACATCAGATGCTCCCACCTCTATCACAAAAGATCCGGAGGGTGTCGGATGGCAGAGAATGAGAGCAGTGGTGCAGCATTTCTTGAGCTGCTCAAAATTGTGATCCATGGCAGCAGAAAAAATTATCCTTGAGGTCGGCGACTTGGTGAGAGAGGTGAGAGAAGCGGTGATATGGCTGTAGTTTCCAATGAACCGCAGTAAATGTTGGAGAAGCCCAAGAGGTGCTGTAGCTGTTGGAGCATGGTTGCAGACATTCAATAACAGCATGCACTTCTGCCGAGTCCATGGTCATGCCTTGGGGTGAAAGGACGTAACCCAGCAAGGAAATAGCTGGGGTGTGGAACTGACATTTTTCTAATTTGCAGTACAATTGGTTTTTGAGAAGACACTAAAGGAATGATTGGATGTGACAGACTTGGAGAAGATGAGGATGTTCTTGAGGTAGACGAATACATATCTGTGTGGCATGTTTCAGAGGACCTTGTTGATGAAGGCCTGGAAAATGGCCGGACTGTTGGAAAGTCCAAAAGGCATCTCTAAGTACCCATTGTGGTCAGTGGTTGTTACAGTGGATCGGGTTTAGATGGTATTCACTAAGTAGATCCAGTTTGGGGAAGATCTGTGCCTTGTGGAGTGTTTCAAATGCGCTGTCTATCAAGGGAAGAGGGTAATGGTTTTAATGGTGACTACAGGATCTTCTTATGTATAAGGCATGTCTCTAGACACAGGAAAGCTCACTGCTGACTTACACCAACTTCAATTTTGATATTGAACATGCTAAATTAATATTAAGCCTAGTAAATCTTCTCTTATTCTTGTTATGGTTGTACTCATTTTGTAAAGAGATCCTGATAGAATCCAAGTTACACATCAGCATCCAGATCATTAATAATGTTATTAGATAGATAGATAGATACTTTATCCCAAAGGAAACTACAGTGTCACAGCAGCATTACAAGTGCACAGATCTATAAATAATAGAAGAGAAGTAGAAAGAATGGAAAATGAGTTACCTCAAACAGTCTGACTGGAGGGGGTTGTCACTTCCTTGGCTATAGGTTCACTCATTATAGAACTAATGGCTGAGAGTAAGAATGTCCTCATATCGTGCTTTGAATTGATAATAATTCAAAGCAATGCTTCTCCAAAAGCTCTTCTTTGAATTGGACACAAGGATATTTCTGATGATTTAATTTTCATTAAACTTACGTTTGAGGTTTTAATCAGAGGAAGTTCACAGGAGTATGTTAAGTATTAACTAATATCAACTGTAATCATGTGTAGCTCATCTTGTAACTTTTATCAATTCCAGTTAACCCATGACATGTACTGATGTATATTGGATCACTATCCAACAATTCCTTCATTTTCAAATGCCCTTCAAGTTCCTTCCTCCCAACTTCCATTTTTAAAAAACTTTTACAAAGCCTTATAATCTTTGACATAAGGCTGGACACCAACTACAACCTTGTATTCTGTGAAGATGTTGGGATATTCTGGACTGGTCATCTGCAATACATCATCTGAGGCTTCACTGTATAACCCTAGGTGTGGTGGGGTTGGGGGGGGTTAGTCTGTAGACCCTCCTCATTCAGCCCAACTATGCATACACAGGCTGAATATAATTTACTGTGTCCCATCCTCTTAACTAGTTCCAGACCGATGTATTTATTTATAATTAAGTAAATATTAAAATTCAAAGTTTACATATTTTCTGGAGTTCGTGAACATACTCCATTTGTCAGTCTGCAGGAAATATGCAAGTTGAAATTCCTGAAATCAGCAATAGATGGCAGCAGTTACACTGCTCTCCAATATTTTCATATACTGTTTGCTTAAGGTACTTGCCAACGGTTGTCATTTTCAAGAACTTGCAAAAGAAATGAGAATTATTACTATCCAGTTGGTCTCAGATTTTAAGGTGCTGTGACACTTTAAATTTTGCGGAGCATCTCCTTAGTGGCAAACTCTTATTCAGTAACTTATTATGGCACTCATGTGCTAAAGGGAATTTACATTTTTTAAAAAATCGAAGCTAGTACTTTATCCTTGCTGGATAATTGAAAAAATAAAAATTACTGATTATTTCTTACCCACTTGCAGTAGCTTCACAGACTAAGTTATGATGCATCTGATTAATTAGTTCTGCTCATGCGTAAACCCGACCTTTTCAGAATTAAGTTCAGCTTGCATCTGGCATTTCAGTATGTGATTTTCTGCCTTCTGCTTAGAAAACAACTTTCTGACGAGCAATTCATTGAAAAGGATTCTACCATCCATACGCAGAGTAAATTGGCTCAATGTACATGGGTAACGAGGTTTAAAAAAAAAGTAGCTGCAACAGGCTGCTCTGAATTTGGTCATGAGAATGTATTTTAAGTATTGGTTTGTTTAAAGAAAAAATCAGATGTCAATTGTGATAGTTCTGTGTTTATTGATTAACTCAAGATGAAATACCTAAATGCTCCCATGTGTAAGTTCATTGCAAAGGTACTGAATTCTTGCTTCCTCACTTCCACAGCCACCAAAAGTAGCAATGAAGACAAAGAATGGAGATGTGAGCTAGCTGCGGCTGTGATGACAGAGATCTGCTGAACATCACATGGGAAGTTATGACACAACGCGCTCATCAGCAAGGTAAGCCCACTTTAACTCATATTGCTGGAGAGTTAACAGTAAGACCTTGACAGTAGCCGAAATTTAATCTTTAGGACATCTTTAGTGAGAATTCCTTAAGAACGAGAAGTAGGAAAGGCAGGAAGAATTGGGCTTCCCTAACCCTGCCTTTTTCTTTCTTCCTGCAAGTGGATTCGTTATGGACAGGAAGGAAGAAAAATCCATTTCTATATAGCGCCTTTCATTGCCCATTCAGAAAAATACAAAACACCTCACAGCATATGATGTTCTTTATATGATGTGGCATATAGGCATTACAGTTCCGGGTGTCGGAGTTCCGAGTGCAATTCTGGTGTCCTCGGTAAGAAGTTGGTACATCCTCCCCAAGAATGTGTGAGTTTCCTTTGGGTGCTCCAGGTCCATGTTCCCATGAGGATCCCATGTTCCAGTTAATAGGACATTGTAAACTGTCCTGTGATTAGGGTTAAATAGGTGAGTTGCTGGGCTGTGCAGCTCGTTGGGCCGGAAGAGCCCGTTCTATGCTGAATCTCTAAATATATAAAAATATTCTGCAGATGTTGGAGATCTTGAACAGAACACACAAAATTCTGGAGGAACTCGGCAAGAATCATTCCTCTGTTCTACATGGTACTGGCTTGGGATCTTTTCTTTTATTCACTCGAGGGAGTAGGTTGTGCTTCAGTTCAATATCCCATCCAAGTGAGGGCCTCTCCCAGTGCAGCCCACCTCTGGTACTGCACCGCACAATCAGCTGGAGTTTATCTCCAGGCGTCTAGAATGGAACTTGAATCCAACATCTCCTGACTCAGAGAATGCGATCATTTGAGACATAACTGAGACATTTTGGAAATCTCCCTTTGCAGCAAGATATAATGGAAATGTGGCAGAATTACATAACAGCTTCTCTTTCTCTTTAAACAAAAGACCAGCAAGCCTGGCTCCTATACTTAAAGCAGAATTTGTGTACACCATGACTTATTCATCACCAGACAGTCAAATGAGTGGTATCAATGATACCAGTTTGATACCATTTTATTTTAAACTTCAGATTTATTTCATGAAGCGAATTTAATCTCAAGCACCCAAGGCTGAGGCCTGAGAAGCATGCAACAGGATCAAAATGTTAAGTTACCCCTGTATCAGACATTCCCCAATCTCTATTTTGGTTGCTTCTGAGGACGGAACAAATTTCATGACATATGTCAGTGTTAATAAAACCTGATTCTGATTGTCAAAAAATTCAAGCAACACACACAAAATGCTGGTGGAATGCAGCAGGCCAGGCAGCATCTATAGGGAAAAGCACTGTCGACGTTTTGGGCCGAGACCCTTTGTCAGGACTAGATCTGCATCTGCAGATTTCCTCGTGTTTGTGTCAAAAAATTTGGTTAGGTTAGATATGACCAGCCCTTCGACAAATCAGCCATGGGCTTTTCTAATCTATTCACATTCTTCAAGTGTATAGACATACTTTCCTTGGTTATGGATTGTGATATCTCCTCCACAACAGATGTTTAACTAACTGGTCTGTAATTTCTGAAATTAGGATTCCAGATCTCTTGTGACACTCTGATTAACATAATGAGCAATGGTACCATGATAAATACGCACGTGTTTCATGACCAAGAACAGTATCTGTCTGTCTGCTACCACCAATGAAGTTACATTTAACAGTGTCTGGTCGTTCAGAATGCCGGTTAGTTAGATAATTGATTAGAGAACAGCAAGGCAAGAACTATTTAAAATTAGGAAGGCAATTTTCCTTGACTTAGAATGAAATCTATATGCAATGCCAGGTGCAAATGTTTTTTGTGAGGTAGTAATATCTGACACCTACGTTACTCGATGTTCCCTGGATTTTCCCTGCTACAATGCAGGTTGGCTTACACCAGCATTATCTACAGATCAAGCAGCTGCTTGCAAATGTGTTGAGGAGAGCCATTCCTCACTTCTTCTGGTAGAACCTTGAGAAAATGTTGGAATTAGGTTTGGTCTAAGTGGAAAAGCCAAGAAAGGGCTTCAAAGTTCGTTTTTATTTGGGTGATCATCTAACCTTAAGAATCCTCTGACCAATGCACTTTATCTGTACATTTAAAAATATAAGTGTTAGTAACTGTGTGATTTATTTCCACTATCGGTTTGTGGGTATAGATTTTGATTACCAGACAGTGCATCTCATTTTTGTAACCTTCATTTAAAAGGGGAAGTTTGGTACTTTAAAAAAAATTTTATTGAGATACAGCACGGAATAGGCACTTCTGGCTCTTTGCATCGTGCTTCCAAGCAACCTTGTTTAATCCTAGTCGAGTCATGGTACCATTTACAATGACCAATTATCCTACCGACCAGTATATCTTTGGAGTGTGAGAGTAAACTCAAGCTCCTGGAGGAAGCCCACGTGGTCACTGGGAGAACGTACAAACTCTATACAGGCTGTGGATGGGAATTGAGCCTGAGTCGCTGGTACTGTAAAGTGTTGTGTTAGTCACTATTCTACTGTATATTGATATAATAAATAATAAGTTTCATAGAAACATAGAAAACCTACAGGCCCTTCAGCCCACAATGCTGAGCCGAACATGTACTTACTTCAGAAATTACCTCGGGTTACCCATAGCCCTCTATTTTTCTAAGCTGCATGTACCTATCCAGGAATCTCTTAAAAGACCCTATTGTACCCGCCTCCACCACCATCGCCGGCAGCCCATTCCATGCACTCGCCACTCCGCATAAAAAAAAACTTACCCCTGACATCTCTGTACCTATTTCCAAGCACCTTAAAACTGTGCCCTACCTTGTGTTAGCCATTCTTTCCAACTTACTTTCAACTGAACACTTTGCAACTTCCCAACTTTGACAATGTTTCATCAATGTGTGTGAAAGCATGTATCCATTACTTTATTGTCACCAAACAATTGATACTAGAGCATACAATCATCACAGTGATATTTGATTCTGTGCTTCGCGCTCCCTTAAGTACAAATCGAAGTAAATATAATAAAAAATTAAATTATAAATCATAATTAGAAAATAGAAAAAGGAAAGTAAGGCAGTGCAAGCCAAGTCTGGATATTTGGAAGGTACTGCCCAGAACCGGGTCAGGATCCGTTCAGCAGTCTTATCACAGTTGGAAAGGAGTTGTTTCCAAATCTGGCCGTATGAATCTTCGAGCTCCTGAACCTTCTCCCAGAGAGAAGAGGGACAAAAAGTGTGTTGGCTGGGTGGGTCATGTCCTTGATTATCCTGGCAGCACTACTCCAACAGCATGTGGTGTAAAGTGAGACCAAGGATGGAAGATTAGTTTGTGTGATGTGCTGGGTTATGTTCACAATCTTCTGCAGCTTCTTCTGGTCTTGCACAGGACAACTTCCATACCAGGTTGTGATGCACCCTAGAAGAATGCTTTCTACGGTGCACCTATAAAAATTAGTGAGGTTTTTAGTGGACAGGCCAAATTTCTTCAGCTTTCTCAGGAAGTAAAGGGACTGGTGGGCCTTCTTGGCAGTGGACTCTGCTTGGTTAGACCAGGTCAGGACATTTGTGATATTCACCCTGAGGAACTTAAAGCTTTTGACCTGTTCCACCTGCGCACCACCGATGTAGATGGGGTTGTGTGGTCCGCTACTCTTTTGGAAGTCAACAACCAATACCTTCATCTTGCTGATGTTGAGGGATAGGTTATTGTCTTTGCACCATGCCACCAGGTTCTTAATTTCCTCTCTGTACTCAGACTCAACATTACTCAAGATACGGCCTACAATTGTGGTGTCATCAGCAAACTTATATATTGAGTTCGATGGAAACTTGGCTGCACAATCATGGGTGTACAGTGAGTACAGCGGGGGCTGAGTACACAGCATTGTGGGGCACTGGTGCTCAGAGTGATGTCAGCAAACACTCCAGCTAGCTTGCTTGCACAGGCCCGGAGAACCCGTCCCAGGACACCATCTGGGCCCGTCGCCTTCCTTGGATTTATCTTCAGGAAGGCTCTTCTAACGTCTTCCTCGGTGATGATGAATCTCGATGCCACCAGGTCCGGTTCATCCGGAGGGGGCGGGACGCTCCTCTTCTTTTCGAATCTTGCATAGAATACGTTAAGTTCGTCAGGAAGAGAAGCACTACAGTGATTGATATTCCCAGCCTTTTCTTTGCACCCAGTGATCTCATTTAGACCCTGCCATAGTCTACTGGCATCCCTCTGGTTAGCCTGGGCTTCCAACTTGGCTCGATATTGCCTCTTGGCGCCCTTAATGGCTTTCCGGAGTTCACGCCTGGTTTCCATGTGGCGACTGGTATCCCCGGACCTAAAAGCCGCAGCTCTAGCCTTCAAAAGGGACTGGACCTCATAATTCATCCAAGGTTTCCGGTTAGGGAATACCCGGATCGTTTTGCGAGACACACAGTCCTCTGTGCATTTCCAGATAAAGTCTGTGACAGCTGTGACAGCTAACTCATCGAGGTTATCTGCCGAGTCCTTGAATACTAACCAGTCCACCGATTCAAAGCAGTCACAGAGGACCTCATCCGTTTCCTCTGTCCAACGCGATGCCACTTTTGACACCATGACCTCCCGCTTCAATTTCTGTTTGTAAGCCGGGAGGAGGAGTACGGCCTGATGGTCCGATTTTCCGAAGTGAGGTCGCTGGACGGAACGGTAGGCATCCTTGGCTGCTTTGTAGCAGTGGTCAAGTATATTTGGGCCTCTAGTGGTGCAGGAGATGTGTTGGTATAACTTTGGCAGCGCTTTTCTGAGGTTGCCCTGGTTAAAGTCCCCGGCTGCAATGAGCAAAGCCTCGGGATACCTGGTCTCAAGTTTACTGAGGTTGGCATACAGTGTATTCACAGCATACTCCACGTCCACCTGCGGGGGAATGTAGACCACTGTCAGTATGACCTAGGTGACATTATAGTTTCAGGAATGAGAATTCCTTTCACAATATCCTTAAATTTAGCCTAAATTTCAATGTATCTGTAAATGATTTCACTGTGATTGCACAATGCTGTCTAATTTCCCAAGGGTTTTCTGATGCTTGCAGTATCTAGTACATTGACTTGAATCAGTTTTGGAACAACAATGGAAGACAAATTGCCAGAAACTGTTTTCTGATTCAGGCATTATTGATGGGGTTGAATTGCTAATGCTAATATAATTGCCTATTTCTGCAGGAGTTTCACTGTTGGATGTTTCATGGAAAACCCAAATATAAAATCAAACTAAATTCACTCACTTGCCTGTTACTTATTTATTTTTTAGCTATGGGCATTATTGGCAATGACAGCACCTATTCCCCAAATTTTATTGCCCTTGAGTAGGCAATGGTGGGTTACTTACTTGGAACGATGATCATTTCATAAAGTCATAGAGTCATACAGCATAGAAATGGGTCCTTTGGCCTAATGAAGATACCATGTAAGCTAGTCCCATTTGCCCATATCCCTCTGAACTTTCCTATCATGCATCTGCCCAAGTGTCTTTTAAATATACTTGCCTCAACCACTTCCTTTGGCAGCTCATTCCATATATGGACCATTCTCTGGTGAAGAAGTTTTGCCCTTCAGGTTCCTATTAAGCCTTTTCCCTCTTACCTTAACATTATGCCCTCTAGTTCTTGATTCCTCAACCTTGGGAAAATGCATTCACCCTATCTATGGTTCTCATGACACCTCTTCAAGATTACCCCTTATTCTCCAACACCCTGATGAATATAGTACTAGTCTGCTCAACCTCTCTGAAGAGATCAATAAATCTTTTTTCTGTACTCTTACTAGCTGAATGGTTTTTTGTTCCTGTTGCAAGATGGCCAAATTGGAACACAATTATTCAAAATGCTGCTCACCACAGTCTTTGTTGAAGACTTTAGTGTGAAATTTTCCAGTATTTTGACCCTATAGTGATTAAAACATAGTAACATCTTCCTAAAACAGGATGATGTGTTGACCTGGAGGAGTCAACACATTTTCCTGTTCCTTCATCCCTCTTCATACTAGAGGTTACAGGTTTAGGCGATGTTCAAGGCCGTAAAATGCATTTGAGTTTTTTCTGCTGTCTCATTTCAGGAGCACATAGAGATGGGAAACGAGCACTGGCATTGCCAGTGATATCCACAACTGAGAATGACTCAGAACAAGTTGCCTAGTCTAGGAGCTGCAATGCACTTCATACATGTGTAACACCTACCCAACAGGCTGGTATATGTCTCGGGGAAAAGGAGATCTAGCCACTCACCAGCCCCACCTCCCGTACACGCAGGTGCTGTGAGAATCAAGTTTACGCCATGCGCACACACACCATATCAAACTCACACCAGATACCGTTATGGAATACACTTTAAAGATTTTACTAAAACTAAAAGAGTACTATGCAATACAGTATATATGAAGGAAAAGAAAATAAAGTAAAAAGCGCCAACTTATCAAAGTTCAGTCAGTTTAGTGCACATCGTTGGAGCTCAACCATCGAACCATTCGACCCCTCGTCACTTTCCTCCGACTTCCACGTCCTCGCACCTGGGACCACCTGGGTGGTCGACCGAGCAGTGCAGTGCGCATCCACCTTCCTCAGTGTCTTCTTCCCGACTCCCCCGAAAAGACCGCGAAAACCCCCAAGCCCCCAGCCTCACAAGACAAAATAACATTCCCCATTGGTTAACAAATGAATACAATCCCGATATCAGCAAGTCTAAAGCTAAACAAATACGAGAGAAAGCACTTATCATACAAAGAAGCATTCCTACTCTTAACAAAACAAAGAAGCCATTTTGATTAACATACACAGTACATTGTACACATGGTATAGCATACCAGTGTGGATTGCTTAAAACTACTAAAGCATCATGAATAACTTTTAAAACAATTTACATTTTGAAATATTTATACAAAGGAATTAAATTCTACATATGTAACCTAGTGTTATGTAGAGACTGAGTGGAAAGAGAGAGCAATTTCAAGTTTCTGGGTGTCAACATCTCTGAGGCCCATCGTATCAATGCAGCTACAAAGTTCAATCTTTATTATCAGAGTACTTATATGTCACTACATGTAACCCCGAGATTCATTTTCCTGTGAGCATACTCTTCAAATCTATTGAATAGTAACAGGATCGATGAAAGATCAAGTAGAGCATAGAAGACAACAAACTATGCACATGCAAATAGAAATAAACAGCAATAAATAATGAGAGCATGTGATAATATGGTAAAGAGTCCTTAAAATGAGACCATCGATTGTGGGAACATCTCAGTGGACAGGCAAGTAAGTGTAGTTATCCCCTTTTGTTGAAGAACTTGATGGTTGTGGAGTAACTGTTCTTGAACCTGGTGGCAAACATGAGGAAATCTGCAGATGTTGGAAATTCAAGCAACGCACACAAAATGCTGGTGGAACGCAGCAGGCCAGGCAGCATCTATAGGGATAAGTGCTGTCGACGTTTCAGGCTGAGACCCTTCGTCAGGACTAACTGGAAGGAAAGATAGTAAGAGATTTGAAAGTAGGAGGGGGAGGGGAAAATGCAAAATGATAGGAGAAGACTGGAGGGGGGGGGGGGGTGAAGCTGAGAGCCAGACAGGTGATTGGCAAAAGTGATACAGAGCATGGGACATGAGGCCTAGGGAGAAAGAAAGGGGGAGGGGAGCACTAGAGGGAGATGGAGAACAGGCAGAGTGATGGGCAGAGAGAGAGAGAAAAAAACTAAATATATCAGGGATGGGGTAAGAAGGGGAGGAGGGGCATTAACGGAAGTTAGAGAAGTCAATGTTCATGCCATCAGGTTGGAGGCTACCCAGCCGGTATATAAGGTGTTGTTCCTCCAACCTGAGTGTGGCTTCATCTTGACAGTAGAGGAGGCCATGGATAGACATATCAGAATGGGAATGGGACATGGAATTAAAGTGTGTGGCCACTGGGAGATCCTGCTTTCTCTGGCGGACAGAGCGTAGGTGTTCAGCGAAACGGTCTCCCAGGCTGCTTCAGGTCTCACCAATGTATAGAAGGCCACACCGGGAGCACCGGATGCAGTATACCACACCAGCCGACTCACAGGTGAAGTGTCGCCTCACCTGGAAGGACTGTCTGGGGCCCTGAATGGTGGTGAGGGAGGAAGTGTAAGGGCAGGTGTAGCACTTGTTCCACTTACAAGGATAAGTGCCAGGAGGGAGATCGGTGGGAAGGGATGGGGGGATGAATGGACAAGGGAGTCGCATAGGGAGCGATCCCTGCAGAAAGCAGAAAGGGGGGTGAGGGAAAGATGTGCTTGCTAGTGGGATCCTGTTGGAGGTGGTGGAAGTTACGGAGAATTATACATTGGATCTGGAGGCTGGTGGGGTGGTAGGTGAGGACAAGGGGAACCCTATCCCGAGTGGGGTGGTGGGCGGATAGGGTGAGGGCAGATATGCAGGAAATGGGAGAGATTGAACCTGGTGGTGTGAGTCCTGAAGCTCTTGTACCTTCCACCTGATGGTAACAGTGAGAAAAGAGCATGGTCTGGGTGGTGAGGATCTTTGAATATGGATGCTGCCTTCCTGCAGACAGCATTTCCTGTAGATGTGCCCAATGCTTGGAAGGGCTTTACCCGTGACACACTGGGCTGAATCCACTACGTTTTGTAGGATTTTCTGTTCAAAAGCATTGGTGTTTCCACACCAGGCCATGATACCCACTACACATCTATAGAAGTTTGTCTAAGTTTTTGATATCTCTGCAGACTCCTAAAGAAGTAGAGGCACTGTTGTGCTTTCTTTGCAATTACACGTACATGCTGGATCCAGGACAAGTCCTCTGAGATAGAAACACCCAGGATCCTCCAATGAGGAGTGGCTCATGGACCTCTGGTTTCCCTCTTCAGAAGTCTGCAATAAGTTACTTGGTCTTGCTGACTTTGAGTGACATGATGTTGTTATAACACCACTCAACCAAATTTTCAATCACCCTCCTGTATGCTGATCCATCACCACCCTTGATTCGGCCGGCAACAGTGGTGTCATCAGCAAACTTGAATATGGTATTGGAGCTGTGCCTAGGCACACAGTGATCGGTGTAAAGCAAGTAGAGCAGGGGCTGAGCACACAGCCCTGTGTGGTGCACCTGGGCTGGTGGAGATTGTGGAGAAGATGCTTTTGCCAATCTGAACTAACTGGGGGTCTGCAAGTGAGGGAATATATTTCATCAGGAGTTTGAGGAGATTTGGCATATCATCAAAGATACTTGGAAATTTCTACAGATGCACCATTGGGAGCATTCTAACTGGCTAAATCACTGTCTGGTATGAAATGGTGGAGGCTAGTACACAGGACTGAAATAAGCTGCAGAGAGTTGCCCTGTTCTCATTGCTACCATTGGGAAGCAGGTACAGGAGCCTGAAGGTACACACTCAATGATTCAGGAAGAGCTTCTTCCCCTTTGCCTTCCGATTTCTGAATGGATATTGAACCCAGAACATCACACACTACTTCGTTTTTACTTATATTTTTGCACTACTGATTTAATTTAACTATATATATACACACACACTCTGTAAATATACTTACTGGAATTCGGTTTTTTACTCTATTATTATTGTTATGATGTATTGCATTATACTGCTGTTGCAAAGACTACAAATTTCACAACTTATGCCAATGATTTTAAACCTGATTCTGAAAACATTGACTGATCATTTCGACGGATTTTGCCTGACCTGCTGAGTTTCTCCAGCGTGTTGTGCGTGTTGCTTGGCCCCAGCATCTGCAGAGTATTTTGTGTTTACCCATTGTTATTGATGCCTTGAAAAAGGCTTTAATTATGCAGATCTAGAGGACAAATCACCTGCCACTCTCTCAGAATTTCTGCTTTAAACTGAGGAAATGCACGTGAGGAAATCTTGAAGTTGCTATGGTCAGTTTTACAGTGTAATTAGACTCAAAGAGTAATTCAGCACAAGAACGGGCCCTTTGGTCCAACTAGTTCAGGCAGCCACAGCATCCTAATTTTCCACATTTGGCCCAAAAGCATGCAAGCTGCTCTCCTCCATGTGTCTGTTCAAAAGCATCTTAAATGTTACAATTGTACCTGCCTCGCCCAGTTCCTCTGGCAGCTCATTCCAGGTAATCTATGTAAAAAAAGTTATCTTCCAGGTCTTATTGAAATCTTGTATCTGTGCCTTCTAGTTTTGGTCTCCCCAACCCTGATGACCATGCACCTTATTCATACTCCTCATGATTATCTAAACTTTTATGAGATCACTCGTTCTCCAGAAATCAAAGATTCGGAGAGGCCGAACTCTTCCTATAATTCATGCCTTCTAGTCAGGCAGCATCTTCATAAATCACGGTACCATTTGCAGCCTCACCAAAGATTGCAACATAATATCCCTACTCCTAAACTCGATGCCCTAACTGAAGGCCACCATGCTAAACACCTTCTTCACCAACGTTACCTGCGTGGCCACGTTCAGGGAACTGTGTGTTCTTTCTCCCAGGTCCCTCTGTTTTACAATATTTGACATTGCAATGCCATTCACTCTGTAAGTCCTACTCTGACTGCCCAAAATGGATTACCTCATACTTATCTAAGCTGAAATCCATTTGCCTTTTCTCAGGCCATCTCCCTAACTGATCAAGATCTCTCTGGAATTCACTGTAAATTGCTTCACTATCAACAAGACCCCTTCAGCAAACTTGCTATCATGCTATGAACATTCACACCCAAATTATTTACATAAATAACCATAGGAGCAGAAGTAGGCCATTCAGCCCATCGAGTCTGCTCTGCCATTCAATCATGGGCTGATCCAATTCTTCCAGTGACCCCTGTTATGCACCCCTAGGGTTCATTTTTTTCTGTAGACTGTCATTTTAAAACGCCGGGAGAATGACCTGACTTTTGGACACTTGGATTTCTGCTGACTGCAGAATTGCTTAGTTACTATGGTGAGAGAGGTGGAGTTATTTGATGGACAATCGATGTTATGGTTTCTCTGCAGCTTGTTTACTTTTTACAAAGACAGTCACAGAAACACAGAAAGACACAGTTAGAGTCAAGATAGATTCAGTCAGTGGAAGATACCAGTGAGTCGGTGGCTGGTTTAAACTTTCAGTAGCCCAAAAGGGGTGAGTATCCTAAGTATTGATACATGACTCTCAGAAGTTCTGCAATTATAACAAGTTTGCAGGAAGAGAGGAGATGAAGGTTTGAAACAGAAGAAACCTAGTGACAAAGAGATCACTGTTTGGACTCTCTCTCTAAGTAGCCCGTGAGGGTGAGTTTGTTTCCATTCGACTACAAAAGTCACTTAGTTTAATCCACAGGAGTTGGTTCTCTGGTGAGGGGAAACCTTTGGAAATACCACGTGTTTGTTTACCCTTTGTCTGGGTGTGGTAGTTCACTGAAAAAAGGCACCCTTGCGGCAAGTCACTGTTGGAGTTGTTTTGCATGTCGTGAAACTGACTAAATGACTATCATGTTGTGTGTGATTGGGATAACCTTGTGGAATATACCGGTGTGTCGACCCTTCCCTGGGTGGTGGTTCCCTTGAAGATGGACCCCTTTGTGATAAGCTACTGTTGGTGATAATCCATACGTGGATTCTGTTTGAGTATCCTGTGGCCACCACTTTGGGATGTCCCGTATCTGAATTCCAGTGTGGTACCACTTGTGTTGAAAGGATATTCATTGAAGATCACTGTCAGTGATATTTCATGTGTGGAGTGGAACAACTTCGGAGATAAAACCTACTGCTAGTGTTATTTTGTATTGCTGTCATGGAATCTGTGGCATATCGATGTAATTGCCTTCTCACAACATTCGTCTTTGGATTACAAACATCTGGCATTAATTAACCTTGTGCATTTGAACTGAACTTTCTTACTACACCATCGTAAGACTGTATCACTCACCACCTATGCTTGAAGAAGTTTTGGGGATTTATATATTTACACCTATATATGCATAACACTGTTAACTCTTGATTTACCTGGTTTAAGTTGCTATATTACGTAGTTACTAATAGAACAGTGTTTTGTCAACAGCAAAACCAGAATCCAGATGTGTTCTGTTGCTGTTGATACTTCTACAGGGTTGTGTGTACATGACACCCCCACTCCCCTGTCTTTGATGCCCTGGCTAATCAAGAACCTATCTCTGCCTTAAATGCACCCAATGACTTGGCCTGCACAGCTGCTCATGGCAACAATTTCCACAGATTTGCTACCCTCTGACTGAAGTAATTTCTCTGCATCTCTGTTCTAAATGGACGTTCTTCAATCCTGAAGTCGTGTCCTCTTGTCCTAGACTCCCCTTCCATGGGAAATAACTTTGACATATATAACCTGTTCAGGCCTTTTAACATTTGTAATGTTTCTATGAGATTCCCACTCATTTTCCTGAACTCCAGGGAATACAGCCCAAGAGCTGCCAAATGTTTCTCATATGGTAACCTTTGATTCCTGGAATCATTCTGGTGAATCTTCTCTAAACCCTCTCCAATGTCAGTATATCTTTTCTAACTAAGCAGCCCAGAAGTGCACACAATACTCCAAGTGTGGCCTCACAAGTGCCTCTTAGAGCCTCAAGATCACATCCCTGCTCTATACCTCTAGAAATGAGTGCCAACATTGCATTCACCTTCTTCACAACCGACTCAACCTGTTGGTTAACCTTTTGGGCATTTTGTACAAGGACTCCCAATTCCCTTTGCATCTCTGCATTTTGGATTCTCTCCCCATCTATATAATGGTCTGCCCATTTATTTCTTCCACCAAAGTGCATGATTTTCCAACATTGTATTTCAGTTGCCACTTCTTTGCCCATTCCCCTAAACTATCTATGTCTCTCTGCAGGCTCTCTGTTTCCTTAACACTAACCGCTCCTCCACCTATCTTTGTATCATCAGCAAATTTAGCCACAGCTCCATCATCCAAATCACTGACATACATTGTAAGAAGCAGCAGTCCCAATTTTCACTGCACCATCTTCTCTTCCCTGACACTCTTGAGTGTCTGGTATACTGCAGATGTCTTCCACTGTGAAGACTGATGCAAAATATGCATTGAGTTCCTCTGCCATATCTGAATTTCTCATTACTGTATCTCCTGCATCATTTTATATTGGTTCAATATCTCCTTGACCCTTTATATACTTAAGAAAGCTTTTAGTATCTTCTTCGATATTCGTCGCCAGTTTCCTTTCCTAATTCATCTATTCCTTCCTAACGACCTTCATAGTTTCCTTCTGCAAGTTTTTAAAAGCTTCCCAATCCTCTTTCTTCCCACTAGCTCTGGCTTCCTTGTATTCCTTTCTTTTGCTTTTACTTCACTTGTCAGCTATGGTAGTGTCCTTCTACTATTTGAGAATTTATTCTTATTTGGAATATATCTGTATTGCACTTCCCTCATTTTTTTGCAGAAACTCCGCCCATTGCTGCTCTGCCCTCCTTCCTGCTAGTGTCCCTTTCCAGTCAACCGTGGTCAATTCCTCTCTCATGCCATTGTAATTTCCTTTATTCCACTGAAATACCGACACATTGCAATTTAGTTTCTCCTTCTCAAGATTCAAAGTGAACTCGATCATATTGTGATCACTGATCACTAAGGGTTCCTTAACCTTAAGCTCTCTTATCACCTCCAGATAATTGCACAACACCCAATCCAGCACAGCTGATCCCCTAGTGGGCTCAGCAACAAGCTGTTCTAAAAAACCATCTCATAGACATTCTACAAATTCTCTCTCTTGAAGTCCAGTACTGGCCTGGTTTTCCCAATCCACTTTCATGTTAAAATCCCCAACGATTATCATGACATTGCCCTTCTGACAAGCTTTTCTATCTCCTGCTGTAATTTGTAATCTATATCCTAGCTGTTATGACGAATAACAGAGTTTCCAAAACTGGCCCTGGAGCACAGCTGTAGTCATAGGCCTCCAGTCAGAGAATCAACCTTCAACTTCAACCAATCTTGAAACTATCTAGCCAGCAACCCCCACCCCCAAATTCCATGTGACCTAACTTTTCACATCAGCCTGCCATGTGGGACCTTGTTGAAGGCCTTAATAAAGTCCATATAGACAGCATATAATGAATATCAACAGTGTTGTCTTCATAAACATGAAAACATGTGCAGATGCTGGAAATCCAAAGCAACACACAAAATGCTGGAGGAACTCAGCAGGCCAGGGAGCATCGATAGAAAAGTGTAAACAGTCGACATTTCAGGCTGAGACCCTTCATGACGACCTACTTTTAAAATAAAGTACTTTTTGAGGATAGGTACTAAAAATAATCTGCCTCTGAATATTTTTATCTTGTCAGTCCAGCAATGTTCTCCATGCTCCCCCAAACATTGTGCACAGCCTTCAATTCTTGTATGAAAGGCGTCTGATCTGTCACTGTGCTCCTTGTGTAATTTTTCAACAACGTATAGATCTACAGTGGGGGTGGGTGGAGGTCTTTCTTTAGAAAGGATGTAAAGGTCATGAGGTAGAAAATATTTATTGATAATGTCAGAGTCTAGAGAATTGATTATGGGAAAAGATGAGAAAAGCTGATGGGCTATTGACCAGGAAAATGCATTCTTATGTTCAGTCTGATACAGGTATTCATAATTCCCGTATTTGAAATACTAATGCAGGAAGAAGTGTTTCCATCAAAAGAATAAAGGGATTATTTGGGATATAGAGTAGTTACTAGATCTACTTTTTTATAAGTGAGTTAAAAGTAGTGGTAAATATGAATATGTCCCCAATAATGGTAGATTCAACTGAGGCAACTATGAATAAAAATTAAATAGAAAAATGTTAAATGAGGAGAAGCAAGAGGAAAATTACCAGCAGCAAAATAATGTAAAGGGAAGATAATGGGTTATTGCATATAAAGAATTTATCATGGGTTAAAAGGAAATAGCTATAGAAAAAATAAGGATGACTGAAGTAGATTAAATCTCCAAATTAGATGGTTTCCACTCTCAATACTTCTTATATAAAATGAGGAAAATGGGAATGCTTCAATTATTATTCTGTAGAGTTATCTAGATTTGGGAATAGCCCTTTTGATTGTAAAATTCCAAATTATTAAAAGGGAGAGGAAGAAATAACTTTAGCATTGTTTTTTTTGATATTACCAAAATTTGCCATTGGATTTATTGTTCCTGAGTAGAGCATGAAATTGGGATGGATTTGTAAATAGTAGACTTGCTGGACAAGAACTTTTCTTTTTTAAGTCATCAACATAGAGAACGATTGCTTGTTAATGTATAATTGTTAATCAACAACCATTCAAAGAAAAGAGCTTTTACTTGCCAGAGGTTGCCGGATATTTGCTCCAGTACTAACTTAGGGCTAATTGCACTGATGACTCCTTCAGGTTGTCATAGCCGGGGGAGATAGTATGGATAAGCTACCTATTAAATGCTCCCAGTGGCATGTGCCTCAAATATCCCCTGACACCAAAGTCCAACTTCTGGCCTTCTCATGTGGCTTAGCTACTAAGCCTGGTGGAACTGTTTCTACTGACAGGAGAAGGGACAAAGGCAGGTAATTGGTGTTTTAAAACCAGTTACTTCGGGCAGGTAGGGCTTGCCAGCCGATCTAAGAGAAGGAAAACTTAGATCTCAAACCTCCGCTGCCTTGTGGCTATGCCCGCTCATGGGGAAGGCGCCAAGAACAAACCCCAAAGGAAGATCCACAGCCGAAGTCCCTAACACAGCCCTACATAGAGCTCATTGCTAACTGGTAATTCCTACGAAGCCACTGGTGCCAGACTATGAGCCACTGCCGTTGCTTTGCATTCATCCGCTGCGTGGAAAGGGGGAGCCTGCAACATGGGCAACAGCTTGCTCTCCATATCATACTGTCCTGGCTGGTGTATCACGTTGTTAGCTAAGCTATAATATCATGTTTGACCCTGACTAATAGAAGCCTGCCCCTTTGATTGGGAAGAGGCTCATTCCTTAACCATCACTTAAGTTAAATAGAAATCTATCTTGTTTAATCTGATGAAAATTACGAAATTTTATATCCATCGTAACAAGTAAATTTCTGCAATTTGCCCTTTGCTGGATATTAGTAGCTATGTATTGGAGATAAAATAAGTAGACATTAATCATGGCAACTGACATAGCATTACCACACCCTATCATGTGTATAGAAATGCAAATCACATCCATTAACTCTTGAGCTTGACAGCATACTGATTATTGAATGAGAAGGGGCCATGAGAAGGCCTTGGCAGGCAGGATTAAGAAAAACCCCAAGGCCTTCTACAAGTATGTGGGGAGCAAGAGGATAAGCCGTGAAAGAATATGACCTATCAAGAGTGACAGTGGGAAAGTGTGTATGGAACCGGAGGAAACAGCAGAGGTACTTAATGAATACTTTGCTTCAGTATTCACTATGGAAAAGGATCTTAGTGATTGTAGTGATGACTGCAACAGACCAAAAAGCTTGAGCATGTAGATATTAAGAAAGAGGATGTGCTAGAGCTTTTGGAAAGCATCAAGTTGGATAGGTTGCTGGGACTAGATAAGATGTAACCCAGGCTACTGTGGGAGGTGAGGGATGAGATTGCTGAGCCTCTGGCGATGATCTTTGCATCATCAGTGGGGACGGGAGAGGTTCCGGAGGATTGGAGGGTTGTGGATGTTGTTCCTTTATTGAAGAAAGGGAGTGGAGATAGCCCAGGAAATTATAGGCCAGTGAGTCTTACCTCAGTGGTTGGTAACTTGATGGAGAAGATCCTGAAAGGCAGGATTTATGAACATTTGGAGAGGTATTATATGATTAGGAGTAGTCAGCATGGCTTTGTCAAGGGCAGATTGTGCCTTACGAGCCTGTTTGAATTTTTGGAGGATGTGTCTGAACACATTGATGAAGGAAGAGCAGTAGTGTATATGGATTTCAGCAAGGCATTTGATAAGGTACCCCATGCAAGGCTTATTGAGAAGGTAAAGAGGCATGGAATCCAAGGGGACATTGCTTTGTGGATCTAGAACTGGCTTGCCCACGGAAGGCAAAGAGTGGTTGTAAATGGGTCATATTCTGCATGGGGGTCGGTGACCAGGGATGTGCCTCAGGGATTTGCTCTGGGACCCTTACTCTTCGTGATTTTTATAAATGACCTGGATGAGGAAGTGGAGTGATGGGTTAGTAAGCTTGCTGATGACACAAAGGATGGGGGTGTTGTGGATAGTGTGGAGGGCTGTCAGAGGTTACAGTGGGACATTGATAGGATGCAAAACTGGGATGAGAAGTGGCAGATAGAGTTCAACCCAGGTAAGTGTGAAGTGGTTTATTTTGGTAGGTCAAATATGATGGCAGGATATAGTATTAATGGTAAGATTCTTGGCAGTGTGGAGGATTGTGGAATTGAATTTAGGAGCCAAGAGGTAATGTTGCAGCTATATAGGACCCTGGTCAGACCCCACTTGGAGTACTGTGCTCAGTTCTGGTCGCCTCACTATAGGAAGAATGTAGAAGCCATAGAAAGGGTGCAGAGGAGATTTACAAGGATGTTGCCTGGATTGAGGAGCATGCCTTATGAGAATAGGTTAAGTGGATAGTCAGAGGCTTTTTCCCAGGGCTAAAGTAGTTGGCCCAAAAGGACACAGGTTTAAGGTGCTGGGCAGTAGACACAGAGGAGATGTCAGGGGTAAGTGTTTTACTCAGAGAGTGGTGAGTGCGTGAAGTGGGCTGCTGGCAACACGGGTGGAAGCAGATACGATAGGGTCTTTTAAGAGACTTTTAGATAGGTACATGGAACTCAGTAAAATTGAGGGCAATAGGTAAGCCTAGTAATGTCTAAGGTAGGGACATGTTCGGCACAACTTTGTGGGCCGAAGGGCTGCATTGTGCTCTAGGTTTTCTATGTTATGTCATTTCACTGAAGCCTGAGAGATCAGACACAAGAACCACACAGCCTTTGATGCATTTGCCTACTAATGATGTTGCCAACAGCTCAGATAATGAATATTCTTATTGCAGAGCCAACTAAAGTGCTTAGAATATAAATTAATCTGTGCAAAATCTGAAAATAGCTGGAATTTATTTAATTGTTTTGATGACACAGTGAGCCAAAATAATATTTTGTTATAAGGTGCCTTAAGCATTATTGCGCTCCTATTGTCTGCCTCTTACCTTAATACCAGACTTCTTGGCCAATATAGCTGCTCTACAATGATGGCTAAATTTAAAAATTAACATGGAACAAAAGCAGCGGGGAAATGGGTATTAACTGCATTGGAAATATTCAAATTTAAATTTTAATAGTCATGAGTGGCTAAATTTAGTTTGCACTTGTGACAGACTGTGCACGTATGTATTGAAAGTGAACTTGTCTGGTAAGCAGACAAAGCCAAAAAATATTTATGTTAGGGAATGGTATAAACCTGTTCTGCATACAGTATGCGTGTGGCCAAGAATTTCTAGTTATTCCCAAAGTTCTGCTCGAGAAGCATACCTTCATAACCTGCATTCAGTTTCAGGAAAGGCTGATGTAATGAGTGACCCTTCCGGTAGCAGCCGATAGCAGATGATGGAGTTAGGAAGATCTAATGTCACTCGTACCATATTTGTTTCTTTCTCATCTCCTTTGAAGACCACTGCCACTGTTCACAAGGGGTGTTTTACCAAGCTTTTTGATCAAAGTAATTTAAAAATGAATGATGATTAACAAGATTCTTCATGGATTCAATTGTGCTCTTAAAATATTCCCCCACAAGAACACATCATGACTGAGCTAAGCTCTGGGGACAACGTAATGAGATTCCTGCTTTAAATGTTTGATATACTAACAGAGTAGGAGGCTAAGTTAAATCATGCAGCCCAGAGAGAAGTTAAACTAGCTTTACAATAATCAGCATATAATGTGTTTGACCTCATTTTCTCAGGCCCGTCTTAAGAAAACTGTCTCAAGAGGTGAACTTCAGTCACTAAGCTTTGAATTTAAAGTGGATGCTGCTTATTTGCAGTCAAGGTCCATTACATGCAGGACCCCTGCTGGTGTAGAGCGTGAGCAGCGTGCTCAAACCATTTGCTGCAGGGAGCCAAAGAGACTTTTGTTAGATTAGCCAATTTGATGTAAATTCCGTTGGAAGTCGGCAGTAGCAATTTTGTTAAAGCAGCTCATTTTATACAGTTAAAGTGGCTGTCACATATGTGGATGTATGTGCCACTGTAATTTTGCAGAATAACCTGATTATTTCATAGCCCCTTTTAAGCTGTTGAACGTATCCATACGGGGCCCAAAGGTAACTGCAGATATGCTCTCCCATTCCTAAATCTACATTTTATTTATGCTACAGGACACAGTTCCTTGTTTATGAACAGAACACTTGCTGAGGGCTGCAATGGTGCCATTCAGTGTTTCATCTCTCTTTCAGCAGAGTCAGGAGTGAGGAAAGGTGAAAAGGATTGTCCTCCTCTTCGTTGTATCAATGATTCCTCATTAGAACACCATCGAAGTTGCAGAGAAATGTTTAATGATGCAAATATAATGATGAGCAAGATTCCAGTGAATGGGCCAATCCAAAGATGTTCTACAATGTGTCACAACACGTTCTCTGGAGTCGTTTAAATGTGTGATATGCGATCATTGTGACCAGTTTCAAACTGAAGGTACACTCATACTTGTGCTTTCTCTTCCTTTGTACTTGCTATTTTTTTATCTCCTTTCTCATTATAATATTCCTACAAAAATAACTTAAGGAGATCTTCAGACTCCCTCACCAATAGGACACTGGGAACTTCAGTTTGTAGTTGAGGGACAACAGGGAACTTAGCAGAACAATGTGTGAGAAGCTGTGTTGGGGATAGAAAAATACACACTAAGGGAAACCAATTCTAAAACTGACTTCAGATTTTTGTTTAATCATGAAATTGCCGGTACTAATACTGTAGCTGTAAAGGATTCAGCCTCTTATCCACCTGACTAACTTTCTATCATTGGCTGATTCATAAAAGCCACTTTTCCAGCTGCACCTAAGTGGTCACAGTGACCCAGTCCATCACCTTGGATAGCAGCAGACTGCATATCAAGATGTGATTGGAAAATGAAACGATGGCAGAATCCAATTAAACAATATTTTGGATGTTGAGTTACACCAAATGGTCGGTATAATTTTTAATCCATCATTCTACGATTCCATCAGCTGAGCTTGGGAGCCTGATTAATGTTGATTTGACATACTGCATTTATAGCTAAGTGTATGGTCATTTCCAAAGCAGAAAATGGGATTTTGTTGGATCATGGCCAGTACAGAAATTCTTCACAGGTTTGGAGAACATTACTCTCACAACTTGAACTGACCTATTTTTTATCAAGATACTCTGTGAGTCACAGATTTAAAAATAAACTTCTTAATGTGAGTGATGCAAAGTAATCAAAAGGAAAATATGATCTAATTGTAAATTATATTTTCAAAACATTAATAGAAGTTGTTTGCTGAGGTAATTTGTTGGATATTATTTAATTGCATGCCATTTAAAATTAGTCTACTGCCTTCTTAGATGCCTCATTCTATTAACTTTCAGGATTCCATAATCACTTTGTACGGCAAGTGATGCACACGTATGCTGAAACCTTATGCGCCATACCTGCCGTATGTCATTTTCATTGCAAAATCAAGATTATGTTCACAGGTGCACTAACCTTTCAAATAACCAACTGTGAATTTAGACTAGTTATTGAAGAAAATATTCATATTGACTCCCAACAGTAGTTTATCACAGCAGAGTCTATTTTGACTTTTTTTCCACTCGTCTTATATGGAACAGTTAAGACATCGTGCAGCATCGATTATTTTGAAAGGGATGTTACTGTACAGGACATAGACTGACTGGCATGCACTTTTCCAAAACTCATCCACTAACGTAAGAATTTCCATCTTCCCAAGTCTACCTGTGAAGTTCTTTATTATTTGGTTTGAAAAGGTGGACTATATTTATTACCCATCCTTTATTGCCCAAGACTATCATAATATTCTGTTTAGACAGTTAGAGGTGGTATGTCCTTCCCTTGAATGATGTTAGTTAACCGGTCAGATTTTAGATTTCTTTAAAGCAACATTTTTAAAAAAAAATCCATTTTGAAAGATACAGGAAGCCAACACAGTAGTTAGAACAGGAATTATATGCTCCCTCATCTTGACATGGATGCTCTCTTTTTACGAGGTTGGCTACAGAGCTTATCGGTACTCTGTAGCAATACCCTACCTAATGGAAATAATTTTATTGTTATATTGTGACTTCCTCACATTTTGTGGCAGGTGCTTGACTGAGGACATTATAGTTTAGGGCAGGGATGAAAGGTCAGCTTATGATTGAAAACAATATTCTTTAATTGCTACTATTCTCTGTAATAATCTTGGAAAGATGGGCTCTTCTTGCAGGGTGTAGATCCGCTTTAAAAGAGGCTAGTTTTCCCTTGAAAATATTACTTCTAGACCAGTTTTCCTCAATTTTATCTGAGCTACTCTGCATGATCTCTTATGTGCAGTACTTCCCTACTGCTGGTCAAAACCAGGAACAAAATTTGATGTTATTTATGAACTGTAAGCTCTGAGTAGGAATGTTAGGTTCTGAGGAGAATATTATGGCACTCAGACATTAACACAGCTGGTATAAGACAGGATACTTACTTACTGCCTGTTACGCTGTTGGTGCTTAGGGCAGAAGTGAAGGTCCTCTGCCTCTGGCAGGGCTTTGTTCATCATGTCAGTTTTCACTACTGTCAGTCATGCAAATCCTGAGTGGAGACACAGGAATACGGCAGCACTCCGATGTAGAAGGATTCTTCACTGCTGCTTCCATAACAATGTTGTTTTACCAGTCATGGTTGTTAGCCCTGAGCTGAACCCTCGAACCTGGCGGACTGGTGGACCACGCTCAATCTGCCCTCTGCCCTTTGACCTGTTTGGGAAGGGTGACCCTCCCAAGAGCCAAAGCACAAGACCCTAACTCCAGCCAGCATAGATCTCCAGGTCATTGAGGCACGCAAGCCTCCAAACCACGACAAGGTTGAGGTCCTCTTACAGGATAAGACAGGATGTTACAGAGCAAATGTCCTTGTCTATTAAACATGTAAGACCTGGTGAGATTGCAAATAATGAGAAACAAACAGCCTGCTAAAACTTTATCATGAAGGTAAGGTAGTTTTGGAAGGAGTGACAGGGCTGTAGCACCCTTTGTAGCAATATCCAAGGCAATCAGGTGCTTGACTCAGTGAAACAATCCGTGAAGAGGACAGCGCGGATGGAGGTATAGAGGACACACTTGTGTTCTCCAGACAAGCGACTTAGCAGATAGCTGGAGGGTAGAAAAGAGATAAAGAAAGTAGTGAACTTTTATATCATAATTAATCTCTGCTGGAATGCAAGAAGGATATTAAGTCTGGGACACAGGGTCACCAGAGTAAACGTGGCAACTAATAACAGGTCTGCTGAGTACAGGTGAACTCGAGGGATGTAGCAGTGATCAATTGTTAATCAAAGGGATGTTTTATTTGTAATGGATGGCACTAATCATCCCAAAGCTCTGTGTGTGCGTGCCTTTTGCAGAAATGCTTAAATGAACAAAACAAAGGAATTTAAGTCTCCACTCTGCTACAGTGATGAGAGTGGCTGAATTCCAAGTGATTACTGTGTGTGCAGAGAGTTGCTGAACATTGAACAGTACAGTACAGGCACCTGGACCCACAATGTTGTGCTGACCTTTTAGCCGACACCAAGATCAATCTAATGCTTTTTCCAACATAGCCCACCCCCCACCCACCATTTCTCTTTCATCCATGTGCCTATCTAAGAGTCTCTTAAATGTTCCTAATGTATCTGTCTCTACCATCACTCCTGGCAGTACATTCCACGCAGCTACCACACTTTGTGCAAAAAACCCTGCCTCCAACATCACTCTACTCCAATCACATTAAAATTATGCCCCGTCATATTAGCCATTTCCACCCTGGGAGTAAAGTGCTGACTGTCCACTCAATAGCTCTTGTCACTATATACACCTATCATGTGATCACAATTGTATCTCCTTTACAATTGCTTTGGAGAGGGATAGGGACAGACAAGTTAGGGAAACACTTAATTGGAGTAAGGGGAAAATTGTGGCTATCAGACAGGAACTTGGAAGCATAAATTGGAAACAGATTTTCTCAGGGAAAAGTACGGAAGAGATGTGGCAAATGTTCAGGGGATATTTGCGTGGGGTTCTGCAGAGCTACATTCCAATGAGACAGGGAAAGGATGGTAGGGTACAGGAACTGTGGTGTACAAAGGCTGTTGTAAATCTAGGCAAGAAGAAAAGAAGAGCTTATGAAAAGTTCAAGAAACTAGGTAATGATAGAGATCTAGAAGATTATAAGGATAGCAGGAAGGAGCTAGGGAATGAAATTAGGAGAGCCAGAAGGGGCCATGAGAAGGCCTTGGCAAGCAGAATTCAGGAAAACCCCAAGGATAAGATATGAGAGAATAGGACAATCAAGTGTGACAGTGGGAAAGTGTGCATGGAACCTGATACACTATCAATAACTCTCTCTGAGACGTGAAGTCGAGATCTCAGCTTTTATTGACTGGAAGAAAGAACAAGCAGTAGTTGACCACCATACTACATCCTGGAGAATGAGGCCGGGTTCAGGCCTCAATCGCCTTTATACCGGGGTCTGTGGGAGGAGCCACAGGAGCAGTCAGCGGAGGTGTGTCCAGACAGGTATATGTAGTTCACCACATTCACCCCCCCTTTGTTTTAAAAGAGAGTCCCCATGGGGCGAAGTTTCTTACAAGTATATTTACAGGTTAAGTCTATCAGGAGGTCGAATCTGTCACTGCTATCTATGTAGCACCGGCTGTAATTGCACAGGTGCCGGTGGTGATTGCACCGAAGACAGTGGTTGTGCTGGTTCTGGCCTAACTGGAGGTGTCAGCCCACTAGGCATCAGTGATCCCTCATGCGTGTGCGAGGTGCCTGGTATATGCGCATATGAGACGCCTGGTATAGGAGTGCTGTGAGGAGTCTGTGTAGGGCTTGGTGTGTGCGGTGTCACCTCGGGTACAGGGTTCATAGTCACCATGGAGTGTTCGGGGTAGTGGTCTGCTGCTCCTGCGGGCGCCAGGTCGCGGACGGAGACCGTGTCCTCCCGCCCATCTGGTAAGACCACGTAAGTATACTGGGGGTTCTCATGTAGAAGGTGAACCCTCTTGACCAGCGAGGGGTATTTATTGCTCCTCACATGTCTCCGGAGCAGCACTGGCCCTGGGGACGTCAGCCAAGCTGGTAGGGTGGTCCCAGTGGCAGACTTCCTGGGAAAAGAGAATAGGCGCTCATGAGGGGTGGCATTGGTGGATGTACATAACAGGGAGCGGATAGAGTGGAGTGTCTCAGGGAGGACCTCCTGCCATCGAGAGACCGGCAACCCTTTTGACTTAAGGGGTAAAAGTGTGGCCTTCCACATTGTGGCATTCTCTTTCTCCACCTGTCCAGTTCCCCGGGGATTATAACTTGTGGTCCGACTAGTAGCAATGCCCCGAGCCAGCAGATACTGGCGCAGCTCGTCACTCATAAAGGAGGACCCTCTATCACTGTGGATATAGCAGGGATATCCAAACAGAGTGAAGAGCTGGCGCAGGGCTTTTATAACAGACGTGGCAGTGGTGTTGGGGCAGGGGATGGCAAAGGGGAACCGCGAGTACTCGTCGATAATATTGAGAAAGTAGACATTGCGGTCGGTGGAGGGAAGGGGGCCCTTAAAGTCAACACTCAGTCGCTCAGAGGGGCAGGTGGCCTTGATAAGTTGCGCCTTTTCAGGATGGTAGAAGTGCGGTTTGCACTGAGCGCAGACTTGGCAGTCCCTGGTCATCGTCCTGATATCCTCAAGGGAGTACGACAGGTTCCGGGCTTTCACAAAATGGTAAAATCGGGTGACCCCCAGGTGGCAAAGATCTGCATGGAGGGCGTGTAGCTGGTCGAGCTGTGCGCTGGCACATGCTCCCCGGGATAGGGCATCGGGGGGCTCATTGAGCCTTCCAGGCCGGTACAGGATATCATAGTCGTAGGTGGAAAGTTCTATTCTCCACTGCAAAATTTTATCATTTTTGATTTTGCCCCGCTGTTGGTTGCTGAACATGAACGCAACTGAGCGCTGGTCGGTCAGCAAGGTGAACTTTTTGCCGGTGAGATAGTGTCTCCAGTGCCTAATAGCTTCCACTATGGCCTGGGCTTCTTTCTCCACCGCGGAGTGCGGAATTTCAGAGCCTTGAAGGGTACGAGAAAAGAATGCTACTGGCCTGCCTGCCTGATTGAGGGTAGCAGCCAGTGCGAAATCGGAGGCGTCACTCTCTACTTGGAAGGGAATGGTCTCGTCCACCGCATGCATCATTGCTTTGGCAATGTCCCCTTTAATGCGGCTGAAGGCCGCGCAGGCCTCGGCAGAGAGGGGAAAAGTGGTAGACTTGACCAGGGGGCAGGCCTTGTCTATGTAATGAGGGACCCATTGGGCGTAATAGGAAAAGAAGCCCAGGCACCGTCTGAGGGCTTTGAGAGTGGTGGGAAAAGGGAGCTCTAACAGGGGGCGCATACGGTCGGGATCAGGGCCAATGACCCCATTTTCCACGACATACCCAAGGATAGCGAGTTGGGTGGTTCCGAACACACACTTGTCCCTATTATGAGTAAGGTTCAGGGCTTTGGCCACTTGGAAAAATTGTTGGAGGTTGGCGTTGTGATCCGGCCAGTCGTGACCACAGATGGTGATGTTATCCAGATAGGGAAATGTGGCCTTCAGTTGGCACTGGTCCACCATCCAGTCCATTTCCCTCTGGAAGACCGAGACACCAAATGGGACGCGCAGAAAGTGATAGAGTCTGCCGCCCGCCTCGAAGGCAGTGTAGGGGCAGTCCTCTGGGCGGATGGGGAGCTGGTGATAAGGGGATTTCAGATCTATTGTCGAGTACACCTTGTACTGAGCTATCTGGTTGACCATATCCGCGATGCAGGGTAGGGGGTATGCGTCAAGCTGCGTGAACCTATTGATGGTCTGGCTATAGTCCACGACCATCCTATTTTTCTGCCCAGTCCGAACAACAACCACCTGGGCCTTCTAAGGGCTTGTGCTTGGCTCAATGATCCCCTCCCTGAGCAGCCGCTGCACCTCTGACTGAATGAAGGCCCTGTCCCCCGCGCTGTACCTCCTGCTTTTAGTTGCCACAAGTTTATAGTCAGGGGTCAGGTTGGTGAACAGCGATGGGGAGGGATCTTGAGGGTGGAGAGACTGCAAGTAGTGTCAGTAGCACGGCTGTCAGCATGGTGCTGGGTGGGATGTGTGGGTCGGTGTGTGTGTGGGGTCAGTAATGGGGTATATGGCGAAGTCCCACCAAACTGAGGATTCCTGACAGTGAGTGGTAGGAGGGGCCCGTCATATGCCATAGTCACACTTTCGAGGTGGCTCTGGAAGTCCAGCGCCAATAGCACAGGCGCGCACAGTTGAGGCATGACCAGTAGTGCAAAGTTCCGATATTCTGTGCCCTGCACCACCAATGTCGCTACACAACCCACCTGGATGTCTGTGGAATACGACCCAGAAGCCAAGGTGACCCTCTGACTTACTGGCCGTGTCATGAGTCTGCAGCGTTGCACTGTGTCCGGGTCAATAAAGCTCTCAGTGCTGCCCATGTCAAATAGGCAGCTAGTCCTGTGCCCCTCCACCAGGATGTCCATCATTGACCTTGCAAGCTGGTGTGGGGCGCTTTGGTCGAGGGTTACGGAGGCCAGAGTTGAACTGAAGTCTTGGTGCCCGGTAAACACCGGTGGGTAGGGGGCGGGGCATGTGGGCACCGACAAAGATGGCCGCCCACATCCAGGCATGCAAGATGGTGGCCCCCATGCCTCACATGCAGCGCTGCCTGACCCCGCTCGTGCTTTAGACTTACAGACCTTGGCGAAATGGCCCTTCTTCCCGTAGCTGGAGCATGTCGCTTCTTGGGCCGGGCAGCGTTTTCGGGGGTGCTTTTCGAGTCACAGAAGTAACACTGCACAGGCTTGGGACTGGCAGCAGCTGTGGTCAGGTTCGGGGAATTCGTGGAATCGTGACTGGTAGCAGCGTTGGCGAATTTGCTCGGCGGTGGCAGGGTCTGAGGTGTCCACAGAACCGGCAGGGGATTACGAGGCTGGACAGCGTCAGTGTTGTGCAGAGCAGCCTCCAGCATGTCGGCCGTCTCGATCGCTGAGCGTAAGGTAAGATCGGCATTTTCCAGCAGCTGTTGGCGCACATACACTGACCTGATTCCTGTAACAAAGGTGTCTCGTACGAGGAGCTCCACATGCTGTTCTGCCGTGAGTGTTTTGCGATTGCAAGTCCGCCCGAGTGTCTGTAGGACTCGGAGAAACTCGGCGCTCGACTCTGCAGGCCGCTGTCGCCGGGTGGCTAAACAATGTCTTGCGTAGACGATGTTCACCGGCCACAGGTACTGTCTTTTGAGGGTTTCCAGTGCCCCATCGTAGGTCGGCAGGTCCCGGATAATGGAGTAAACTTTCGGGGTGACCCTCGAGAGGAGAATTCTGTGCATAACAGCGGGTTCAGTTGCACGAACCTCCTCCAAGTATGATTGGAAGCATGAAAGCCAGAGTTCAAAGCCAAGAGTTGCTTCAGGGTCTTGGGGGTCCAAATCCAATCTTTCCGGACGTAAAACGCTTTCCATGTTTTAAAACTTCCAGTCAATAAAATTGATGCACCATCAATAACTCTCTCTGAGACGTGAAGTCGAGATCTCGGCTTTTATTGACTGGAAGAAAGAACAAACAGTAGTTGACCACCATACTACATCCTGGAGAATGAGGCCGGGCTCAGGCCTCAATCGCCTTTATACCGGGGTCAGTGGGAGGAGCCACAGCAGCAGTCAGCGGGGGTGTGTCCAGACAGGTATATGTAGTTCACCACAGAACCAGAGAAAATAGCAGAGGTACTTAATGAATACTTTGTTTCAGTATTCACGATGGAAAAGAATCTTGGCGATTGTATGGATGACTTGCAGCGGATTGAAAAGCTTGAGCATGTAGATATTAAGGAAGAGGATGTGCTGGAGCTTTTGTAAAGCATCAAGTTGGATAAATCATCGGGACCAGAGGGAATCAGAATCGGGTTTATTATCACTAGCATGTGACATGAAATTTGTTAACTTAGCAGCAGCAGTTCAATGCAATACATAATCTAGCAGAGAGAGAGAAAAAAAACCCATAATAAATAAACAGGTAAATCATGCATATTGAACAGATTATTAAAAATGTGCAAAAACAGAAATATTGTATATTTTTTAAAAAAGTGAGGTAGTGTCCAAAGCTTCAAAGTCCATTCAGGAATCAGATGGCAGAGGGGAAGATGCTGTACCCCAGGCTACTGTGGGAAGCAAGGGAAGTGATTGCTGAGCCTCTGGCGATGATCTTTGCATCATCAATGAGGACAGGAGAGGTTCCGGAGGATTGGAGGGTTGCATATGTTGTTCCCTTATTGGAGAAAGGGAGTAGAGATAGCCCAGGAAATTATTGACCAGTGAGTCTTACCTCAGTGGTTGGTAAGTTGATGGAGAAGATCCTGAGAGGCAGGATTTGTGAACATTTGGAGAGGCATAATATGATTAGGAATAGTCAGCATGGCTTTGTCAAAGGCAAGACGTGCCTTATGGGCATGATTGAATTTTTTGAGGATGTGGCTAAACACATTAATGAAGGTAGAGCCGTAGATGTAGTGTATACGGATTTCAGCAAGGCATTTGATAAGGTAACCCATGCAAGGCTTATTGAGAAAGTAAGGAGGCATGAGATCCAAGGGACTTTCCTTGGTGGATCCAGAACTGGCTTGCCCACAGAAGGCAAAGGGTGGTTGTAGATGGGTCATATTCTGCATGGAGGTTGGTCACCTGTGGTGTGCCTCAGGGATCTGTTCTGAGACCCTTACTCTTTGTAGTTTTATAAATGACCTGGAAGAGGAAGTGGAGGGTTGGGCTAATAAATTTGCTGATGACACAAAGGTTGGGGGTGTTGTGGATAATGCAGAGGGTTGTCAGAGATTACAGCGGGACATTGATAGGGTGCAAAACCAGGATGAGAAGTGGCAGATGGAGTTCAACCCAGATAAGTGTGAGGTGGTTCATTTTGGTAGGTCAAATATGATGGCAGAATATAGCATTAATAGTAAGACTCTTGGTAGTGTGGAAGATCAGAGGGATCTTGGGATCCGAGTCTAGAGGACACTCAAAGCTGCTGCGCAGGTTGACTCTGTGGTTAAGAAGGCGTATGGTGTATTGGCCTTCGTCAACCATGGGATTGAGTTGAAGAGCTGAGAGGTAATGTTGCAGCTATATAGGACCCTGGTCAGACCCCACTTGGAGTACTGTGCTCCGTTCTGGTCACCTCACTACAGGAAGGATGTGGAAATTATAGAAAGGGCACAGAGGAGGTTTACAAGGATGTTTCCTGGATTAGGGAGCATGCCTTATGAGAATAAGTTGAGTGAACTTGGCCTTTTCTCCTTAGAGCGACAGAGGATGAGAGGTGACCTGATAGAGGTGTACAAGATAATGAGAGGCATTGATCATGTGGGTAGTCAGAGGCTTTTTGCCAGGGCTAAAGTGGCTAGCATGAGAGGGCATAGTTTTAAAGTGCTTGGAAGTAGGTACAGAGGAGACGTCAGGGGTAAGTTTTTTACGCAGAGAGTGTTGCGTGGATTGAGCTGCCAGTGGTGGTGGTGGAGGCGGAAACGATAGGGTCCTTTACGAGACCCCTGAATAGGTACATGGAGCTTAGGAAAATAGAGGGCTTTGGGAAAGCCTAGGTAGTTCTAAGGTAGAGACACATTCGGCACCACTTTGTGGGCCAAAGGGCCTGTACTGTGCTGTAGGTTTTCTATGTTTCTATGTTAAATTATTTCCCCTTCACTCCAAAGAAAAAATCCTTCTTTGGATAGGCTCTCCCATCCAGGCAGCATCCTGGTACATTTTCCCTGCATCCTCTCTAAAGCTTCCACATCATTCTATAATAACTGGACTGAACCAGGACTGAACACAATACTCCAAGTGTTTACTAACTTGAGTTTTATAGAGAACACCCATGTGGAAACCCTGGGAGATGGTTGTTCAGGCTGTCTGGAGCGAGATGTTAGAAAATATAACAAAATTCAGAAAGCAGGTTCATACCGACAACTGGTTACAGGTCACCTCTGGGTTAAAGCAGAATTCTGTTCCTGTGAACAGTCCATAACCCAAAGAGTTCATAAATGAGGGATGTGGCCACAGACTGATTTCCCATATGGCAGCCACAAGGAAGTCAGCAAATCCATGCCGGTGATCTCTCAAGCACTTGTTCATGTGCGTGGTTGTACCTAAGCGTGGTGTTTGTAACTTGGGGTGGATCTGTACTTAGTTCATTTATCTACCATCTCAACGTTCACTTTAGTTGGTTTCTATCTTCTTTATTCATTTGTTCATCACTTATCACCTCCTCCCTTCCTCTGCTCATTCCATTACCTCTATGTGCTGCTGATGCATGGCTTCAAAGTTCTCAATACTCTGGGCCAGAGATTCCCTGGAGTTAGTGGGAATGGTGCATTTCCCATTGGAAGCTTTGAGCACATCCTTGAACCTCCCACAACAGAGCTCTGATTAGAGTGTCCATTTTGGTAGCATGCTATCAGCCGCCGGAGGGCGACCAGGGTGTCACTGCTGGGGATGCTGGAAGAGGGAAGGGTGCTGGTGTTGCTTCACTTATTCTGACAAGTTGAGGGAGTTTGGCTGGGCCAGCACTGGCGTATTTTCCAGTACCTTGAACTGCCTGCTGTAGTCATCCAAGCTTACCACTCATCTGCCTCTCAGGCACTTCCTACCCCCCCCCCCCCCACCGGTAGCACAATCAATTGTTTCCACATTGGCCTCATTAGACACCTCAGAACACTCAAGAAAGGAGTGGGTTCATATCATCTTTGATCCTGAGAAGGACTGTGCTGGAAACGCCAATGTCATTTCTAATCTCCTGCAGTCACACTGCAGTCGTGGGGGACCTGCAGATGATCACAGTGTTCAGCAGACTCTCATACCAAGAAAGGAATCGATAGAAAAATAAATCCTGAGGGGTGAGGCTTAAAAATAAGCAGAGACAGAGAGGCTGTAGAAAGGCATTGCCTTGAGCAGACCTTTGGAACATTGGGTATGTGTTGGGGCAGAGTTCCTGCAGCTCCTGCCTGCAGGGTGAACAAGCAGGCAATCTTCTGATTGGCGGGAGCTGAGGGAGATTGCAGAAACAGGTTGACATGAAATGGGGCCCCAAGAACTCCACCACAAAATAAAGTCATTGCTGACATGAAGTTATCACTCTTGATGGAAAATTTATGTAAGCAAATTTTGATTGATCTCAGGGAGCTGCAGTCTGAATCTGAGATTATTTAACTGTTGATTTAACAATGTTACGGCTTTGTGAATTACTTTATATTTTTATTGCAAATTAATTTTTTGACAGAATGTGATTTGTGGAAAACCAATTTCCAAAAGCTAAGTTTTTCAAAAACCAAAAAGAATGCAAAAATAAAACTAAAAAAATGCAGAATGGAAATTGGTGACACATAAACTCAAAGGCACATAGCTGATAAAATAATAGTGAAGTAAATTCCTGAAACAGAAGTGGCAGTTCAGATCTAAAGGCCGATACAGTTTAAGTTAATAAGATATTTTCATAAAGTTATGGTTCCCACCAAACGGGTTAGCTTTGTTTTTGTTTTGCATCTGTGGGTTCGTAATGATAGTAACAGAATAATCACATAGTTTTGGTTGCTTTCCCTGTAAAGTCATTGGTTTCAATCCAATTCATCACTAATCAGAAACTGGATGGTGCAGTATGATGGCACACTGCCTTTTTGCCTTGGGGTTCAAATCCAGCCAGGACTGGAAATTCTTTCCTTTAGTAGCTCGTCTTGCTTGGTTTGACTTGGAGTATGCTTAGCTAAAACACAGGATAGTACGTCTACATTAAGAATTAATCCACAACTAAATGCTAATTAATCAGATTATCTTCAACAATTGTGGCAGAAATAAAAGTCATACTCGTACACTAAAGATCTTTCTGATGTCAAGTCAAGTCAGGTTCATTGTCATTTAACTATATACATGGAATCTGCCAAACGCAACGTTTCTCCAGACTAGGGTGTAAAGCACAGTCGTATGCATAACTCACATATAACATGCAGTACAATTACTTAGGGTGTGGTGTGTGGCCAAGCAGTTAAGGAGCTGGATTAGCAATCTGAAGGTCATGAGTTCGAGCCCCAGCCGAGGCAGCGTGTTGTGTCCTTGAGCAAGGCACTTAACCACACATTGCTCCAGTCCACCCAGCTGAAAATGGGTACCGGCAAAATGCTGGGGGTTAACTCACGATAGACTGGCGTCCTATCTGGGGGGGGGGGGGGGCGGTCCTCGTACTTTCAGTCACTTCACGCCACGGAAACCAGCATAAACACCAGCCTGATAGGCTCAGGAGAGACTTTAACTGACAATTACTTAGGAAAGTAAGAAGAATACCTACCAATGAATCACACAGAGATAAAAATTAAATGTTGTAGGGTCCAGTACAAGTTATTCTATGACACCTTAACTGCGATGCAGCCGGGAGTTCAGAAGCCTAATGGCCTGGGGAAGAAACTGTTTCCCATCCTGACCATCCTTGTTTACATCGGAGTCTCCTGCCTGATGGTAGGAAGTCAAACAGGATGCTGGATGGAATGGTGGGATCCTTAATAATACTAAGGGCCCCACATACTGGGTACTCCTGATAAATGTCCCCGATGAACGGTAGGGAGACCCCTATGATCCTCTTGGTCATTCTCACAGTCTGTTGTAGGGACTTCTGGTCCGATGCTCGACTGCTCCCATACCAGGTGGAGATGTCAGGATGCTCTCAATGGCGCTCCTGTAAAACGCAGTTAAGACAGGGGGTGGGGGAGCCTTGTTTGCTCCAACTTTGTCAGGAAGTGGAGGCGCTGCTGTGCCTTCTTGTCCAGGGAGGTGATAATAAGGATCCACGATGCGAACTCCCAGGAACTCGGAGCACTTCACCTTCTCGATGGAAGAGCCATGTATGTGCAGAGGGGAACGGTTCATCTGCACCTTCCTAAAGTCCACAATCACTTCCTTGGTCTTCTCCACATTCGGACGTAGGTTGTTGTTCTCACTCCAGTTCAGCAGCTGCTCCACAGCCTCTCTGTGCTCCAAATCATCATCATTGATAAGGCCAACCACTGCTGTGTCATCCTCACATTTGACGACACGGTTTGACCTGGATCCTGCAACACAGTCGTGCGTTAGCAGTGTGAACACAGTGGTCTGAGCATACAGCCCTGGGACAAGGGACACTGCTGCCCACAAACTGACTGTGCCCTTCCTGTTGAGAAGCCCAGGTTCCCACTGCAGAGGGAGGTGGTGAGCCCCAGCGAGGACAGTTTCCCCACCAGTTTCTGGGGTGTGATGGTGCTAAATGCTGAACTGCTGTCTATAAGCAACAGTCTGGCGCATGAGTCTCCATTTTCCAGGTGGGACAGCACAGACTGGGGGGCAGAGTTTATGGCATCATCAGTGGGCCAATTCAAGCGATAAGCAAAATGGAAAGGGCCAATGTAGCCAGGAGAAAGGCTTTAATGTGCTCCATGACCAGCCGCTCAAAGCATTTCATAATGGTTGATGTTACTGCCACAGGACAATGGTCATTTAGGCAGGATATTGTTGCCTTCTTTGGCCCTGGAAAGAAGGTTGCTGCCTTGAAAACTGAAGAGAAAATGGACTGTCCAGAGAGATGCTGAGTATATCTCAGTTAGCTGGGCTGCACTGTTCGTCAGAACCCGATATGGTATGTTGGGCCCTGCAGCTTTGCATAGGTTGACTCTGGCCAGGGTCCTGCTCACCTCAGCTTCAGCCAGACCGAGTTTCTGCCCCCCTGGGGGGAGGGCTGCCTTCCTTGCCAGCACCTTGTTCTGTGCATCGAACCAGGCGTAAAAGACATTCAGCCTTTTGGGTGTTGAGGAGTCCTGGTCGGTGATGTGCTGGGTAGACTTGTCGTCTGTAATCCTCTGAATTCCCTGCCGTATGTGCCTCATGTCTCTGGTATCACAGAAGTGGTTGTATATTCTCTGAGAATGCTCCCGTTTTGCCTTCCTGATGAAGCAGGAAAACTCAGTTCTTGCTTCCCTGACAGCTGTCATGTCACCCGATCTAAAGGCAGCACCAGGATCCCTCAGCCATGCTGGGTCCTCTGCAGTAAGCCATGGCTTCTGACTTGCCTTCACCCGGATGTGTTTCATGACGGTAACATCATCAGTGCACTTCCGTCTGTAGCTGGTCACAGAATCCACATATTTCCTGATGTTAACATGGTTGCCATCGGTAGCAGCCTCCCTGAACATTCTCCAGCTCAGTTTTCAAAGCAGTCCTGCAGTGCTGAGATTTGCCCAGTGGAGCACGAAGGAACACGTGTTTGAATACTTATTGTGAAGACAGCGCAATTCTCCTTCAGTGGTGTCATTGTTTCTTAATTCCAAGGACTCTGGCTTGATCCTGACCTTGAGTGCTGTTTGGGATGAGTTTAGTACATTTTCTGGATGACCCCATGGCTTTCCTCCTGGTGCTTTGATCTCCTCCCATGTCCTAAAGTGATCAGCTACTGTAAAGGACCAGTTGGCGTTAAATAATAGTGAAAAGAATCAAAGGGAATTAATGGGCCATGTGAGAGAAAGCACATTGCACAGATACGAGGAAGTAGGGAAAAGAAATAGGGCTTGTCTAGCTGTGGGCATGGGGCCATTCATGGGGCCACTGGCTGAATGGTTCTCTATTGTTGCAGGTGTAAGACAATTGAAACTATAATCTTCTGTCTCAGCGATGAAATCCAACCAATAACGCCAAAAATGGAATTAGCATTGACATTGATCCACAAACAAAACTACAGCAATGGCAAAAAGAAAATCAGAATGCTGGAAGAACTCAGCAGGTCAGTCAGCATCTGTGGAGGCTAAAGGTGAATGAGACCCTGCATCAGGACTCAGAGCGATAAGGAAAGATTTACGGTATGTGACAGTACGGGGGCTGGACAAAGGCAGGGGCTGGTGGTGGATGATGGGCAGATGGAACCGAGTAGAGGAAGGGGATGGTAAAGGTGATAAAAGGGAGCAGAAAGCTAAGTGGACAGGTGAGTGTGGGGGAGGGGAAGGGAAAACATTGGTGGCATGGGTTACTAGAAAACTCCATGTTCATACCACTGGGTTCTAAGTTACTCAAGCATAATTTGAGATGGTGTTCTTTGCATCCTTCATAGAAATGTGCAATGTGTTAAAACCAAATTGTGGGTGAAAAGGATTTCTGGTGAGGAGAATTTTAGAAAGTTGTCAGGGAAGGGTTGGTTAGGGTAACAAAATGGGTGTCAGGAAGGGAGTGGAGTATACAGGTATATGAGTATATCAATTAGAGTTAGAGCAAAGAAAAATGTAAGTGCATAGATTCTTGTAACAAGATAGGTGAATTAATTGCACAAGTGGAAATTAATGAGTATGATCTAATAGCAATTACAGTGGCTTGGCTTAAAGTGAGCAAGGCTAGACATGAAATATTCCAGATACATAACTTTTGGGGGAAAACAGAAAAGGAGACAAGGAAGGATAAAGAATGGGATAAACCAGTGATAATCAGGATTTTCGCTTAGAAAATCAAAAAGCAGAATCAATTTTGAAACAGTTAAAAGAACCGTAAGGAGAAGAAAATATTGGCACCCCAAACTATAGTAGTGACTAGGATACAGCACAAATAAAAACAAAGAGGAGCGTGGAATTTAATATTCAGGAGGGAAGGGGTGGACTCTGATCTACATACAGATTGAGCAAATTACATTAGCAGTAATAGTGGGGCGAGGGTGGCTTCATTCAGTCTACAGGAATTAGTTTCTTGATGAATGTGCTGAAGACCTAATGAGGGGCCAGACTACTTAATCTAATGTTGTTCAATTAGGAGGTTAATTAATGAACCGGCAGCTCATGGGCTTTTAGGGGACGGTGATCACACTTTTTGTACGTATTTAGAGAAACAGCAGAGCCTTCTCGCACAACGAGCTTGCACTGCCCAATTAAACCCATGTGACAAATTAACCTACTAACCTGTAAGTCTTTAGAATGTGGGAGGAAACCAGAGCACCTGGAGGAAACCCCCGTGGTTATGGGATAAAACGTAAACTTGCTGGAGTTGGAGGCAGAAATGAACCCGGCTCGCTAGCACTGTAATAGTATTACACGGACTGCTGTACTTGCCGTGGATAATAAAATAAAATAATTATCTGGGTCTAGAACACACATGCTGTTATTACAAACCCCATAACTGGGTGTCTTACCAGCAAAGATAGGAGTAGCCGTTGAAGTCTGATGATACTATTTTTAACAGTATTTATTAGTAAAAATACACAAAAATAATATCAATGCAAATATACAGATATATATACGTCATCAATACTAAACCTAAAAGTGCGGGTATAATAATCACCAATAAGAAATAAGCTCTATCGTTGCTTAGGGGATAATGAATTGTCCAATGGAAATATAGAGTTCAGTTCAGTTCATACAGGCTGCAGTCATTGCTGATCACCGTGTGGCAATTGTTGGAGAGAGAAAAACTTGCCGACTTTCCTTGTTACGATCTTGATCCGTATCCGTCCTTTAGCTAGACCATTCTGTGGAGGACCCGTCACCCAGGCAAGGGTGGACACTCACACAAGCCCCCACCGGTCTCGTAGCGTCTCTCCTGGTGCATCTGAGGGGTGTTCCCCAGACCCGACTTTTATCCTCATTCAAGGGGTCTCAGATGTCAGTCAGGTTGGGATGATGCAATCCCTCAACCAGACCACTTTGGCTGCCCCCTGAGGGGTTTCAATGAATAGTACAGTACTCAATACACAATTCCTTCTCCAAGAGACAATAGCAGTAATCAGTGGTTCCGTTCCACTTTTGTTAGAAGGAGACATTCCACTTGTTGTGTATTCCTGTGTTGTCAATAACAACTGCCTTTTCTGTTATCCTGCGTCTCTCTCTCTCTCTCTCTCTCGTTACTGACATGATGTGTATCTCTCTCATTTCCTGGGTATCAGTGATCTTGCAATTCTCAAAAAGGGGCGGGGGCATTGGCGATTCTGTACCCTTCTGCCCATCAGATTTGCTCCTCATTCATAACACTGTTATGACTCAAACATAATTTACTTCTGCACAAGGAGATCGGTATGACCCCTGTCACCATGAAGCCTGAACAGGAGACTACTCTTTTTATACAGAATTGGCCTATCAGCTACAGATATTGACCATCTGGTAAATTGTATATGTTTAAATTCCTTATTTGCAAGATCAATCGCCATTGACAATGGAAATGTTAAAAGTCAATCAACACTTCAAGCGACAGCTGATGGTATTTTAAAGTTAGTAAAGCAATCATCCCTTAGCTGTTGGGTGTGTTCCACATCTTTCTGTCATTCCTATCTCAACTGTCTCCTTGAGTTTTAGGAGGACATTTTTTGGAAAGTCTCACTGAAGGGGCCTCACTCGTCTGGCCCGAGTGTATGCTGCCCAGACATCCCTGCCCTTCTGTATGCATTGGGCAACGACTTAGCTCTGGCATTCTCATTTCAATGATCTCCCTTGCCTGGGTTTGATTACACAGTCATTCTCACCTGGATGTTGTCTTTAACCCTTGCCTTACTGTAGCTTCCACACTATGTTACCATGCCAACCTTCATATGATTGAATATGAATAATGTGACTGAATTTTACAAAACTATTGACTGTGATTTAGTCCAATCTAAGACTAGAGTCCCAAAGTTGAATAAACCAAACGAGGAAGGCATGAGGTAGAAGATATGCATTAGCTGTGGTAGATTGGGTAGAAAGGTATGAAACAATGCCTAATACTGAAATAATTAATGTATAGTTTACAAGTTAATACAGAAAAGTATGTAGAAAGCATGTCATAGTGTAGAAAAGTTAATATAGATTCCTTAAAGTTTTCATAGCCAGGAGAGGTAATGGGGACAAGCTCCCACTACCTACTAAATGTGTGCGCCTCAAATAGCCTCTGACAACCAAGTCCAAGTCATGGCCTTCATGTGTGGCTCAGCTACTAAGCCCAGTGGAACTGTTTCTACTGACGGGAGAGGGGGCAAAAGCAGGTTACTGGCGCCTTAAAACTAGTCGCTTTGGGCTGACGGGGCTCATCAGCTGTGGATGGCAGCTTATCTAGGAGAAGGAAAACTCTCGTCTCAAATCCCAGCTATACCCGCTCATGGGAAAGGCTTGGGAGTCAACCCCGAGGGAAAAGTCCGGAGCTGGAGTCCCTAAAGTAGTCCTACATTGAGTTCAATGCTGACCAGCAATTCCTGCAACGCTTCTGGTGCCAAACTGTATCAGTCCCTGCTGCTCCTTTGGATTCATCAGCTGCGTGGAGAGGGGGAGCCAGTTGCATTGGCAACAGCTCGCTCCGTATCGTATCCCCAGGCTTGTGTATCTAGACATCCAGGATGCAATACCCATGGTCAACTCTGACCGACAGAGGCCTCCGCAGCAGCAGCAGTTTACAAGTAGCATATATCCCTTAAGAGAAAGAAATTGGCAAAGTAAAATCTAAGAGCAGGCTGGCAAACAATAATATAGTTTTAAGAGCTTCTATAGGTGTATACTGTAGAAAAGATTAGCTAAAGTTAATACAGGTCCAATAAGGCAGGCAAAATTATATTGAGGAATAAAGGAGAAGACTCAGAAAACTGCAGGAAATATTGGGGAGCCACAAATCCAGAATGAGGAGCTCAAAGAAAACAACATCTTCAAAAAATATTGAAGAAATTAATCAGACTGAAAGGCAATAATCCTTATGATTTGCTGACATGCACCTAAGGGTTTTGGAGGAGGTGGCTGTGAAGGTTGTCAATCAGGGCTCCCCAACCAGGGGTTCATGGACCCCTTGCTTAACGTTATTGGTCTATGGTGTTAAAAAGGTGGGCAGCCCCTGATGTAGATGGACTGGCTGTCAGCTTTCAGAATTCCACTGGTGCAAGAACAGCTGCTATTGATCGGAAGAGAGCAAATGTAAACTCCACTAAATTAGGAAGGACAGAGAGAGAAAAGTAGTCACTATATAGACCAGTTAGCCTGACATCAGTAACCGGGAAAATAGTGGAGATTCAGAAAATGGTAACAGAATGCATAGAAAATACTAGAAGTAGTCAGAGTCGATAAGAAAGCGAAATGATTTAGTGTATTACGACTCTGTGTGTTCCCTCTTATTTGGAATGAGTTGGGTACAGTTTCAATCTCTGTGACATGTACCTTGAATGAGACCAGAGTGATTGCTGGATGTTTGTTTGAGGGGTGGGTTCTACAACTCAGCCAGATCATTTCATACCATAACAGATTGCTGATTCTTCTGACAATTGGCAAGCTGCTGAGAAGCTTTCAGTCACTGGACAAACAGTTCAAGTGTGGCCTCACCAGCGTTTTGTCCACCAGACCATGACCGCCAACTTTTATACTCAGTGCTTTGACTCATGAAGGCCTAATTTAAAGGGAACAGTTCAAGATTTTAAGAAAAGCACCAAGTACCAGGATAAAGTGTATGAATTGACCCCTTCTAACCGGCAATAAAGTGTCATTTCTCAACATATTGTGGGTTCACTTCCACCGAGTAGTGTATTTCTGAGTTCTGATGGAGGTGCAGAGTATCATTAACTCTGCTTCTCCATTTCAAATGGCCTGCTGAGCAGCAGAGCATCACTGATGCTAGCTTTGGCACCCATTTTTTTTCTTGGGATTTTGCCCAGTGCCAACGTTATAAGTACTGTACTTTAGATTCCTTTTGTATCTGGTTGGGCGGGCGCACACACACACACACACACACACACACACACACACACACACACACACACACACACACACACACACACACACACACACACACACACACACACACACACACACACACACACACCACCACCACCACCACCCACCCACCCACCCACCCACCCACCCACCCAGATAGTTGTTTGCCACTCTGCTTTGTTCTGCTGGTAATGATGGTACTTCAATACAATAGATGTGTTTCCTGCCTGAGATGGAATCATCTCTTTATTCCTTTTACAGACTGCAAAACTTTCCCCTACATCTCTTACCTCACTGCCATTCAGGACTGCAAATAGTCCTTCCAGGTTGAGGCCATACTTCACCTACAAATCTTTCAGGGTCATCCACTGAGTTGGGTGCTCTCAGTGTGGCCTCCTCTGACATTGGACGAAGATGGAGGGACCACTTTGTCAAGCACCTTCGATCCATCTACGACAACAGGCAGGACTTCCCTATGCCCACCCATTTTATCTCTACTGCCCATCCTCATTCCAATGTGTTGGTCCACGTCCTCCCCTACTGCCATGGTGAGACCACTCTCAGATTGGAGGAGCAAAACTGCATCTTCCATCTGGGTAGTCTCCAACCTGATGGCATGAACATCAATTTCTCTTACTTCTGGTAATTTATCCCTCCTCCCTCTTCTCTCTTTTCCCATTACCCATTCTGGCTCCCCTCTTACCCCTTCTCTTCTCTTTATCTGCCTATCACCCACCTCTGGTAACCCTGCTCTTTCCCTTTCTCCCATGGTCCACTCTCCTCTCCTATCAGATTCCTTCTTCTTCAGCCCCTTTACCTTTTCCACCTATCACCTCCCAGCTTCTCACTTCATCCCTGATGCACCATTAATAACTCTTGGAGACGGGAGGTGAACGATAGGCTTTTATTAGCAGTAAAATAGAGCATGGCATCTCAGAGACTGAGGGAGGAGCAGTGCCTCCAATCACCTTTATACAGGGGTCTGTGGGAGGAGCCACAGGAGTAGTCAGCAGAGGGGTGTGTCCAGACAGGTGTACATAGTTTACCACAATCCCCCTCCCCTTCCCCACACACCCACCTTCCACCTCACTTGGCTTCACCTTTCACCTGCCAGCTCATACTCTTTTCCCTCTCCTACCTTTTTATTCCAGCTTCTAATCCCTTCCTCTCCAGACCCTTCCAGGGTCTTGGCCCAAAATGTTGATTGTTTATTCCCCTCAGTAGATGTTGCCCAACTTGCCGTTCCTCTGTTGCTCTCCTTCTTACAGAGATTGTGCTGCAACAAACAACATCGTAGGGACTACACTTGATCCAATTTTCATTGTTCCGGATGGCAGCTGAGCATCAAGGTCAAAGACTGACTGGCATTAGGTCAGAGCAACATTCATGACTGGACAGTCCATTTTTCACCACATGGAACTAAAGTCAGGCAAAAGGATCTCCTGCCTGACTCATCATCCCGCACAGTCCACCCAGCAAGGTGCTCTGACTTATGACTGGTGGAGGACGGAAGCTTGAATGAAATGAGACGGTGCTGGGACATTGAACTGCATAGCGAGCTCCTGGCCCAGCACTGTAACTCAGATACCTCAGGACTGTAACACAAGGATCCGAAAGATTGTCATCTCACCTTAGCTGATGCCAAAGTGTTGACCTGATCAGAAAATCCAGTAGGTACTGTTACTCCAGGATGCAATTGTCTGATCTCAGGAAGGTGTGACTCAAAAACTTCCAGAACAGATTATCTGAAGAATTCCATGAATCAAACACTTTTAATCTATGATGGGGGGCGGGTGTACACAATACCATTTAGGCCTTTGTCTGAGGGCTGCATAAATTCAAGACTCTATATTACAGGGAAGATGTGATTGCCATTGGGGGTGGGGGAGGTTGCAAGCTTACAAAGGCATTGCCAGGTCTGTAAAATCTCAGCAGTGAGAGAAGTTATGATAAGAGACGATAATTAAATTGAATAGAATAGAATGTGTTTATTATTGTCATGTTACAACGTACCGTGAAAATCTTGTCTTGCATTCTGTTCGTACAAATCAAAATCATTACACAGTGCATTGAGGGGAAAAGCAGATAAGACAATAAAGATGCAGAATGAAGTGTAAAAGTTGCAGAGAAAGTGCAGTGCAGATAAGCGAAACAGTGCAAGATCTTAACAAGGTAGATTGTAAGGCAATGGAGCAGGTAAGCTATGGTGGTGGGGAGGGGTTCTAAAGTATTGTGCAAAAGTCTCAGGCACACACACACACATATATATATATATATAGTATCTAAGACTTTTGCACACTACTGTATTTGACAATGTGGAGTAGAGAGCAAGTCTGTAAATCTGGAGGGAGAAAGGATGTTGGAATAGTGAGGGTGGAATGCCACTGGAGGATTTGGGACAGCTGGCAGAGAAGGAGTGCCAAGGGCGGAGGGTGGCACACCCAGCTCTGAGACACAGGCAAGGTTATTCGTTTCCAATGCAATTGGTTTATTGATCATCATAGAATGTCTTTCTGGTGCTTTCCACTCTCTCCCCTCTCCCTTTCCCTTTTCCCAACCATGATTCCCCTCTCCCTGCCACCTTCCCACTCTCAGTCCACAAAAGAGACCTCTATCAGAATTTCATCACTCACATACTGTACATCATGAAATGTGTGTGTGTGTGTGTGGGGCAGCAGTATAGTGCAGTACATAAAATACTACAGTACTTGCAAAATTCTTAGCTCACCCTAGCTATATATGTGAGCCCAAGACTTTTGCACGGTACTGTAAGTGAGGTGCATTAAATTTTGTAAGAATTTGAAACAGGGTGTGCACCAGTCATTCCCCTGTACCTGACCCTCTTCAGTAAAATCATGGGTGCTCATTGCCTCAGCAACGCTCTCCTGTTCATTATCTCTTACAACACTGATTATCTAAAATTCTATAGGTCTTTGTGTCTGATCTACTTAATCTCTCCCCATTTTCCCACCCTGTCAAATGCCAGGGGTTACTCCAGTGAGTTTATTAAAACTCCATCTATCACAAAAACATCCGTCCTAACCCCAAACCTAAGATCCACATTCCCATTTTCCAACAAAGGTGGATGGCCTCACAGTTTATCACAGTTTCCATCTTCTCTTTCGGTCTATCCTTTTGGATTAGGTTGGATTGTTCTGTTTTGACAGACACAGACCAAATAAGATGATATGGCTTCTGGCTGTGTTGTGTACTTTCCATGATTCATTTTCTCTGTGTCCATGCTGTGTTTCTTGAAGACTCCACTCAGCTAACAAATACTTCAAGATACAATACAAACCGAATTTACAGCTTTCTTGGTAGATCCACCTCATTATTGTATCATTTGAAAATGACAGTCTTATTTTTCTCTGCAACCGTTGTTATTTAAGCATGTGAAATATCTTTAATTATACAGTGAGGATAATGGAAAATCAGAAACTTGAATGTTCATTGTAATGCAAATTGACAATGATTAAATTGCACCTTTAAGCCAGAGAGGACATTTCAAAGTTATTTCTATTTATAGCATCTTCTCCACAAATGTACAATTTATTATAGAATATTACAAAGAAACAATTAGAAATAATGCAACTATTTATTACTATATAAATAAGATTATCTGGAAATACCACCCATAAGACTATTATGTTAATCTGTAAAAAGATTTAGTAAAATCAATTATTTCTGAAATATTTTTATTTATGTAGCATTTGATACTGATAATTAATTCTGAAGTTCATTAGCGTGGTGGAGGAAGCACTATTTTGTCAGTGTGTTTTTAACAGTGTGATATAATCGTTTCACATATTTGCTTCCAGCTGTTTAACTGACTCAGTTCCAATTGCTCATATTTCTGACACTGTGTGAGAAAGGGGAAGTTTAGAAATCATGCTGATATAAGTGACTTTGCTGTAACAATTACTGATATATGTATCTTGCACATACTGTGGCCACTATAGAGGCATACAAACAAAACTGCTGTAGCTTGCAGGAAATTACATATTTAGTATCAATCTTAGAAAACCAGATTTAGTAAGTAGAAATATGGAAATTAAGACATATTTTCTGATGAATATACAAATTACATTTACTGTTTACGATGTGCAATATTCCTCAGCAGAGGACAGAGGAGAATTGGAATAAAAGGATGTTAACTTGCAACATTTGAATTCTATCCCTCCCTGGGGCTTCCTGGGGCATCCCAACAGAGCCCATTGTGATGGGCTGTGGCCCAAATATGTTATCAAAACGTGTCGTTATGAGGCATTTCTGGTCTTCCACATGAATATGTCCACACAGAGAACACTAGACAGCAAGGGGACACCTATTACAATTTGCAAAACAGCATAGCCATCTGCTATCCAAATACTGGAGGCTTATTAACATTCCTCAATTGCTTCGGAGGGTCCAGGAGTTAAAGACTGACATCCAGCTCAGCACTTTAGACAAACCTGGAAGAAAATCAGAGAATGCAAGACTTCTTTATTTGCAGATTTTCACATTTTTTAAAAATATTGGAGCTGATTGAAAGTAAGGTTGTTTTACTAATAGTGAACATGAATTTAATTAGGGAAAGCAAGTTTTATTTGTTCACCAATTTGTATGAGTTGAATATTTGACCACATGTAAACCATCACTAGGACCACATTTACTGACTGGCTTGCTTCAGATCCACTACTTAAATCATAATTCATACTTTTTAATTTCATACTCAATTGTCTTAACTAATCCTTCCACACTAAATGAATTTGTGCTTAAATAAAACTCGACCACACAAATCCAAGCTCTCTCATTTCCTTATGTGTGCTCCTGATCTGACAATGCTTCAAATTTAATTTTTTTAACTTTTTGTTTCAATTTCCTCTATGTCCTCACCACTCACTATCTCAATAATCTCCTCAAAACACTTTAGAAACCTCCTCTTCTCCAAATTGGCCTAACTATTGATGCTTATTAAAAACCAGGCTTTAAACTCTGGAGGAACACACTCAAAATGCTGGAGGAACTCAACAGGTCAGGCAACATCTGTGGAGGGAAATGAACAGTCACCATTTCAAGCCAACACCCTTCAACAGGACCGGAAGGAAAGAGAGCAGAAGCCAGAATAAAAAGATAGCAGGAGGGGAACTCTCCTAGCTGGTAGGTGATAGGTGAATCCAGGTGAGGGAGGAGGGAGGGAGGGGGAGGAGGAGGATGGAGAAAGGGGATGATGTGAGAAGTTGGGAGGTGATGGATAGCAAAAGCAAAGGGTCGACAAAGGAATCTGATAGGGAAGTGGCTGGGAACTAGAGGTTACAAAGTGAATGAGGTGGGTAGGTCTGGAGGGCTGGGGAGGGGAAAGGGGTCACAGGGTTAAGTGATAACAAGGGGGGTGGTTACCTAATTTAGAATAATCGATGTTGATGCCATCAAGTTGGAGACTACAAAGATGGAATATGATGTGTCACTCTTCCAACCGGCGTCTGCCCTCATCATGGCAGTAGAGGGGTCTGCAGATGAATGTGGCTGTAGGAATGCGAAGTCGAATTGAAATGTATAGCCACTGGCAGATCCTGGCTGTTGCAGAGAATGGAGTGAGGCGCTCGAATCTGCAGATTCTCGCCCCCCCCCCCACCCCCAGTTTGCATCAGATTTCACTGATATAGAGGAAGCTGCACCAAGATTTCCAAATTAAACAAACAATATAGTGTGTCAAAACTATGGAATCCCTTTCCAGGAATAAAGGAGAAGAACAGCAAGTAGATTGGCTGCCTGCCAGCTCCACTGACCTGACCTCTGGTGCTGTGTCATTTGGAGTTTGCATGTGCTCCCTCTGATTACAGTACATTGGTTTCCCCTGAGTGCTAACAGTTACATTGAATCGTTGAACAACAGAGTCATTGAGACTAACAAAGCAAAAATGGAACCTTTGTCCCAATTTGTTCATGCCAACTGTGATGCATACCTCATTTGTCCATATTAGGCCTGTATCCTTCTACTCCTTTCCTAACCAAGAACCCCTCCGAGTGTCTTTTTTAAAATATTACAATTGTATCTGCCTCCATCCTCTCCTCCGGCAGCTCATTCTGTATTCTCTGTGTGAAAACATGCTCATATCCACATGTTGCCATTTTAGGGAGCAATGATCTTTCACTCCAAGGTCCCTCTGTACATGAACAGTCCGAAGTTACATGCCAACATTCTCCACTGCCTATTCCTCCATCCATTTTTGTGTAATCAGCAAACTTTTTAATTATACCACCTACGGTATAGTCTCAGTATACAGAACTGTACAGAAGTCTTAGGCAACCTAGATTTTTAAAATAAATTATGTTTCAGATGTTTATTTTTGCTCCTTCTTCTTCTGCATTAATACGTCAGTAGAAAAGAGGACATTTTAGATTTCCAAAAACATTAAATGTCAGAGAATGTTTTTGTATTTTGTTAAAGAGAATAACATATTAAAAAAATCAACCACTTTTCAAATAAAGATTTGATTACTTTGTAGGTGTATAGCTCAGTGCATAATTAAACAACGATAACAAACAGGATGATGATGATCAATGGCATAATGAGTTGAATGAACTAAGCTGATTAACTGAAACAGAAAACAGGTGTAGAAGGAATCAAACTCGGTGAAGTACAACCAAACTAAAAAGTGAGGATGTGTCGGATGTGACAGTTTAACCTTCAAATCATCAATTCTTACACCATGGCAAGAGTGAGCATGACAACAAGACACAAGGTGGTCTTCCCGCATCTGCGAGGTCTCCCCCAAACTGAAATTTTGCAGCAGACAGGAGTTTCAAGATGTGCTGTCCAAGCTCCTCTGAAGAGGCACAAAGAAATGGGCAAGGTTGAGGACCAGAAATGCAGTAGTTAGCCATGGAAACGGAGTGCAGCAGATGAGAGTTACACCAAAATGACATCCCTAAATTGGAAGAGGTCCAGCACTGATATCGGCTCTGAGCGCATAGAAACCTCTGGAGCCCAAGTACACCTCTCTACAGTCCGGAGAAGTCTTGTCAGAAGTGGTCTTCATGGTGGAAACAAAGCCAGGAGACTCACAGACGTACAAAAACATAAGGACTGGGGTACTGAATAATGGCAGCAAGTGTTCTGGACAGCTGAATCAAACAGGAGGCATTTTGTCCATAGAAAAGCTGGAGAGTGTCTATAGCCAACTGTGAAGCATGGTGGAGGCTCCCTACAGGTTATGGGGCTACATTTCTGCAAATGGAGTTGGTGATCTGGTCAGAATTAGTGGAATCCTCAATGCTGATAAGTACAAGCAGATTCTCATCCGGTCCACAAACCATCAAGAAGGGATCTGATCAGTCCCAACTTCATTTTGCACAATGACCCCAAAAAACACAGCCAAGGTCATAAAGAACTATCTTCAGCGAAAAGAAGAACAACGAGTTCCGCAACAAGATGGTGTGGCCTGCAGAGCCGTGATCTCACCATCGTTGAGACTGTCTGGGATTACTTGGAGAGACAGAAGCAAGGGAGACAGTCGAAGTCTGCAGCAGAACTGTGCCAAGTTCTCCAAGATGCTTGGTACAACCTTTCAGCTAATTTTCTTATAAATTGCACGACAGCGTACCTAAGAGAACTGACGTAGGCAAAGAGGTCACACCAAATACTGATTTGATCTAGTTTTTTTTTACTTATGCTCTTTATAGTATTTTTTTCATATTTAGAAACTTTTCATTTCATTATTTTTGAAAGCATCTTTGCTTTGCAGATTTTCTTACATGTGCCTAAGATATTTGCACAGTGCTGTGTATATAAAACTAACAACAAAGATACCAGTAACAATTGATGCAGTACACCTCTAGTTACAGACTTCCGGTCAGAAAAACAACTCTTGATTATTACCCTCTGCCTCCAATCACCAAGCCAATTCTGGATCCAGTTTGCCAATATCCCTTGGAGCCAATGCACTGTAATCTTCTGGAATAACCTGCCATGTTGGACTTTGTCAAAAGCTACATGTGTACTGCACCAGCTGCTCTGCCCTCATTAATCTAATATGTTACCTCCTCAAAAAAACTCAATTAGATTTGTGAGGCCAGATTTCTTTACACTCTCTAAAGACATATTACTTGGTAAGTTAACTGACGCTGTAAATTGTGCTTGTGTAGGTGAGTGATAGATTTGATGGGAGTGTGGGAGAATAGGTTAGAGGGCAAATTAGTAAGGGAATCAGATTTTTTTGTGAGCGAGTATCGACTTTGCAAAGCAATTGTAAATGACACCACCACAGTGGGCTGAATCTCAATTAATGATGAGTCAAAAGAGATGGAGAGCCCAGTGATATGGTATCATGCTAACAACCTTTCCCTCAATGTCAGCAAAACAAAATGGCTGGTGAACATGCTCCTGTTTACATCAATGGTGCTGATGAAGTTGAGAGGGTTGAGAGCTTTAAGTTCCACTGCCAAGAAATCTCACCAGTGCTTCTGCTGCCTCAGGAGGTTCAAATAATTGGCACATCGTTCTGGCCCTTGCAAACTTTTATCAATGTACCCAAGAAAGCATCCCTTCCCAGTGCATCACAGCTTGGTATGGTAACTGCTCCACCTGTGTCCACAAGTAACTACAGGTAACCATGGACACAGCTCAACACATCACAGAAACCAATCTCCCCTCCATGGACTCCTTTACACTTCTGGCTGCCTTAGTAAAGCAGTCAACAGAATCGAAGACCCCACCCTCCCCAGATATTCCCTCTCCTCTCCCCTCCAATCAGGCAGATAATACAAAAGCCTGAATGTACATTCCAGTAGGCTCCAGACTGTTTCTAACTATTGACGAATGAGTGGTCCCATAGTGCATTAAATTGGATGCTTGTCCTCACAATTCACCTTATTTTCTGCCTGCACTGCACCTGCTCTGTAGCTGAAACACTTTATTCAGTACTCTGTTACTGTTTTACCTCAATGCACCGTTGATCTGTATGGATGGCATGCGAGACAAGCTTATCACTGTGCCTCCGTACAGGTGACAACAATAAACCAGTTTACTTGATGATCTGACTGGACTGATAAGTTGTATGAAAATATTGATATATCCACCTTTCCACCACTTTGAGACACTTCCTGAACCTACATTTGCCATTGCCTGCTGATATCTTTGTATTTGTCTCAGCAAATTTTTGTTTCCTGGCCCACCTTTCAATACTTTGGAGCATTTTACTAATTAAAGGTGCTATATACTGTACACACTAGTTGCTAACGACAAGTGATGACACCGTTGATGATAAATTAATAATTTCCTAAATACCCTCCTGATATCTAAAGAACCTGAATCCATCTGAGAAAATATGGATCCAACATATTAATTATTTGGCATGTATTTTTTTTTAAATTGAAGCTCTTCTAGACAAAATAGGTACATGTACGAACACTTAACCTTATAAAGAACGTGAAAGATGCAGTTTCATCCTTTGTATTAGCCATCAATAACTCTCTGAGACATGAGGCGAGATATCAGCTTTTATTGACTGGAAGAAAGAACAAGCGGTAGTTGACCACCATACTACATCCTGGAGAATGAGGCCGGGCTCAGGCCTCAATCGCCTTTATACCGGGGTCTGTGGGAGGAGCCACATGAGCAGTCAGCAGGGGGCGTGTCCAGACAGGTATATGTAGTTCACCACACCCACTTTTCGACCATTTTGTAGTGTAGTCAGTGTTCAACTAGTAGTGAGAAAAATGTCACATCAGGGGAGTGCGTTTCTCTTATTCAGGAAAGGATTATTTCCTCTGTGCATTGCTGCAACTGAATATAAATGCAAACCTTATAAATGTGCTTCTAACTTTGCTCCCATAGAGCAAAGAAGGAATTTCCATCACTGTTGGAGCAAAAGGCTGAACAGTGCAACTGCCTGTGTTCTGGCTAGGTTAATACTGCTTGACACTAAAATTTTGTCTGTTCATTTCACTCTGTAGAACAGATGCTGCTTACTGCAACAGGCACAAAATATTAAATCACCATAAAATGTAATTAAAATAGAACCAAATTGCCCTACAGAAAAGAGATTGCAGAGGTCTGGCGGCAGCAGATACCTTCCTGTCAGAGGTTGGCGATGGGATGTTGTAATTTGTGAAGCAAGTCATTTCTGAAAATTTTCCAGAAACACTGGTAATTGTTTGCAAATGTTTCGTTAATAGAACCAGCTGACTGCTGTTTTGATATTTTGTTCCCTCATTTCTTCACAACATGTTTCATAAAACATTCGCCACAGAATGTGACAAAACTAAATAAAGAATTTTTGAATAAAAACACAAAATGCTGGCAGAACTCAGCAGGCCAGACAGCATCTATGGGAGGAGGTAGTGACGACTTTTTGAATGATTTTTTTTCTCGTATAAGACATTTCTCTGTATTGAAATAGTTTTATCATTGAGAAAAACTAATAGGTATAGAAACACAATATTATATCTTTTGCTGAAACAATATTGTTTCACTTTAACTACTTGTTTTTCCTTTACTTGTGTCTTTATATCAGTAAACCTAGTTACAGTAATGCCAGCAAAGTTCTAGACTTTTGATAAAAGCAGCAAAATTGATTTAGTTTCACTGGGTTTGATGGAAAACTAAAACTTTAATTTGATTTCAATTTGCGACAATTTAATTGCTAAAATCATTTGCAAAGGTATAATTGACACTGTGAAGTAAAAGATAAACAGAATCTTCCAGTGGAGCCAGCAATTTGTAGCTAATTTGCAAAGTATACTGAGAAGGAAATTGAAGGCATTTCTGTCTCCTTAGGGTCAAACAAAATACCAGTGACAATCCAATTCCAGCTGGTAAAAAAATGAGTTCTTTCCAAGGTGATATTATCAATCAGAATGAAGATGGAAATTCTGATTTTATTCTCTGGAGGTCATCCAATTGTCTTCCATGGACATTCACAGTTCAAATAGTAGGTGGTATTTCTGTGGGACCCGAAAGCTGCAATAATCTGTCCTGTTGTAGCTAGAGAATCTGCAGTAGTTTCTCTTTCTTCCCCTGCAATACTGATTTTTGGGTCTCAGAATATATCCATAGAGCTCCTCTCATTTATATCTGAATGCAGCTCTTCAGGTGGACAGATTCCATGAATATCTTGATAATTTTGACAAACTTCTGTAGGCGTGTAGTGGAGAGTGTATTGATTGGCTGTATCACGGTCTGGTATGAAAACACCAATGCCTTTGAATGGAAAATCCTACTAAAAGTAGTGGATTTGGTACAGTACATCACAGATAAAGCCCCCCCCCCTTTCATTGAGCACATCTACATGACACTCTGTCATAGGAAAGCAGTGTCCATCATCAGAGATCCCCACCATCCAGGTCGTATTCTCTTCTTGCTGCTGTCATCAGGTGGAAGGTACAGGAGCCTTAGGACTTACACCATCAGGTTCAAGAACAGTTACTACCCTTCAACCATCAGGCTCTTGAATAAAAGGGGATAGCTACACTCATCTTCACGTCCCATCTTTGAAATATTCCCATAACCAATGTAATGCTCTGCAAGGTTTCTCTGTTAATGTAATGGCCTCTCTGTAATGTTTCACTGCTAAGGTAATGGTTTCTCTGCAGCAGCAATGTTTGGGTTATGACTAGAGATAATGGGGCTTTTGGAATGTATGTTAGCCAATGAGAGGCATGTTGTTCTTTCTTGTGGGCCTGGGAGCAGTGATTTCATGAAGGTGCAAGTAGAGAGAGTTGGTAGACCACCGGACAGAGTGGACTCGGAGTGAGAGTCCGACCGTGATGCTTGGAGGAGCTCGATGGGGAACGAATGGACGACTCTGTGGAGTTCCAACGTGCACTTTAAACTGTTTCATTAAAATTGACCCTTTTTCTTTTTATTTTCTTTACCAACCCTATAGTCAGCTTAAAATTTATAAAGTTCAATTGTTTAATTGCATATAGTGTACGGTCTGATTTTTTGCGGTTTGGATTTGTAACCGGGCAACACGTCGTGCACCATCCAAACAAACAAGATTTCTCAGTTTGGCTGGGACAGAAGCTGTCTTACCCTAGACAAGCGTAAGCTGGCCAAACCTCAGGGTTACACCCATAATCTCAGTTTCAAGGATTCTACTTCAAATTCTTATGATTTACTACTATTAATTTATATTTACATTTGCACAGTTTGTTGTCTTCTGCACTCTGGCTGATCGTTCATGATCCTATTATGGTTACTATTTTATACATTTGCTGAGTATGCCCAAAAGAAGATGAATCTTGGGATTGTATACAGTGACATATATGTACTTTGATAATAAAAGTTACTTTGAACTTTGAAAAGTCGTGCTTTACCAATCCCACCATCATTTTTTTATGAGCAAACATGAGGAAATCTGCAGATGCTGGAAATTCAAACAACAACACACACAAAATGCTGGTGGAACACAGCAGGCCAGGCAGCATCTATAGGGAGAAGCGCTGTCGACGTTTCGGGCCGAGACCCTTCGTCAGGATGACGAAAACGTCGACAGCGCTTCTCCCTATAGATGCTGCCTAGCCTGCTGTGTTCTACCAGCATTTTGTGTGTGTTATCATTTTTTAATGTTTATTTGTGCAATCTGGGTGTTGTTGGCAATTGTCCACTTGGGTAGTGCACATTCATGATGTATTGGTGAACCATTTTCTTGAACTGCTGTGATGCTTTTGATGAAGGTCTCTCATGGTACTATTGGGGAGAGAGTTCTATGAATCTGGACAAAGTAATGAGGAGGGAGCCGCAATATGTCCCAGATAAGGATCTTGCTCAGCTTGGAGGGTAATGTATAGGTGGTGGTGTCCCCTGGTTTTAGAGGGTGGGGGATAGGATGAATAATTAGGGTGTGTTTGCTGATCGTATGGGAATGAACGTTAGGTTAGTGAATGGGGTGCCTATCAAAGTAGATTGTTTAGTCCTGTGACTGAGCTGAACACCTTGCTCTAAACACCTATATCCAACTTATAAACGCTAGTATGTTAGGACAATGAGATGTCTTATTCTTCTGACTTGAATGAATGTTGACCTTGAGGACATGACGCATAATCAAAGACTTTAAAGATTAGCTTTATTTGTCACATGTACCTTGATACACCCAGTGAAATGCATCGTCTGCATCAACAACCAACGCAGTCCGATGCCTATGCTGGGGGCAGTCCACGAGCGTTACCTTGCTTCGTATGCCCACGACTCACTAACCCTTACTCTTTGCAACGTGGGAGGAAGCCAGGGCACCTGAAGGAACCCTACACGGTCACAGGCAGAATGCACAAACTCCTTACAGACCGCAGCGGGAATCGAACCCTGATCAGTGGTGGCTGGCACTGGAAAGCATTGTGAGAGTCGCTGTGCTATCAATCCGCACATGGCAGTCCCTCAAGCTCACAGTGTCTATGCGTCTAAAAATAATTTTCCACAACTTGTTGCAGAGATGTCATTATACATTCTGAATACTTTAAACTGAGACTCTACTGTAACGGCACAGTACCAGAGAGTAGCGCAATCACTTTGCAATGTCACCGGTCACCCGTTGGGGTTTTCTGGAAGGAGTCTGAACCTTCTCCCTATGACCATGTAGGTGTCCACTGGATGCTTCAATTTCCTCTCACGTCCCAAAGACATACCTGTTAGGGTTAGTGAGTTACAGGCAAGGCTGAATGATTATCGTCCGGTGCCATTAATATCAGCCATTATGAAATGCTTTGAACAGCTGTCATGGAGCACGTTAAAGCCTTTCTCCCAGCTACATTCAACCCTTTCCAGTTCGCTTATCACTCAAATCGATCCACTGATGATGCAATAACATCTGCCCTCCACTCTGCCCTGTCCCACTTGAAAAATGGGGTCTCATGCCAGACTGCTGCTTATAGACTTCAGTTCGTACTGCGGAAACAGGTGGAGAAACTGTCCTCGCTGGGTCTCAACACCTGCCTCTGCTATTGGTTACTGGATTTCGTAACAGTAAGTGATTCACCATCAATAACTCTCGGAGACGTGAGGCGAGATATAGGCTTTTATTCGCTGGAAGAGAGCAGTCAGCAGCAAGAGATCCCCACACGACATCCTGGAGACTGAGGGAGGAGCTGTGTCCCCAATCGCCTTTATACCGGGGTCTGTGGGAGGAGCCACAGGAGCAGTCAGCGGGAGCGTGTCCAGACAGGTATATGTAGTTCACCACATTCACTCCCCCTTTGTTTTAAAAGAGCGTCCCCATGGGGCGAAGTTTCTTACAAGTATATTTACAGGTTAAGTCTATCAGGTGGTCGAATCTGTCGCTGCGATCTACGTAGCTGGTTCCGGCCCGACTTGAGGTGTTGGCCCATTAGGCATCAGTGATCCCTCATGCGTGTGCGAGTTGCCCAGTATGGGAGTGTCGTGAGGAGTCTGTGTAGGGCTTGGTGTGCCCGGTGTCACCTCGGGTACAGGGTTCATAGTTACCGGGGAGTGTTCGGGGTAGTGGTCTGCTGCTCCTGCAGGCACCAGGTCGCGGACGGATACCGTGTCCTCCCGCCCATCAGGTAAGACTACGTAGGCATACTGGGGGTTCGCATGAAGTAGGTGAACCCTCTCGACCAGCGGGGAGTATTTATTGCTCCTCACATGTTTCTGGAGCAGCACTGGCCCTGGGGACGTCAGCCAAGCTGGTAGAGTGGTCCCAGTGGCAGACTTCCTGGGAAAAGAGAATAGGCGCTCGTGAGGGGTGGCATTGGTGGACGTACATAACAGGGAGCGGATAGAGTGGAGTGTCTCAGGGAGGACCTCCTGCCATCGAGAGACCGGCAACCCTTTTGACTTAAGGGCTAAAAGTGTGGCCTTCCACACTGTGGCAGTTTCCGTCTCCACCTGTTCATTTCCCTGGGGATTATAACTCGTGGTCCGACTGGTAGCAATGCCCCTAGCTAGCAGGTACTGGCACAGCTCGTCACTCATTCACTCTATCACTGTAGATATAGCAGGGATATCCAAACAGAGTGAAGAGCTGGTGCAGGGCTTTTATGACGGATGTGGTAGTGGTGTCGGGGCAAGGGATGGCAAGGGTGAACCGTGAGTACTCGTCCATAATGTTGAGAAAGTAGACATTGCGGTCGGTGGAGGGAAGGGGGCCTTTAAAGTCAACACTCAGTCGCTCAAAGCAGTGGGTGGCCTTGATAAGTTGTGCCTTTTCAGGACAGTAGAAGTGCGGTTTGCACTCAACGCAGACTTGGCAGTCCCTGGTCATCGTCCTGATGTCCTCAAGGGAGTACGACAGGTTCCGGGCTTTCATGAAATGGTAATATCAGGTGACCCCTGGGTGGCAAAGATCTGTGTGGAGGGTGTATAGCTGGTCGAGCTGCACGCTGGCACACGCTCCCCGGGATAGGGCATCAGGGGGCTCATTGAGCCTTCCAGGCCGGTACAGGATATTATAGTTGTAGGTGGAGAGTTCTATTCTCCACCGCAAAATTTTATCATTTTTGATTTTGCCCCGCTGTTGGTTGCTGAACATGAACGCAACCGAGCTCTGGTCGGTCAGCAAGGTGAACCTTTTGCCGGCGAGATAGTGCCTCCAGTGCCTAATAGCTTCCATTATGGCCTGGGCTTCTTTCTCCACCGCGGAGTGCTGAATTTCAGGGCCTCGAAGGGTACGAGAAAAGAATGCTACTGGCCTGCCTGCCTGATTGAGGGTATCAGCCAGCACGAAATCGGAGGCGTCACTCTTTACTTGGAAGGGAATGGTCTCGTCTACCGCATGCATCGTTGCTTTGGCAATGTCCCCTTTAATGCTGCTGAAGGCCGCGCAGGCCTCGGCAGAGAGGGGAAATGTGGTAGACTTGACCAGGGGGCGGGCCTTGTCTATGTAATGAGGGACCCATTGGGCGTAATAGGAAAAGAAGCCCAGGCACCGTCTGAGGGCCTTGAGAGTGGTGGGAAGAGGGAGTTCTAACAGGGGGTGTATACGGTCTGGATCAGGGCCAATGACCCCATTCTCTATGACATACCCAAGGATAGCGAGTTGGGTGTTTCCCAACACACACTTGTCCCTATTATAAGTAAGGTTCAGGGCTTTGGCCACTTGGAAAAATCATTGGAGGTTGGTGTTGTGATCCGGCCAGTCGTGACCACAGATGGTGATGTTATCCAGATAGGGAAATGCGGCCTTCAGTTGGCACCGGTCCACCATCCGGTCTATTTCCCTCTGGAAGACAGAGACACCATTCGTAACACCGAAGGGGACATGCAGGAAGTGATAGAGCCTGCCGCCCGCTTTGAAGGCAGTGTAGGGACAGTCCTCTGGGCGGATGGGGAGCTGGTGATAAGCGGATTTCAGATCTGTGGTCGAGTACACCTTGTACTGAGCTATCTGGTTGACCATATCCGCGATGCAGGGTAGAGGGTACGCGTCAAGCTGCGTGAACCTATTGATGGTCTGGCTATAGTCCATGACCATCCTATTTTTCTGCCCAGTCCGAACAACAACCACCTGGGCCCTCCAAGGGCTTGTGCTTGGCTCAGTGATCCCCTCCCTGAGCAGCGGCTGCACCTCCGACTGAATGAAGGCCCTGTCCCCCGCGCTGTACCTCCTGCTTTTAGTTGCCACAGTTTTACAGTCGGGGGTCAGGTTGGCCAACAGCGGTGGGGGAGGGATCTTGAGGGTGGAGAGGCTGCAAGTGGTGTCAGTAGCGCAGCTGTCAGCATGGTGCTGGGTGGGATGTGTGGTTCGGTGTGTGTGTGTGGTCAGTAGTGGGGTATATGGCGAGGTCCCACAAAACTGAGGATTCCTGACAGTGAGTGGTGGGAGGGGCCCATCATATGCCATAGTCACACTTTCGAGGTGGCTCTGGAAGTCGAGCCCCAATAACACAGGGGCACACAGTTGAGGCATGACCAGTAACGCAAAGTCCCAATATTCTGTGCCCTGCACCACCAGTGTCACTACACAACCCACCCGGATGTCTATGGAATGCGACCCAGAAGCCAAGGTGACCCTTTGGCTTACCGGCCATGTCATGAGTCCGCAGCATTGCACCGTGTGAATAAAACTCTCAGTACTGCCCGTGTCAAACAGGCAGCTAGTCCTGGTCCCCTCCACCAGGATGTCCATCATTGACCTTGCAAGCTGCTGTGGGGCGCTTTGGTCGAGGGTTACGGAGGCCAGAGTTGAATCGCCGTCTTGGTGTCCGGTAAGCACCCGTGGGTAGGGGGCAGGACGAGGTGGTGCCGACAAAGATGGCCGCCCCCATGTCTTGCACGAGGCGGGCAGGCAAGATGGCGGCGACAAAGATGGTGGCCCCCATGCCTCACACGCAGCGCTGCCTGACCTCGCTCATTGTTCAGACTTACAGACCTTGGCGAAATGGCCCTTCTTTCCGCAGCTGGAGCAGGTAGCTTCTCGGGCCGGGCAGTGTTTTCGGGGGTGCTTGTTGAGTCCGCAGAAGTAACACTGCGCGGACTTGCGACTGGCAGCAGCTGTGGTTGGTTTCGGGGAGTTCATGGACTCGCGAGTGGCAGCAGTGGTAGTCAATTCGCTCGTGGGTGGTGGGGTCTGAAGCGTCCATGGAACCGGCAGGGTATCGCGCGACTGGACAGCATCAGCGTTGTGCAGAGCAGCCTCCAGTGTGTCAGCCAGCTCAATCGCCGAGCGTAAGGTAAGATCAGCGTGTTCCAGCAGCCGCTGGCGCACGTACACTGACCTGATCCCCATAACGAAGGCGTCTCGTACCAGGAGCTCTGCATGCTGTTCCGCCGTCAGTCCCTTGCAGTCGCAGGCCTGCACGGCTCGGACAAACTCCCTGCTCGACTCGCCGGTCCGCTACCACCACGTCGCTAAGCGATGTCTTGCATAGACGGTGTTCACCGGCCGCAGGTACTGTCTTTTGGGGGCGTCCAGTGCCCCTTGGTAGGTCGGCAGGACCCTGATAAGGGAGAATACTTTCGGGCTGAGCCTGGAAAGGAGGATTTTGTGCATTGTGGCAGGCTCAGTCAGGGGAATCACTTCCAAGTATGATTGGAAGCATGCAAGCCAGAGTTCAAAGACAAGAGCTGCTTCTGGAGCTTGAGGGTCCAAGTCTAATTTTTCCGGACGTAAGATACTCTCCATGTTTTAAAACTTCCAGCGAATAAAGTTGATGCACCATCAATAACTCTTAGAGACGTGAGGCGAGATATAGGCTTTTATTCGCTGGAAGAGAGCACTATCAGCAGCAAGAGATCCCCACACAACATCCTGGAGACTGAGGGAGGAGCCGTGCCTCCAATCGCCTTTATACCGGGGTCTGTGGGAGGGGCCACAGGAGCAGTCAGCAGGGGAGGCGTGTCCAGACAGGTATATGTAGTTCACCACAGTAAGGCCACAGTCAGTCCGTGTGGGCAGTGACGTCCCTCGTCCCATTACGTTGACTGCTGGCACTCCCCAAGGCCCCGTGCTCAGCCCGCTGCTGCTCACACTGCTGACACGTGACTGCGTCGCAGGATCCAGCTCAAACCTGGTCAGCAAGCTTGCAGACGACAACGGTGGCTGGCCTTATCAAGAACAACAATGAGATGGAGTAGAGAGAGGAAGCGGAGCGGCTGGTGGATTGGTGTGAGGAGAACACCTAACATAGAGAGATCATTGTGGACTTCAGGAAGGTGCAGTCAAACCATCCCCCTCTGTGAATATATGGCTCCTCCGTCGAGAGTTAAGTGTACCAAGTTACATCACGGATGACCTCACATCAGCTTCCTGTAAGAGAAGGCAAAGCAGCATCTCCACTTCCTAAGAAGATTGAGGCAAACAAGGCTCCCAATCCCATCTTAACTGTGTTTTACAGGAGCATCATTGAGAGCATCCTGACAAGTTGCATCTCCATCTGGTGTGGGAGCAACAGAACATCAGACCAGAAGCCTCTACAAAGGACTGTGAGAGCAGCTGAGAGGATCATAGGGGTCTCCCTATCATCCATCGGGGACATTTATCAGAAACACTGAGTATGCAGGGCCCTTAGTATTATTAAGGACCCCATCCATCCATCCAGCATCCTCTTTGACTTTCTACCATCAGGCAGGAGACTACGATGCATAAAAACAAGAACTGTTAGAACAAAACACAATTTCTTCCCCAGGCCATTAGGCTTATGAACTCCCTACCGCATCATATTCAAATTGTCTCCAGTTAATCTGTTCTGTACCTTACAACGTTTAATATTAATGCACTTTAGTCTGTTATTTATGTGTAATTCATCTATAAATTTTATCCTTACCTTCATAAGTTATCGTGAGTTATGTGCTTTACACCCTGGTTTGAAGAAACACTGTCTTGTTTCTATATATATTATATGGTTACATGTACGTAGCTAAATGTCAATAAACTTCACTTGTCACTTGACACCTGATGTTGGTGCTGGAAACAAGGAGACATGTGACAAATGCCTCCAGCACAATCATCAGACTGTGATGGTGTTGATGCAAAATGAGTCATTTCCATAAGGAAGACATAACAGCATAATTACACCATCGGCCCATCAAGTTACTCTGCCATTCCACTATGGCTGAGTTATTATACTTCTCAATCCCATTCCCTCTCTTCTCCCCATAACCTTAGAACATACCAACCTCTTCTTTAAATATACCCAAAACTTGACCTCCAGAGCTGTCTGTGGCAATCTACACAGATTCAATTACCATCTGGCTGAAGAAATTCTTCTTCGTCTCTGTTATATAGGAGTTTCTTTCTATTCTGGGGCTGTACCCTCCCGAACTAGACTCCCCCACTATATTCAATTTATCTCGGTCTTTCAATAAGCACTTCACTGTGCGTTTTCAATGACTCAATGTCCATGTGACAAATAGAGCTTATCTTTTGAACCAAGTCCTCATTAAGTTTATGTGCTGCATGTAGTCTCCTCTTGTTCTGCTTGTTTAATCATGTGGCAACAGTGAAAAGACAGGACTAGTTACAGATCTGCTCCCCTTCAGATTGGTTCCAAGTGCTTAGGCCTCTCTTTTGGAGCCATGCATCTGTTTTCTGTCTGCATTTTATTCTGAGTTGCGAGCTTATTCAGTTTTATGACAGCTAACCACACGGATCAGGCGTGGTAAAAATGAAGGATTTAGTTACGTGTACATGCTTTGCTCTTGGCAGTTTAAAGCTGCAGACTACCTGGTGTCATATGTTTGTTCACTGTTTAATTACATTTGAAACCACTTAACTCTACTTAACTTTGCTTAGGTCCACTTAAGTACATTTAATATTGCTAGTTTTAGTTTCATGAGTTTCATCGCTTCAAGATTGTATGTTTTATTAGTTGCTAATAAAGGATCAAATACACTTCTTTGACTTTCTTTAACATTATTATTTGATCGCTCAGAGGGCACGTCATACAAGATAACTCCCTATGTGGTCACCAGCAGTGGCAGTGGCTTGTTCGAGTAGCTGCTACCTTTCTTTCCAATATCTCTTCCATGTTATTTGCCTCCACTACCTCAGCCAATCTGTTTTTCATCTTGCTGTCCCAGCTTGTGAAGGGATGGACTGAAGGTGTTCATACACATTCCCTCTTCCAGGCTTTCGTCCTCAAAATATAGACAACTTGGCTTCTGCCAGGAACTTCCTATTGAATTAATGCAGACTCAGATCTCTGGGATATGGATTGATCAGGAAATGAGTTAATGGCTTCAAGGCATATGCTGAGATAAATAAACTAGCATTTTATTTTATCAAGTGAACAGATGAAGGAATCAGTCTATCAGTTATCTCTTTGTCTGTTGCACCCTAATTAAGTCTACATACCAATCCATCAGAAGACAACTTCTTTGAGCTCATCAACATGGAACCATAATACAGAATTGTTGCTTAATTCTCAGCAGAAATCTTGTGGTGAAAGTTATTTGGATGTCATATTCAAGACAGGGTTTTTTAGTTGGATATTCAGTCTTTGAGTAAATTCAGAGTGGAAGTCCTGTGGAATCAAATCTGTGTTAACCATCCATATAATCTTATATTAATCCCATTTTTATTCTCCACAACTTCATACCATTCCTTGCAAATTCTACCACTCGCATTCACATAGGGGCAATTTAGAGAGATCAATAATCAATCATCAGTTGGAGCAATGGGATTTGGGAGGGAATAGGTGCACTTGGCAGAAAGCCATGTTGTCACAGAGGGAATGTACAAACTCGGAGAGACACTGTCTCCGTTCGTGTGAGGTAGATGCTCTACCAGCTATGTTACTGTGCCGCCCTGAATTTTGTGTAGTCCGCTTTGTGGAGCAGGTCACTGAAGACAGATGCAATTTAACAAAGTACATAGAAATTAGCAGCAGCAACAGTACTTTGGAAAAATATTTTAACCTTTCTTCAGACCAATTTTTCAAAATTATTTGAAGGAATCCTAATTAACACATTTGAGAAGTGCTCTTGATCATTATCTCATGCAACAGCATGTGCATCAGACTGAATGAATGTGAAGAGGAATAATCACTTCAGACCAAGAACCAGTATTGATTTCTTGACTAGTGTTTATGATGGTTTTCATTTAGCTCTCAGTCCTTTAAGGCATGAGCTTTTCTGGAAGCGAATTTCAAAATGCTGTTCTGTACAATTCCTTCCGATTTTTTAATGCATTCCCTTCTCATACCACTGAACTGAGTATGCATGGATTCTTTCGATTTTTGTGTTTTATATTCTGTGTTTTTCGCTCGCTTGTTTTTATTGCCATTTGCTCGGTTTTTTGGGGGGGCATTGATGTTGTTCTTTGAGCAGGTTCCATGGTTTTCTTTGTTTCGTGTCTGTGTGGAGATGACTCTCAGGATTGTATACCGCTTACATACCTTGACAATAAACGCACTTTGACTCTTTTAACAAACCTTAGATATATGTTGTTCAAAAATAAGGAAAACAGACTTCTGTTCCTTCCTGATGACATAAAACTGACAAAGGCAAGAACTGGTCAAAAAGGTTCTTTAGTCCCTTGACTACTGAATCTAATTAGTAAAACGTAGAACAACACAGCACAGTACTTTCCCTTTGGCCCACGATGTTGTGCCGACCTTTTAACCTATTTGATGCTTCCCTCCCATGTAACCCTCCATTTTTCTATCATCCATGTGCATATCTAAGAAATGCCCTAACATATCTATCTCTACCACTATTGCCAGCAGTGCATTCAATGCACTTACCACACTCTGTGTAAAGAACCTACCTCTGACAACCCCCTGTACTTTCTTCCAATCACATTAAAATGATGTCCTCTCATACTAGCCATTGGCACCTTGGGGAAAATGTACTGGCCGTCTACTCTATCTATGACTCTTATTATCTTGTACACCTCGATCAAGTCTCCTGTCATCCTCCCTCTCTCCAAAGAGAAAACCCTAACTTGTTCAGCCTTTTCTCATAAAACATGCTCTGTTATCCAGGCAGCATCCTGGTAAATCTCCCCTGCACTTTCTCTTTCTCAAAAGCTTTGACATCCTTCCTATAATCAGGCGACCAGAACTGAACACAATAATCCGTGCGTGGTCTTAGACACATGGATGAAAGGAAAGTGGAGGGTGATGTGGGAAGGATGGGTTAAATTGATTGATCTTCGAGTAGGTTAAAAGGTCAGCATGATATTGTGGGCCGAAGGGCCTGTACTGTGCTGTAATGTTCTGTGTACTTTCCGATTAGATACAGTGCAGCACAGTACAGGCCCTTCAGCCCACAATGTTGTATCAGCCTACATAAACCTATTCCACAATCAATCTAACTCTTCCCCCTTACACAGCCCATAACCCTCCATTTTTCTTGCATCCACATTCCTATCTACAGTCTCTTCAATGTCCCTATTATATCAGCCTCTACAGGCACATAGCACGCTCACTCTATGTTGAAAGAAACACAGCCTCTGATGTCTCCCTTAAACTTTATCCTCTCACCTTGAACAAAGATCCACTGGCATTGACCATTGATTGCCACCATGGCTAAAAGCTGCTGGCTGTCCACTCTCTGCTTCTCATAAAGTTTCCTCTCATCCACCTTAACTCCAAAGAGTGAAGCCTTGCTCCCTCAGTCACTCTTCATTAGACATACAGTATTCTCTAAATCCAGGCAGCAGCCTTTACGCACTCTGAAAAGCTTCCACAACCTTGCAATAATCAGGCGACTACAGCTGAACACAATACTCCAAGTGTGGTCCAACCAGTGTTTTGCTTCACGCTTCAGTATTGTCTCCTGCTCAAATGTAATGCATCTCATTGAAGAGAAATCTTTGAATGTCAGATTTCCATAAAGGTGGGAATCAAAAAAAAAATTAAATTGCAACTAAACAAACTTGTTGCTGAATGGCAGAAAAGGGCAGAAAGGGAACCGGAAGAAAAATTGAATTGTGTCCTTCTAGTCATATTACAATTTAATTTTGAAAATGCTTCCAATACAAACTGGGGGACTTTACTTGGTTTACAAGTAAACCTTTGACCTTGGAATTTATATATTTCTGCAGAAATCCTGCACTACAATGGATTACGCCCCAAATCCTGCAACATCTGAAAGGGTCAGTTGGAAGTGGGACAAGGGGAAAGTTGCTTCATTGGGATATTGGGGAGTAGGTTGAATAGGAAGTCGCGAAACAAAGCAAGTGGATAAAATCCTTAGGGACACAATAGGGTAGATGTGGGGATGGTTTCCCATTGTTATGGTATCTGGAAAAGGGTATTATAGTCTTAGAACAAGAGATTCGCTATTCAGGACTGAACTGAAAAGAAATTTCTTCACCCAGAGTGTAGTGAATGTTAGGAATTCTCCACCAGAAAGGGCAGTGACTGCTCAGCTCCTGTGTATATTCAAGAGGGAGATTGATTAGGTTCTTGGAGAATGAGGAATAAAGGGACATAAAGTCATTGCAGAAATAAAAGACCAGTCACAACCTTACAGTGCTGGAATAAATACAAGAGAAAATTAAGAACAGCCTGTAAGTGTAGTGGTTAGCACGACGCTTTACTGTACCAGCGACCTGTGTTCAATAAGGAACTGTCTATAAGGAGTTTGTATGTTCTCCCCATGGCTGTGTGGGTTTCCTCCCACCCTCCAACTACGTCCCATTTATAGGTTAATTGGCCTTAACTAGGTTACTGTTAAATCAGGGCGCAGTTCAAAGAGCCTTCTCTGCACTGTATCTCATGAAAGAAATAAAATTTAAACAGTTTTCTCTTCTTATTTATTATGTTCCTAAGTTATTAAACCTGGGTTTAAATATGGAACCAAATCTACAAATGTAGATCTCCCAGCTCCAAGCTCTTATAAGTACTTCTAACAAAATTAACTTTTTGATAGTAGTTCATTGCTTCTGATCTGGTCGACGCAATGAGTCTACGGTCAATGAGTTTAATGGTTATGGTAAATTGGCCATCGTAAATGGTAGAATCTGGGGGAGATGGGGCACATGGTCAATTGGCACAAATGTCTGGAAAATAAATTGGGGTTTGTGTAGAATTAATGTAAGTGGGTACTTGATGGTTAGCATAGACCTGATGGTTCGTAGGGCCTGTTTGCATGTTGTATTTCTCCGCAACAGTGTTCTGTAATCCTATAATGAACTAAATTCAGGTCATGTACAGTCATGTTATTCTTATCCAGCTTTTTATTCTGGCTTCATCCACCTTCCTTTCCAGTTCTGCAGGAGGGCCTCGGCCAAAGTGTTGACTGTTTATTTTGTTCAATAGATACTGCCTGACCTGCTGAGTTCCTCTGGCTTTTTGTGTGTGTTGCTCTGGATTTCCATCAACTGCAGAATCTCTGGTGTTTGCGTGTAGTCTGGGCTTTCCTGACCATAGCCAGTCATCTGGACATCAGGCAGGGGCTTCAAACAGGGACTGTGCTTCGTTGCATCAAAAGATTCTGGGATCTGGTTCAAATAGAGAGAAAGATACAAATACCAGTTACCTGCATAAAACCACCTGTATTAGAACAGAATAGAACAAGCATTAAAATACTTATCTAGCTATGCACAGGCCCCTCACACCGTAGCACACCTCTCAGTCAATCTGTGGCCCTGTTCTCAACCAGCTTGTTGGTGAGACCTCAGAGAACAACATCCAAGCCCTGCGACACTCTTCTTTCAAACCCCTTCCACTAACATGACGTGCCGCAGTAAGTGGACCAGCACAAACCACAGAATCAGAACCAATCATCACCTGTCACCACTGTTTATGAGACTCACCCCAGTATTCTGTATTCCCACAGTTGTCCCTACTGCAGAATGGCATTTTCATGGTCGCATTCCCATGGCAGGAAACGAAGTTCTGTAACATAAGAAATAGGAGCAGGATTGGGTCATCTGGCCCATTGAGCCTGCTCTGCCATTCATTGAGCTGATCTGGCTATGGACTCACCTCCACCTACCTGCCTTTTCCCCATAACCCTTAACTCCCCCACCATGCAAAAATCTATCCAACCTTGTCTTAAATTTATTTACTGAGGTAGCCTCCACTGCTTCACTGGGCAGAGAACTCAACAGAGAATTCCACAGTTACGTTCAAGGTCATAGTGGTGGTGAGACATTCGACAGCACAAAAATTAACCCTTTACAATAGATTCTGGGAACTTTGTTTCCAAATGCAATGGACCTGATGCCTGTTGCATTTGAAGGTCTGAATATCAATTTTGATTAGATCTTAAGTTAAAAAAGATAAGAGCCCACCTCTTCCATCCTGCAACGCCAAGTCAAATCATTTACCCAATGTGTAACCAGTACAGATGATTTGATACATTAATAAATCAAATCTTTTTTTTCAAAGGTACACAACTAAACAGTCAATAATCAATAAGATAATTTCAATCTGCTTTCTGCTGTAATATTATATATTATGCAGAGGAAAAGATGGTGTGAGACAGTAATGTGTGTGGGTTCTCATTCTAACCACATGTTGTGTCAAGAATGTAACAAGTCACTAAGAGACATGGGGAGCTAAAATATGTGCATCTTATATGCAAATCATACACACACACACATATATATAAATGTGTGTATATACTTGTACACACACATATTATATATGTATCTAGGTATATTGGCCCGAAACATCGATTGTTTGTCCATTTTCATAGATGATGCCTGACCTGCTGAGTTCCTCTGCACATAAAACTCATGAGTCTGGCTTTGAAGCAGAAAATTCTGCTGGAAAAATTCTGGTCCGTGACCAGATCGTGACGATGAGATGAGTAATATATTCGAGAGAGCGTGGCTGGAAGGCTAGATGTAGGAAGGTGATGGAAGCGAGCAGAGCAGGGAAATGTTAAAGACTACAAATTAGACTGCTGTTATTCTTGGACTATGAACATTACTAGCTGCAGGGTCATCAGTTTTTGACCTTCTATGTAGGTGAAAGGTGTGGGTAAACAACCCATATGGATCATGAGGCAACGATTTCCATTATAAATATGAGTTGAAAATCTCATTCTAGTTGGTGGGGAAATCTACTGCACAACGAACAAAACAGATACAAGACATGGATCCTCTACCATTCTGCCCCTTCTGTATAATGCCATCCTCCGACAGTAAACGTGCATGCTACGATCCTGGAAAACAGATCATTTCCTTTACCTCAGGAGCACAGTTCAGTGAAGCCGAACACCAAAGATGAAATTCACTGTTGGCACACCGGCACAATCTTTGGATCTGAGGAAAAGAGTGTATAAAGATTAAGTCTTCAAACCTGGTCCCTCAGACAGCAGGGAATCCTGCCTTCGTAAAACATAGAACATAGAACTGTACGGCATAAGACAGGCCCTTCAGCCCATGATGCTGTGCCAACCCATCTAAACCTTCCATCCCACATAGCACCCCACTTTTCTTTCATCTATGTGCCTATCTAAGAGTCTCTTAAATATTCCTGACTTATCTGCCTTTACCACCACCACTCTCTGTGTAAAAACATATATTTATATCATTATGTCCCGTGTTGTGTGACGTGGGTGATCAAGGTCAGTGACCATAACTGTTCTTGGAAAATTTTTCTATGGAAGTGGTTTGCCATTGCCTTCTTCTGGGCAGTGTCTTTACAAGGCAACAACACTTTCCAGAGATTGTCAGTGGTCACATAACCAGCACATACCACAATCCACCACTGCTCCCACAGCTTCACATGACCCCGAATGGGGGGCTAAACGGGCGCTACACCTTGCCCAAGGGTGACCCGCAGGCTGGCGGAGGGAAGGCGTGCGTTTCACCTCCTGTACCTCCACCCCTCTGCCTATATTCATGCACTCATCAGAATTGTGGACAACCTCCAACTAGCACTCGAGCATTGCATGTGTACTAACAACGCTGTGGCTGCATAATCTGGGAGGTGTCCTGGCAAATTAAACAAACCAATCTTCAAATTCTCTTCCAGTCAATGCTGTAACACTGAGATCTCAATTACCTCTCTCACCTCCAATGGCCTGGCCACATCATTTACAACCCTGACATCTCAATCCTAAATAAACAATACCTTTCAAGTTCTGTCACGGATAGAAATTACCGGGTGGACAGAGGAAGAGGTTCAAGGATGATAACAATGCCTCCTTAAAACTGTTTTGCAGTCCCACTAATTTGTGCCCCTAGTTCTAAGCATTCAAAATGGAGGAGCCTTCAGGCTGGGAGTCTCTACTCCATGCACCGAGACAGGGGAGGGAGTATACCATCTCACAACCCTATCAGCTTGCTCACTCCGCCTGTGGTAGAGTCTGCAGGTCCCACACAGATCTCATCATCCACCCCAGGAGTTACAGAACTGAAGTGAAAGCCAGTTACCCTTAACCCCATGGGATTACCCAAGAACTAGGTAGTGCCCCAAGCTAGCGAAGCTCTGGATGTGATACCTACTACATTCTAGGCTGTCACTCAGAGATGAGCATTTACTCTTCTGGAAAGAGTCCCAGGACAATTTGTCAGTCTGCTAAAAGTTCTTTGCCCAGGATTTATTCAGTCTCTCTTTCCCTGCTCAAGCCCTACCTGATCCGATGGGTATTTCTGGCACACTCTGCCCTTGTTTACACAGTTTCCCACCGACTCCTGATCAAGACTGGATCAAGCCGCTTTCGTGTCCTGCTCAGGGGAACTTGAAGCCACGGCATTGTTTGCCTCAACAACATTCATCTGGTGCGTTGTGTTACAATGGAACTTGCGTGCCTCTTTTTGACTCTTGGTAAGCACATATCTAACGTTCCAGTCATTCATTTTGATTTCACAAAATGTTAAGCTTAAAGAAATGGATGGAATCACACACGCAGAATGAAAGCAAAAGAAAGGCCTTTGGATGAACAATAAACACATTAATAAACACATTTTCTTAACTTATTTCTAAAGATTATTCTCAAATGTGACTCATTACTTTCCAGGGACTCTTCAACAAAACAGAGCAGGCTAATTAAACCACTCATGTTAATTTATATGCAGTCTTTGCAAATCTACTTATTTCAACAATACTATTAAATACTTTAATTACAACAGTTCTAGATTAATTAATTAGGGCATTAAACTTTTTTTTTGCATTTAATAATCAAATTGAGACCATAAGCTAGACTGGCAGCTTTAGGTGCGGGGTTGCCTGATGGCCCAATATAGACCTGGATAGGTCATACTTGTTCTCAGTTTTCCAGTCCCAAACCTCCCAATATTAACTGCCAATTCTGCTTTCCCTCTTCAATAGATAATCCCCCCTGCTTTCCTCAAACACTCCACATCAATAGGACTCTCTCAATACTCCCTTGTATTTGTATAGGTAAAGCTTGTCATTTTCTTCTGGTGCATGAATATGCTGGTTGTATGAAAAGTGCTCAAAATAACATTTCTGTCCATCACACTATCATTCTTTGCATAAGCCTTTAAATGAATTGCCAGTCTGTATTTTATCCGTCTCTGAACACATGAGCTTTGAACCTTGCAACTTTATGCCATACATTATCAAGTAACAAATGTTGAATTCTTCCATAAGAAACATTCACTTTTTCACCACTTTTCTGGCTTTCACATATTTCCATTTTTTTTTGGTTCAATGTTAAAAATATAATTCCACTTTGTAACTTTGCTGGAGGTAAACAGACATAGTATAGAAATGCAGTACGGTTTATGAAATACAACTGGACTTGACCTACGAGTGAGAGACTGGGGACAGGCTGCTGGGAGACAGCAAATAAAATCACATTGCAACAAAGGTGCCAAAGTTACAAAAATGCTTTCAAAGAAAAGTTATGAAATTGCTTAATATTCTTGGAAACTTTTGCCAGTTGCATGAGAATTCTGGATGCATTAATGCTGGATAAAAGAGTTTATTTCTATTTCGGTTTTTAACTGAAAATTTCTCTAAACTTGGATTTACTGTATCTATCAATTTAAATGTGATGATAACAGAGGATGTAATTTCTCACATTATATTGCCAGTGGGAATGTGATAGGTACAATACTTCCCTAGTTGCTTGACTTATCGACCAGCCTACCCCAAATTATAAGAAACTGATCATTTAAGTAATGAACAAGGCAGTCACAAGACCCTGCAGCGGAGTGATAATGATGCCTGGCCCAAAGAAAGTGTCACGCCGTTCCAAGATGTAATGTGACTGTTTCCACCAGGCAGACATCCGACTGAGCCTCTGGCAGAGATCCCAAAGTGCTGCAACGAAGTTACCAGACAGGGAAGGAACTTTCATTTATAATTATGCTAAATGAGGCAGAATCTAATAGATATAGCACATGCACATGACTGCACTAATCAGAAAAACATACCTGTAGTAGATTGAAATGAAATAGTGGCAAATCCTACAACCTACTAAAACACATTATCCCTGAGACGTTATAGAAACAATATTAAATATGTTGCTCCATTCTATTCACAGAAACTTGACATGATTTTAATGGAAGTAGTTTTGTGGAAAAGTTCTGCAAATTTGATTCAAGGTAGATGTTTGATTCAAGATTCATTCTTTTTAAAAAGAGTTGTTAATGGTAGTCATACTTCAGCTCTGCAGAGATAGAAACCAATATGTCAATAACAGTTCCACACCACTACCATCCTTTGAAGTTATAATCACCTGTTGATCCCAAATTCTGTTTTAATTTTTCCTGTATATGAACAAAATTCTCTAATGACAAGGTGATATACTATAGCAACTTTTTCAAGACAACATGGCTTGTAAATGGCAATGTATTGATACACTTTTAATCAAAATCAACTCATGTGGTTACTTCCGGCTATAACATACGTCGTACAAAATAATCACAGGAGACAAGGACCAGGAACTAGTTTATTCGCTGTATACATTTACATGCATTAGGAATTTGCTGTGGTGTGCTGGCACTATATGCGACAAAAACAACAATTTTCAAAATTTACAACACCCAGTGGCGAAGGCAAAGGAGTGGTCTTGTGCTGCTGTAACCCATCCACTTCAAGTTTCAATGTATCAGAGACACGCCTCTGCACCGCACTGTTGCAATGCGTGGTCATTTCCTATCAGATTGAAACAGTCTGGCCATTCTCCTCTGACCTCTCTCTGATTAATATGGCAGTCTTGCCCACAGAACTGCCGCTTACTGGATGTTTATTGTTTTTCAAAGGATCAAAGTTGTGTTTATATTCAAAGTATGTATCCATATACAACTCAGATTTGTCTTTCCCAGATAGCCATGAAACAAAGATGTAAGTGGTTCATAGCAAGACATCAAACCCATCCCCGGCAAAAATAAGAGAGGCATCCTGATCATCAACCCTTCCTCCACCAAACGCCCTCCCCTGCACAAAACAGAACAAGAACATCCACCCCAAACCCCCTCCCCCGCACAAAACAGAACAAGGACATCCACCCCAAACCCCCTCCCCCGCACAAAACAGAACAAGGACATCCACCCCAAACCCCCTCCCCTGCACAAAACAGAACAAGGACATCCACCCCAAACCCCCTCCCCTGCACAAAACAGAACAAGAACATCCACCCCAAACCCCCTCCCCCGCACAAAACAGAACAAGAACATCCACCCCAAACCCCCTCCCCCGCACAAAACAGAACAAGAACATCCACCCCAAACCCCCTCCCCCGCACAAAACAGAACAAGAACATCCACCCCAAACCCCCTCCCCCGCACAAAACAGAACAAGAACATCCACCCCAAACCCCCTCCCCTGCACAAAACAGAACAAGAATGTTAATGTGATCCCACCACCAAGCACATCTTTCCCTCCCCCCACCCCTTTCTACTTCCTGCAGAGATTGCTCCCTACGCGACTCCCTTGTTCTTTCATCCCTCCCCGCTGATCTCCCTCCTGGCACCTATCCTTGCAAGCAGAACAAGTGCTACACCTGCCCCTACAACTCCTCCCTCACTACCATTCAAGGCCCTAAACAGTCCTTCCAGGTGAGGTGACACTTCACCCGTGAGCCTGTTGGGACCACATACTGTGTTCGGTGCTCCTGGTGTGGCCTCCTGTATATCGGTGAGACCTGACATAGATTGGGAGACCGCTTCACCGAGCACCTATGATCCGCCCACCAGAAAAGGCGGGAAATCCAGTGGCCACCCATTTTAATTCCACTTCCCATTCCCATTTTGGTATGTCTGTCCATGACATCCTCCACTGTCCTGATGAGGCCACACTTGGGTTGGAGGAACAACACCTTGTATTCCATCTGGGCAGCCTCCGACCTGATGGCATGAACACTGATTTCTTGAACTTCCAGTAATGCCCACCCCTCTCCTTCACCATTCCCCATCCCCTTTTCCCTCTCTCACCTTATCTCCTTACCTGTCTATCACCTCCCTCTGGTGCTCCTCCCCCCTTTTCTTTCTTCCATGGCCCTCTGTCCTCTCCCATCAGACTCCCCCTTCTTCAGCCCTGTATCTCTTTCACCAATCAACTTCCCAGCTCTTTACTTCATCCCCTCCCCCTTCAGGTTTCACCTATCACCTTGTGGTTCTCTTCCCCCCCCCCCACCTTTTAAATCTACTCCTGAGATTTCTTTTCCCCGTCCTGCTGAAGGGTCTCAGTCTGGAGCGTCAAATGTACTCTTTTTCATCATTTTTTGAAAGTCTACAAGTTCATTGGCTTGGGGAAGCTACCATCTGCAGTGGAGATTGTCCTGAACCAAGTCTTCAGATCCACGGATTTCTGGTGGACATTGTTTGGATCGTGGTCCACAATTTGCATCACATTTCTGAAGGGCATTCTACAAGCTGATGGGGGCAACAGCAAGTATTTCCTCTGGGTGTCACCTGCAGTCCAACAGCCAGACAGAGTCAACCAGCCAAGATTTAGAATGTACCCTAAGATGCCTGGCCTCAGGAAGACCTGATAAATGGTGTGATCATGTGATGTAGGCAAAGGTCACCCACCTTACCGCACGGTGCACGGGATGTCACCATTCAGGTGCCCGTTTGGTTATCCTCTGCCTCTCTTTCTGGAACAAGAGGCCAAGGTTGGGGTCCCTGTGGCCGAAGATCTCATCCAATGTGGCAATCAAAAATGGGTTGGGGCAAGAGAGATTTTGCTGGCCTAGTCCCAGAAGGCAGAGACCAAGGTGAACCAAAGGAGAAGACAGAGACTCACTTTAACACTCCCAACTGTGCCAGCTTCTGGGATCTAGATGCTCGAACTCTCAGAATATGGATAGCTCGCACAACCACTTTAAGTTTTCCAGCTCAGTTCTCGGTCCAGTTTGGTACCGTTTCTCAGTCCTTGCTTCAGATACTCCTGCTTTTGGGTCCAAACCATTCTCATCAATGACCCTTGTCACAATAAGTTACTGGTAAAGCAGTCAGAGCTCGAGACCACTAATCTAGAGATAACTTTGCATGCCTCCATGACAGCCTGGTTTTAAAATAAACTGAACTCATTAATGGTAAATACAAAGCAATCATATTTAAGCAGAATCAGCTTGCTTCATGCGCAAAGTGCTGGAGGAACTGGACAGGCCGGGCAGCATCTATGGAAAAGAGTAGAGACAACGCTTTGGGCCGAGATCCTACTTTGGTTTGCTGAGGCTCTTGAAAAATAAATTTGCCTTCCTTACTTTGTCTGGCCCATATGTGACTCCAGATCCACCAGTATGATTGGTTCTAAGCTGCTCTCTCACCAAACATACAATGAGGAATACACAATAAGTGCATGTACTGTCAGTGACAGACACATCCCATGAAAGAATTTTTAAAAAACTGATCTTCCTCCACGTAATTTTTCAACCTATCCAGAATTTAAGGTCGTGATATAAAAGATATGGTATCAGTCAATGCTGCATACTGTTAGGTTAATTGACCCAAGTTAGGATTTTGTGGTTTTTGTGGGTATCAACAAAAACTGAAATAAAATCCAAGGGTACTTTGATTTGGAAAATAACAGAGATTATAAAGGAGCCATAATAAATTAGCATCATAAAAACATAAATACAAATTAAACCATTCCCTGTTGTTCTAGAGCAAGCCATTTGGTTATTTTGAGTAAACGTTGTGAATTAGGTAATCATGCTGATAGGAATCTATAAAATAATGTTAGACACGATTTGATGAAAAAGGTCACAAAATATCAAATATAAATTAGCCTATCGAACATTTACTGCCTTAATATTGCACTCAAAGCAATTAAGGAGTCAATGACTCTAAATAAATGTGGATGTTCTTTTCAAAATGTTGGCCTGGTCCGTGTGCACGGAGTAATCATTAGCAGATTCACATTGGCAAGGACTTCCTCTCGGCTTCTGCACTGGAACTCCAATTATTAGAACTCCACTCTGGTGTGACCAATAGATGTATTGATGTGTTGCATTCGCCAATCAGATGGAACAAACCTTGTTGGTTAATAAAGGGTTAAATCACTAACTCCCAAACAGCAACCAACTGAAGGTTGGAACTAAAGTCAAAATATCTGAAAAAGCGATCCAATAATCTGAAGCCTGTTTGTTTATGATTATAACCCAAGTAGGCAAAAAGGCTAGTGAATAATCGACTTGGGTGCATTATTTAATTATTATAATTAAGTTTTTAGTCTTCATCTTAGTCATTCTAACTCATATCACATATATTGTCCATGCCTTGGGAACATCAAAAGGTGGAAGATGAAGCAAGGAGCAGAATTCATGAGCTACTGTAAGAGTATTATTAGTGTGATTACTCAAGTGGAGTATGATGTTCTGCATTGAGGTTGGCCTCAGGTAGCTGTAGAGGCCAATCTAGGGTCCACATAACTGGGATGTTAGGGTGGATTTCCTTAATGGAGACACTTGTGCGTGACTCTGTTTAATGTAGGGAGGCTGATGCATGGGCAGCCACCACACATTCTTGGACAGAGCAGACACGGAGTGCAAGTCGACTTGACTGCTGCAGCCTTCCTCTGCCTTCACTGCCATTGTAATGTGTCATCATCTGCCGCCAGCTCTGCCGATGAAGTCTTGACTGTTTATTAACACTTAACAGCCCCAAAACTACAGAGAGTAAATTCACCCTCCCACAATCGTTCTGTTCCTCCTATCGTATCATCTGACCCTCAGTGATCTCCGTCAGCTGGAGTGCAGTCGTGTGTGAGCAGGGCGTACAGCAGTGGGCTCTGCACACAATCCTAGTGGGGGCACCTGTGTTGAGGATGATGGGGAGGGAGGAGTGGTTGAGCATTCTGACTATCTGGTGGGGAAGGCCAACACCCATTTGTACAGAGGAGTATTTAGAAGAAGGAGTAGGAATTTATTCACCAAGGTCCTTGGGACAATAGTGTTGAATGCTTGAAATCCAGGGAAGGCATTCTGACATAAGTGTCCTTGTTTTCTAGGTGTGTCAAGGCCAGGTGCATGACAGATACTATGGTATCATCAGCCGTTCAAAGCACTTCATGATGATTGGCATCAATGCCATTGGGCGGTAGCTGTTTAGTTCTTTGGCGCAGGTATGACGGTGGCTGGTTTGAAGCCTGTGGGGACAGCAGCCTGGATGAGTGATGTGCTGAAAATGTCTGTGAAGACATCAGTGAGCTGGTGTGCACACCACCTGAGTACCTGACCTGGGATGTTGTCTGGCCCTGCTACCTTACTGGATTTGACACTCTGTGGAGTTCTCCTCACATCTGCTGCTGTTACAGACAGGAAGGGTGGTAGCGTCTGTGGCTGGCATAACGTTGCATGCCTCAAAGTGTGCATTAAAGTTGTTTCAAGTTTCAGGGAGGGAGTACAGTGGCTGTTTTTTCCTTGCGTACTCGGTGATGCCCAGCCACATATGCTAGGGATCATTATCAGACAGGAGCTCCTTGATTTTTTTGTGCATAGGTAGTCTTTTCCATTTTGATGTCTGAGATGAAGTTTCTCCAGGCAGTTCTGTCACCGAACTTGAAGGCAGCGTACCTCTGTGTTCAGCCAGGGCTTCTGGTTGTGACCATTTTTGAGGTACCAACCTTGTCTATGTATTTGCTAATGCAGCTGATGACAGATGAGGCATATTCCTCAAGGTCTGTTCCTACTCTGTGGCGGCTTCCTGGAATATCTGCCAGCTGGTCAATTCAAAACAGCCCTGACGCATAGAGTTTGCCTCATTAGGCCAGACAATGATGGTCCTCTTGACTGGTTTCTCCATTGTCAGCTGTGTTTGGTATGCTGGGTTTAATATTATGGAGATGTGGTCAGAGAGGCCAAGGTGAGGGTATGGAATGGATTTGTAAGTATTGTGTCTATTTGTATAAACATGGTTGAGTCAGTTTGTTCCCCTAGTGGCTATGGTGATGAGTTGATGGAATTTGAGTAAAATGTCCTGCAGGCTAACATGATTGAAGTCTCCTTCAATTATGAATTGAATTGACTTTATTACTTACTTCCTTCATATACACGAGGAGTAAAAATCGTTACTTTAAGTTACTTTAAGATGCACAACTCCATCTAGTTGTGCAATGTGCAATTTATAATGATTTATAATAAATAGTATGTGGAACACAACAGTCAATATAACATAGAAATACAATTGTATCAGCATGAGTTAATCAGTCTGACGGCCTGGTGGAAGAAACCTGTTGGTCCTGGCTTTTATGCTGTGGTACCATTTCCCAGATGGTAGCAGCTGGAACAGTTTGTGGTTGGGGTGAATCGGGTCCCCAATGATCCTTCAGGCCCTTTTTACACACCTGTCTTTGTAAATGTCCTGAATCATGGGAAGTTCACATCTACAGATGCACTGGGCTGTCCGCACCACTCTCTGCAGAGTCCTACGATTGAGGGAAGTACAGTTCCCATACCAGGCAGTGATGCAGCCAGTCAGGATGCTCTCAATTGTGCCCCTGTAGAAAGTTCTTGGGGGCTTATACCAAACTTCTTCAATTGTCTGATGTGAAAGAGGTGCTGTTGTGCCTTTTTCACCACAGCCGGTGTGCACAGACCACGTGAGATCCTCGGTGATGTTTATGCCAGGGAACTTAAAGCTGTTCACCCTCTCAACCCCAGATCCATTGATTTCAATAGGGCTTAGCCTGTCTCCATTCCTCCAACCGGTTTGTTTGTTTTTGTGACATTGAGGGAGAGGTTGTTTTGTTGACATCACTGTGTCAGGGTGATGACTTCTTCTCTGTAGGCTGCCTCATTATTATTTGAGATTAGGCCAATCAGCATAGTGTCATCAGCAAATTTAATTAGCAGATTGGAGCTGTTGGTGGCGACACAGTCATGGGTATACAGGGAGTAAAGGACGGGGCTTAGGACAGCCCTGAGGGGAACCTGTGTTGAGGGTCAGAGGTGAGGGAGCCCACTCTTACCACCTGCCGGCGATCTGACAGGGAGTCCAGGATCTAGCTCTACAAGGCAGGCTGAAGGCCGAGGTCTCTGAGCTTCTTGTCGAGCTTGGAAGGAATTAAGGTGTTGAATGCTGAACCGTAGTCCAAGAACAGCTTTCTCACATAAGCATCCTTCTTCTCCAGGTGTGTAAGGATGGTAGGTAGAGCAGTGGCTATTTCATCAACTGTCAATTGGTTGTGGCGGTAAGCGAATTGTAGGGGGTCCAAAAGAGAGCGTCTTGATGCTTGTTCTGTAGAGAGCTGATGATACAGTAAAGCTTTCCCTTGGCGCTTGAGCTCAGGGGAATGTAGACAGCGGTGATGAACGCAACAGTGAACTCCCTGAGCAGGATCTGTGGCCGACATTTAATAGTAACACGTTCAGTTGCCCAGAACAATGACTACTAACTACAGATGAGTTTGTGCATGTTAATGTGCACACCAATTTCCCACTCCTCTGGATTTCCCCGATAAGGAGTTCCTATCTGCACTGAACAGAGTCATCCTGCGGAGTTCAAAAACGTCGAGTTGGGCATGTTGTTGTTTAGCCACGTTTTGGTAAAGACCAGAACGCAGCAGTTCCTCATCTCTTTCTGTACAGTCATCCCCAGTGTCAGTGAGTCCGTTGTATTTTCTAGTGAGCGGATGCTGGCCAGGAAAAGTGATGGTACCGCTGGTCTGTTCAGGTTAGCTGTCAGCCTAGCTGGTGCCCTGGTTCTCTCGCCGTGTTTCTGCTTCCTCTCACATTGCCTGCGGCTGCCGTTTTCTCAGCTGAACCACTTAGGCCAGGTCACTGTCATTGGGTCTAGCATTCATAGAATCCCAATTCCATTGAGCACAGCTACTAACTCTGCTGCTGGTGGATTAAGCTTTGTCTGAGAGTTCAGTGGTGCTATATCTGTTGAGGTTTGGACAATGGAAATCCCTGACTCGAAACTTTGAAACACTAGCTAAGAATTTAAAGCGAGCACCATTATCGGGAGCTGGAGTCCCTGCACGCCGCCATCTTTAATTTTTGGGGATGGAGTGGAGATCAACATTTTCACTGCGGGCCTCAGGGTGGTGGTGTTGAAGGCACAGGTCTGCCAGGAGGGTCGGGGTGAGGGAGGTAGTGAGAGAGTGGAGGCATGGGGTGGAGAATGGGAAGGGAAGAAGATCAGTATTTTTTGGGGTTCGGGAGGTTGATTGGTGGTCAGGACTTTTCAGTGCCATGTGTGGGGGAGGACTGAGGGGATAAAATGTAAATATGGTCTGTTGGGAATGCCCCAACGGTGGGCATTCTCACAACAGTTCAGTATAATTTCCCTGGCCTGCTTCAGAATCAGTGTTCAGCTGAAATACCAGCATCTGGTGCATGCCTGAAATTAGGAAGTTCTCAGTCAAGTTTCTGGTGTCACCTGAAATTATCTGGAAACAAAAATTATTGCTTTTCACTCTGGGGCAAGCGCATTTTCAATCAGGTGGCACTGATATAAACGGCTCTGAGACACACAAGAGATTCTGCAGATGGTGGAAGTCCAGACTAACACATACAAACTGAGCACTGACTTCTGGATTCTTCCCCCTTCCTTTCTGGACCTGATGAAGCGCCTCAGCCCAAAATGTTGACAGTTAATTCCTCTCCGAAGATGCTCCCTGACATACTGAGTTCCTCCAACTTTATTTGTGTATTACTATGAAAAGTACTTTCTAGGCAAAGTATCAAAAGTTCCCACTATTCCATGGAGGGTCTTCAACTGGAAATATTTGCTCTTTTTTTTCTTTCTACAGAAAGAAAGGCTTGCTGAAAATTTCCAGAATTTTCTATTTTTATTTCGGCCTTCCAGCACTTTTTTTTTGATGTTCACACTGTTTCATTTGCCTTTAAGTGTCTCCCCTTTCACCTGAGAGCTGTGCCCTCTAAGCTTAGACTCGTAAAACACCCTCACCATTCACTCCATCTCTGCCTCTCATAATCCTATAAACCTCTCTAAGGTCATCCCTTATCTCTTGCACTCCAATGAGAACAAACACAGACTATCCAGTCTCTCCTTCTAACTCAAGTCCTCCATTCCAGACAAGATCCTGGTGAATCTCTTCTACGCTCTTTTTAACACTATGCCACCCTTCCTGTGGTTGTGGCAGCAATTCCCTCTTTTCTGCATCTATCCACGTGCAGTTGGTATTCACTTTAGATCATAGATCAAAGAGTCATACTTCATGGAAAAAGGTCCTCCAGGCTACCTTAAACACAAGACATTCTGCAGATGCTGGAGATGTTGAGCAGTTCTCACCAAATGCTGGAGGAACTCAGCAAGTCGGGTAGGAATAAAGGGTTGACATATTGGGCAGAAGGGAAGAGTGCAGAAACCAGACAACCAAGATGGCGGGAGGAGGAAGAGGAGTACAAGCTGGCAGGTGATAGGTGAGACCTTCCTCCAAAAGGCAAGATCCGGTTGACTACCCCATATCAATTCAACCCACCTTCCTCCTCACTGGTCTCACCGATCCTCCCACCCTATTACTCTGCTTGAATTGAACGTGGACTGCAAGAACAATGGAGCTGCAGCTGAATTAGTTGTATCACCGCTATCACTGCTGTGCCCCCAGTCCTTCCTTAATAACAATGTCTTGATAGCCTCAGATGTCTGTTTGTTCTTAGACATTGACTTTTGTCCACCAGTTTGTTAAGGATTTTATTGTGGCCCTGAGCCAGTGTGCAGTCCCGGAGAATTCTGGAGATCTTCAGATATTCTTCAGTTGTTATGGCGACGAAATTCACAGAGCACAACTGACCATCACCAGGAAACCTCAGCACTCCACGTTGAATATCAATGACAGGCAACTTGAATTTATTATCATGCTGCTGTCTGCAGGAAATGTTAATTGGTAAAATGCTATTGGTAAAATCAACAGCTGGAAAATAAAGGACAGCAGTTAAAAAGGAAGGTAAATTTGCAACTGAAGCACAAACTGTCTCAATATGGATAAATCAGGCAAGATATTAAAGGCAAACACTTCTGTTCAGAAGGGATCTCAGAGCACCAGATTATTTATTATTTTAAGTAAAATCAGAAAACGCTGGTAAAAGGTAGGCCAGGTGCCATCTTTGGGAGGAGAAACAGATTTTATGTTTCAGATCCACCTGTGAGTGAACAGTTAGACACAGAAAAAAGGGAATTGCTGCCTAAACTACAGGAATAATAAGATATCATTAAAAAGACTGCAGAAGAGATTCACTGGGAAGTTTCCTGGAATGGAGGGCTTCAGTTACTAGAAGATATTCTTCAGTTGTCATGACAATGAAATTCACTGAACACAACTGACCATCGCCAGGAAACCTCTGCACTCTACATTGAATCTCTGCGTTGGCTATCCTGGGATTGATCTCATTGGAGTGCAGAAGCAAAAGGGTGACTTTTTATAAAGGTTTCTGAGATTGTGAGAGGCGTTGATAGGGTGGATAGTGAGGGTGTTTTCCCCAGGTGGAGCTGTCTTAAAATTGAGGGCATACTACAATTCTCAGGTGAAAAGGGAGAAATTTCATCAGAATGGCTCTTAACTTATTATTTTGATTTTTGTTTCATCTGACACTGATATCCATTTTCATGATGTTAAGCTGTTAATCACTGTTAATTAATCTGCTATTCTATTTCATATACACTTCCATTATTTGAGTATATTTTTAAAAATTCACTCCTTAAGACGCATTTGCTTTCAAGTGACTCTCAATGTCCTTGAGATGTGCTTCATAGGCAATGAAGAGTTCTGAACAATGGTCACAGAAGTATGGCAGGCAATTTCTGCACCAGCAAGCTCCCACAGACAATGATATTGATATTGACCAGATGACTATGTGATGCTGTCATGAAAGGTAAACATTATCCAGACCAGGGATAAACTCAGTCTTTGAAATAATGACTTGACAGCTTCAATACCTGCCTTAGCCAGAAGACCATCCCCCAACGACGCAGCACTCCTTTGGTATCGCAATAGAGTGTCAGCCCTGAATGTTGTGCTCTAATCTCTTGTCTTTAAGATTAATGATGGCATCACTGATACTATGTCCTGTGAAAAAAGACAAAGAAGGTGCAGCACTCAATGTCAAGTAGATAGTCTCTAAGATTTTAGAACAACCAACATCAGCTCATTAGAGATTCTGATTTGACATTAGGAATGGGGTGTTAACGTCTTCTGTTGTCTGTTGGGCCTTCTTCCCCATAAATAGCCATAAGTATGTACTATAACTGGGTCTCGGGGGCAGAGGCAATTTACTTACTATACCCCTTTCAAAGATTGGGTGGTTGTAAAATGAATGCTAGATTAGCCACTGGCTAAAACCCAGTACTATTGAAAAGCTCTGCCCAGCAGATTAAGCTGCATCTACTGAGGGGAATTTCTGACCCCCTGCCCCTTCTCTCTTTTTCCATTCCCCTCTAACCCCTTCTTCTCTCCTTACTTGCTCACCTCCTCCCTCCAGTGCCCCTCCTCCTCTAGGCCATGTGCACATGAAAATTAGAAAGCCGTCTCCCAATCTGCGTCAGGTCTCACCGACATACAGGAGACCACAACAGAACACCGAACTCAGTAAATGACCCTCAACAGACTCACCTCACCTGGAAGGACAGTTTAGGGCCCTGAGTGGTAGTGAGGGAGGAGGTGTAGGGACAGGTCTGGCACTTGTTCTGCTTGCAAGGATAAGTGCCAGGAGGGAGATCAGTGGGGGGATACAAATGGACAAGGGAGTCACGTAGGGAGTGATCTCTTCAGTGGGGAGGAACGAATGGACAAGGGAGTTGCATAGGGACTATTCCCCATTCCCTTTTTCCTCTCTCACCTATCTCCTTACCTGCCCATCAGCTCCCTCTGGTGCCCCTCCCACCTTTTTTTTCTTCCATGGTCTTCTGTCCTCTCCTATCAGACTCCCCCTTCTCCAGCCTTTTATTTCTTTCACCAGTCAACTTCCCAGCTCTTTACATCACCCCTCACCCCTCCCCTTGTGTTTCTTCCTCCCCCTCCCCCCACCTTCTAACCCTAACTCCTCATCTTTTTTTTTACTCCTGTCCTGATGAAGGATCTCGGCCCGAAATGTCAACTATACTCATTTCCATAGATGCTGCCTGGCCCACTGGGTAAGTTTTACTAATTCCGATAAAGGGCTGTTGACCTGAAATGATAGATTTGATTCACTTTCCACAGATGCTGCCTGGTCTATTGATTATTTCCAGCATCTTCTGTTTTTATTTCAGTTTTCTAACATCTGCAGTTTTATTTTTGCTTTCTGAATACTGAGAATCTGTTGTACTCGCAGCCTGACAGTTTGGCCTGCTGGTTTCATGAGATTCTTCAGCCTCTTGTTCACAAGAGAGTAAGGTGTGTCTGTCATATATAGCTTGAAAATTAATGCCTTTGTTTATTGATTGTCCAATTACTATCCTTCACATTTGTAATGTAGCAGGCTAACTTGTTATTCAATCTTTCTTGCATTCCTTGGGGTTAAAGCAGGAAACACCCAGCTGCCTTTTAAACCAAATGCTTTCTTTTCACTTTTTTAGAATATCAAGTCCTTTCACACAAGCTGCCAGTAACTAGTAGTTTTGCTCAACCGTTTAAGAGTTTGCTCATGTATATTTGCTCAGGGGACATCTTTGATTTTGGGCATTAGAATCAATGGGGATAAATTTTCTGCACTCTGTGGGTGTGGTCTAATCAGCCTGCCCACCACTGAGGCAAGTTGAGTGCTGGAGTCAGTGCACAGAAGAGCTTCCAGCCTGATGTCTGGTGTAGAAGTCTGTGTTTACAGGAATTGCTGAATGAGTCTACAATGATGTCATCAGAAGGCAGCTTCCATGAGCAATGAAAGGTCATCGAAGTGAAGTGTTAGCTCTGTTTCCCTCTCTGCATATGGCGCGTGATCCGCTGAGAATTTGCTGCGTTCTCTGTTTTTATTTCAGTTTCCAACAATGCTGCTCACATTTAGAAAGTCTCCACTTCTAGCAAAATGATACGTGCAAGCCATATTTTATAATGGTGGACACACATCTGCACATTTCATCTTGTACATATTCAAATATAAGCTTCTTTTGAACGTGTAGTGACGTGCTGATGACATTTTTTTAAGATTATAGTGGTGGGAGGTATCAAGATTAAAGGAATGTTTGTATGCAGAACTGTGACTCATTTGACATCTGCTCTGTATGGGAGCAGGATGTAAATAGTGCTTAGACCATGTTATGTGTTGCCTTCAGTTACAGCCTATACTTATAGTGGCAATTTTAATGTTAAAACAATCAATTGTATATTAATTTGGAGAATAAACAGGAATAAAAATAATATGTTGGGAAGTCTGAGGGGTAACTGGAAGCTTGATTACAGAGGGAAGCTTTGCAAGGTCTTCTAAAATGTGGGTGGGTGGAGGTTTAGGGTTGGGGTTAGGGAATTTACAGTGTAGAACAAAGATTGCTCAAGCATGGGAGTCTCCTGAGAATTCCCATGGCTTTCTTTCTTCATTATCAGATCTGAACTCGCTGAAATGTGTTTTTTGTTCCAGGCTTGAAAGCTTTTCTTTGTGATCATCCTACATCTCTTAATAACTCCACACAAAAAAAAATGGTGAGATGAATGAGCAAATACAGCCCTGCACATACAGTTGCTGTTGGAGTCTGTTTCTGCCCAGTGCCGGGTCTAGTTTCAGCATTTATCCCTAAGGAAGTGAATGGTGTGAAGCCAAGGTTTGGGACACCATCATGCTGCTTGCTCAGAGCAGCTTGAACAAGTACATGTCATTAACTGACAAAATGGCCGCCGCAGCGTTGACATTGTTGGATCTGAGAATTCCTACTCTTAGTGCACACACGGACAATATCTGTTGCAGGTATAATGATATTGCTTTTCATTTTTCAGCTCCCATGTAGGAGGTGTTGCAACACAATATTCTGTTGCCATGTTGTTAACAACAATCATTCATCACCCTCAGCAGGAATGCACTTCACTTGCGCTGTCCTTTACGTAACAATATTACTTAAAGTGCCACTCATAACCTTGGAAAGCTGCTGCTCACAACTGAAAAAGCTCACATTCTGTCCTCGTCTTCGCCTAATCACGATCGGATCTTCCCTCAGCCTCCCTCACTCCAGAGAAAACAACCCAGGCTTGTCCACCCTCTCGTTGTAGCACATGGCCTCCAATCCAGGCAGCATCCTGGTACTCATCTTCTGAAGCCTCTCCAAAGCCTCAATGTCCTTCCTATAATGGGGTGAGCAGAATTCTCCAGAAACAGCCTAACTCGAGTTTTAAAGCCGAGCTTCCTGACTTTTGAACTCAGTGCCTCAACTAATAAAGCCAAGCACACCACATGACTTCTTTACGACCCTGTCAACCTGCGTAGCTACTTTCAGAGAGCTATGAACTTGGACCCCTAGATCCTTCTGCTCAATTACCCCCTTCCCACTGATGCAGCCTGACTTGCTTAGTAGTCCCAGCATTTTCTGTTTTTACTGCTAAATCAGCACTTGCTACACAGCAAATTATGCTGGAGTAGCCTCTTTATGAGCTATAACCTGTTCTGTTTGGTTGCTGGTCAAACTACTTGAGGGCATTTGATGTTGGAAAGATAGCACTGCTCCACAGCGTTACTCGCCTTGTGGGATAGCATACGCCTACGTCAGGGTTCCGTCCACATTTTCCAGTTCATAAGATTTCTGGCAGTGTTGGGTTCTTTGAATTTAGCAGTAAGAACAGAAGATTGCTGGAACTACTCGGCAAATCAGGCTGCATCGGGGGAAGGACATTTCATCAGAACTGGGAAGAAGACATGGTTGAGGGAAAAGTTCTAGGCAGGGAGCCAGGCTGTCATTTTTTCCTTGGAATATAGAAGAATGAGGGGCAACATTATAGAAATGTTTGAAATTTTAAGAGGTATAGTTAAAGAGGATAGGCTTGAGGGACAAAGCTGTTACCCAGTAGGACAGTCCTACTCCTGATGCTCCTCTACCTCCTTCCTGGTGGCAGTGGGTCAAAGAGATTGTGGGATGCATGGCAGGTAATGTTCAGCTAAGCTTTGGACCCTTTGTATAAAATGCTCCTGGTAAATAGGGAGGAGAGATATCCCAATGATCGACTCAGGGATTGGGGTATGGGAGACCAAAACTAGGGGGCACAGATATAGGATGAGAGGGGAAAGATATAGACAGTACCTGAGGGGCATCTTCTTCATGCAGAGGATGGTGATTGTATGGAACATGCTGCCAGAAATAGTTGAGGAAGATACGATCATATCATTTAAGAAGCTCTTGGATAGGTATACAGACAGACAGGGCTTAGGGTAAGGGTTCCCAATCTCTTTTATGCCATGGACCCCTACCATTAACTGAGGGGTCTATGGATCCCAGGTTGGGAACCCCTGTCTTAGAGGGACAAGGACTGAAGACAGGAAATTAGGATGAGCTGAATGGGCACTGTGCATAGTATAGACTTGTTGAACCAAAGAGCCTGTGTCCATGCTGTAATGACTTATGACTCTTTTACTTTATGATAATAACATGATTTTGAAATTCTTGCTGTTTTGTTATGTAAAAACACCTCCATGACAGGTGGACTTGTAATGCTTTAGCGATGCTTTCTCTTCAGTATCCAATACCTAGGCTTGTATTTCAAAATCAATCTGTCTTTATACAGCTGTTATTGTAACTCTATTTATGTGAGTAAAGATAAATAGAAAAGGAATGAATGGTGGCAAGTCCTCGTGAATCTGGATTTTGATCCGTTTCCAAGTAAGTTAATTGGTCATTGTAATTTGTCCTGTGATTAGATTAGGGTTAAATCGGGGTTGCTGGGCAACATGCTGCAAAGGGCCAAGAGGGCCTATTCCACGCAGTATGTCTAAATAAACTTTTTAAAATACTTTTGTCAAGGGATTAAAAAAGGAAGATACACATAGACTATGCAAAATAATTTTTATGGATGGACATGTCTCCTATGATTTGAAAAAGAAGGGGCACATTTACTCGATTTAAAAACTCTTTTCTTTTGGGGAGAGTGTCACAACTACTGGGTTCTCCATATGTCTGATTCCATTTTTTTAAGTATGTTAACTATTTCTTTAAGAGGAGTGCTTGCTACCACAATGAATTCAAAGTTAAAAAATCTGAAGCTAATCTTGATCATTTCATCAGAGTGAACAGCCAAGTTCTTTCTAACAACATTTTAGTTCTTGTCATCCATTCAGTAATAATGCAACTCGTTTTTTCTGGTTTCCACACTGAGAAAATCTATATGTTAGAACATATGGTCATGGAGGTAGAAATATAGAAAACGTACAGCACAATACAGGCCATTTGGCCCACAATTGTCTACCAAACATGTACTTACTTTAGAAATCACCTCGGGTTACCCATAGCCCTCTATTTTTCTAAGCTTCATGTGCCTATCCAGGAGTCTCTTAAAAGACCCTGTTGTATCTGCCTCCACCACTGTCGCTGGCAGCCCATTCCATGCACTCACCACTCTCTGCGTAAAAAACTTATCCCTGATATCTCCTCTGTACCTACTTCCAAGCACCTTACAACTGTGCCCTCTCATGTTAGCCATTTTGGCTCTGGGGAAAAAGCCTCTGACTATCCACATGATCAATGCCTCTCATCATCTTACACACCTCTATCAGGTCACCTTTCATCCTCCATCACTCCAAGGAGAAAAGACCAAGTTCACTCAATCTATTCTCATAAGGCATGCTTCCCAATCCAGACAACATCCTTTTAAATCTCCTCTGCACCCTTTCTATAATCTCCACATCCTTCCTATAGTGAGGTGACCAGAACTGTGCACAGTACTCCCAAGTGGTAACACTTCAGTTGCATTATGGATGTGTACTAACTGCTCGACTCTGCAGCCAAGAACCAATGCATTTCCTTTCTGTCTTTCCTGATTCAACTGCTGTTGGAAAACTCATTCGTCAGGACACTATAATGTTAGAAAATAGAGGGACCTAGATAGTCAGGTAGAGCAGGTTCTGATAGAATGTTTATTGTACTGCTTTCCACCATCTGTGCAAGTTAATTGTCAAAGACCTGAAAATCTGTAAGACAATTAGACCACGACACAGTAGCTGGTTTAAACCATTCAGCCCATTTAGTCTGTACCACTAGTCGATTATGTCTGTTTGTTTTCCTTCTCAACCCCATTCTCTTAACTTCTCCTCATAATCTTTGATGCCCTACTAATCTCAAACCTATTGATCTTTGTTTTAAATATACCCGATGACTTGTCCTGCACAGCTATCTCAGGCAATTAATTTCACAGATTCTCTACCCTCTAGTTTAACAACTTATCTCTTCTAAAGGCAAGTCCTTCTATTCTGAGGCTATGGCTTCTGGTCCTAGACTCTCCTACTATTGGAAGCATCTTTCCAGGATGGCAATATTGACTTTGTTTGACGTCACTTACACCTGTTTTTCCCAGTCCTGATGAAGAGTCTCAGCCTGAAATGTTGACTATTCACTCTTTTCCATAGACACTGCCTGGGCCGCTGAGTTCCTCCAGCATCTTGCTGAGTGACCGTGAATTACAGTACATAAATATTCTATTTCCAATGTATTTTTATTGCCTGGTGCTGAAAAATGGTGATGCAATTTCCTAGGATACTGTGTTTATTTAAGCAGTATTGAAAATTTAGCTTCAGGTTGTTAATTTGATTCTAATCCTAATTTTTCAATTCAGGATTTTCCTGCTGTTTTGAAACAAGTGGTAAAGTAATTGTAATGTTTCTCAGTTGACAAAATTTGACGCTGAATTTAATGAAGCTTCATAGTCGTGAATGAAAGCTATCTTCATTGCAAAGTAAAACTCATAAAGATTTCACATTTGTCATGAGTTTTACAGCACGTCAATTGCAGGAGAAAGCCCTGGAACAACATCTCCCATGTTATACAGCCTTCATAGACCTTACAAAAGCATTTGGTTCCGTAAATACCTCCACCATGCCGTCAATACTAGGCTGCTTCAATGTCAGGAGAGACTGGGAGAGGTCCAACCAGCTACGTCCACCACCACCTCAATGATCTGCGGCTGCCAACACTGTAATAGGACTTGTGGATCATGGATCGGCCTCATCAGTCAACCAAGACCCACAAGTGATTAGGTCAACCATCAGGAGAAGAAGCATACTCAATTACGAGTGATTGCTGATGATGATTGCAAGTCATATCCTTAAAGAACTCCAGCAGATCTGTCAAACATGATCTTTTTTTCATAAATCCATACCAATTCATTCTCTCCCAGATATTTAATTGTTATTTCCTTTACTTTAGGTTCCAGCATTCTTCCTACAATGTAGTTGGAGGCAGATATTAACATCTTCTTCCTGATAAATATTTCTGGAGGTCCCTATAACTGTATCTATCTTTAGATGCTGATGGCAATGGGAAAGCTGCAGTTAAATATCTGCTCTCCATTCACAATAAATTCTAACTCCTCTCCCTCCAGTTTCTCAGCTGCTACAGTAGACATTGATGGCTCTCTTCAGGAGGGAATTCTAATCTACATGCATAAAACTGACAGCCACTTTGGAATTTCCACTTTAAACTATCTGTTACAGAAATTGCTGTCAGTTTCATGACATGACAACTGCTAGGGAGTATTCTGGAGTTATGTTAATATAGCAGTTATTAATTCAAACAAGAACCAGGCTTCAGTTCTTATTGTAAATATAAGTAAGTTTGGGAAGCCTCAGTTTTTTTTTTGTAAATTGCACGTAGTAAATTGAAGTTAAAAGTGCAGGTTGCTCTACAGACTAAGAGATTGGTTGGCATCCATCTGTCACAAAGGACAATGGGTGATGATAAGCCTGGGCGGAAGGTATGGAGATCCTGAGATGCCCAGTCATCAAGATCCCCCCTCTCGGCCTCACCAGTGTAGTCCAAAGGAAGGCTTTTGAAGCAATGTGTTTGGCACTGGCTCGGCTGCAGGAGCTGCTGGGAGGACGTTCTGTGACACCCAGCTGCCTTAGGATCTCCACACCAGATCTGCTGTCTGGGTTTACTCCTGTAGCTTTCGTCTCTCCCGAGGTTGCCCACAAGTCTGTGGGCAGACTAAGAGATTGCATATGCAAAAGTCAAGCATTAAAACAATGGGATTGTGTTAATTGGCCTGCATCAAACCAGGCAATGTGGCTAAATTATTTGCACCATTGTGACTTGAGTGCAAGCTGACAGACCAGATGGACATTGTCACCTCAAAGTTCAAAGTAAGTTCAAAGTTCAAAGTGAACTATATTATCAGAGTACATACGTATTACCTAATACAACCCTGAAATTCTTTTACTAAGTGCGCACATAGCAAGTCTATAGAACAGTAACTGTAAACTATAAAATCAGAATTATTAATTGTAATCAAACTGTGCAAGTGCAGATATAAATAAACAACAATAAATAACGAGCATGAAATAGCAAGATAAAAGAGTCATTAATAAGTGTAGCTATCCCCTTTTGTTCAAGAGCCTGATGGTTGAGGGGTAGTAACTGCTCTTGAACCTGGTGGTGTGAATCCTGAGACACCTATACCTTCTACCTGATGGCAGCAGTGAGAAAAGAGCACAGCCTGGGTGGTGGGGATCTTTGATGATGAGTCCTCCTTTTCTATGGCAATGTTTCTTGTAGATGCGCTCAATGGTTGGGAGGGTTTTATCCGTGATGTACTGGACTGAATCCACCACATTTTGTAGGATTTTCCGCACAAAGGCATTGGTGTTCCTGTACCAGGCTGTACTGTAGCCAGTCAGCACACTTTCCACCTCACATCTGTAGATGCTTGCCAAGGTTTTCAGTGACATGCTGAACTTCCGCAGACTCCTGAGGAAGTCTGCATATTAAGCATGGTCAGGTATAGGCAATCAATAGTTTTTGTGTACCTGTGCTACTATTTACTCAGAGACAGACTGCCAACACTAACTTTGAGTGTCTGGGATTTTTTCCCCCCCAGAAGCTTTTAGACTATCTGTGTGAATTACTTTGTGGCAAGGATGTTTGAACATTCAGAGTCATCCTGTCGCTGTGGATATATAATTCAAATGGAGCATTATCAACCCAAAGTACTGAAGTAAATGATTTCATTGTAACTAATGAAACGGTATTGAATCAGCTATTACCTTAGGGATATAAAAATGTGATGTACCTTTGGGTTTGTGAGCCTCCACCGAGAGTGTTTCCAGAACAATGCCTACGTGTCGTGCTGAATAAAGACCAGCTCCAGGGTCTCTCCAGTGACTTTGATCACAGTCACAACAATGGCAAGACAGACAGACATACTTTATTGATCCCGAGGGAAATTGGGATTCGTTACAGCCGCACCAACCAAGAATAGTGTAGAAATATAGCAATATAAAACCATAAATAATTAAATAATAGTATGTTAATCATGCCAAGTGGAAGGAAATAAGTCCAGGACCAGCCTATTGGCTCAGGGTGTCTGACACTCCGAGGGAGGAGTTGTAAAGTTTGATGGCCACAGGTAGGAATGACTTCCTATGATGCTCAGTGTTACATCTCAGTGGAATGAGTTCTGGCTGAATGTACTCATGTGCCTAACCAGTACATTATGGAGTGGATGGGAGTCATTGTCCAAAATGGCATGCAACTTGGATAGCATCCTCTTTTCAGACACCACCGTCAGAGAGTCCAGTTCCACCCCCATAACATCACTGGCCTTACGAATGAGTTTGTTGATTCTGTTGGTGTCTGCTACCCTCAGCCTGCTGCCCTAGCACACAACAGCAAACATGATAGCACTGACCACCACAGCCAAGCACCAAATGGTAAATTGTCAGTGCAGGTGGGAGTTACTCTATCAGGCAAAAGTCCTGTGCAGACCGTAGGTCCCGATTTTCTGCACAATCATCCCTTTCCCCCATTGATTGCAGAATTCTGTTTTGATACTGATTCGCATTTTTTATTCAACGTGTTCATTTTCACTAACCTAATCGTCCTTTCTTTTACTGCGCAGCTCTTTCTGATGTTAACAAACAACTATTATTAAATTAGGATTTGTAGGTAAAATTAACTTTATTTCTCTTAACACTTTGTTTGCTTGGCTTGACAATTTTAGTCAATTCAATTCAATGATGGCGGACTATATTTAGTTACTTAGGTCTTCATGTTGATAATTGGTTCTGATCTTCCCATTTACACATTCAAAGAAACTGATCCACCATTCCAAAGTGGTTTTAAAGAACAGCTTGCTCCTTAGCAGAGAAACAGTCAAATCTGCCACTTCTCATTTAAAGAAAATCAGGCCTTCCTTTATGAGCTGATTTAATTCTGGATATATATTATTGATATCAAAATTCAAAGCAAGCAATGTCTAGCATAATGAAAAAGATGGCAGTTTCAAATGAGCTTTCTTTTACATAAAACTTGTCACATTGTCTGCAAAGCACTCACTCATTATGGCAAGTCCAATGAAGAATCCATTGTGATTTTTTTATTGCTTTATATATGTTATTCCATTTCCTTGAAGTTGTTGGCTCAGAACTAATTTATTTTGATGTGTGTTGTCTGGCTTGCTAAGTTCCTCCAGCATTTTGTGTCTGTTGCTTGGACTTCCAGCATCTGATATTGAAGGACAAAGTTACTTTGGATGAAACAAAGGGTCTTTTTCCTTCGGAGAGAAGGAGCATGAGTGATGACTTGATGGAGGTGTACAAGATGTACTGAGGTGTAGATGGTTCCAGGGCAGAAACATCAAATACAAGGAAGCATAACTTTAAGACGCTGAGAGGAAAATATCAGGGGGATGTCAGGGGTAAGTTTTTTTTTAAACACAGCTAGTTAGGGGTGTGTGGAACACATTGCCAGGGGTGGTGGTAGAGGCAGACACCTTAGGGATATTTAAGAAACTCAGAGAGGCAAATGGATGGAAGAAAAGTGGAGGGGTATGTGGGAGGGAAGGGTTAGATTGACTTGGAGTAGGTCAAAGAAGTGACAGAACACTGTGGACCAAAGGGCCTGTACTTGCTGTACCATTCTAGGTTCTATAAAGAAGAGTTACTGTCACATTCCTGATGGACCATCACTTTACTATTGATCCAGCAACCTGTTGTAACCTAGATTGTCCTTGTCAAGATATTAATACTGGGACCTAGGACATACTTGAGTGTTTGAAAGAGGCAGGTGTTTATTTGGAAATGTAACCATCATGAGAGAGGTTAGAGGGATGCAACACTGAAGGTCATCTATCATACCGAGGTTGTATTCAACTGGCCACATTTGCTTTTAGAGCAAGAGAATGCCAGCCATCAGAACCCATGAATGGAAGAGCGGTATACGAGTAACCCTAGGACGGGCTCGTGTGAGTTTGTGCTGGGTTTCCAGGAGGCCATTACAATACAGTCTGCAGAGTTCCAGTCTTGCAAGACTGCAGCAGGATGGCTGCCGGAGCTAAAGGACAACCCCTCCACATCTGACCATGACACCTCTCCTCAACCCTGTGAGAGGCAGGATTTGTTATGAGCATGTCATAGGGATGCTCTAACCAGGTGGAGGGGAGCATTTAACTGTAATGAGCACATCAACTGCAAAACCATAGAAGCCTATGGACAAAGTGCGTGAGTGAAGTGGGTGCCGAATGGTCAGCATGAACATGGTGGACAGAACGGCCTGCTTCTGTGCTGTATGACTGTCTGTAACTGCCATATTTGGACAAATTGCTTCTGTGTAACACTGCGACTGGGGACATGCTCTTGACTGTGTTACAGAAAACGTTGTGTTAATCTCCTGTGCTCCTATGCTTGCAAGACACATTGAATATTAATTCAGTTGCTTCATGAATATATTGGCTCATACTTGTACAGGGGAAAAAAAAACACAGCATGATGCAATTGCTGTTTTCTCTATAACTGAGATGTTGACTGCTTCAGTAATTTCAATAAGGCCAGAGGCACTGATCTGAGTCAGAATTCTGCTTTTCACTTCTGAAATTTAGACGTTTTTTTTGATGCAGTGGCACTGATTGTGACGAGTCCTACAGCTATGACAGCCTTGAGCTGCAGTAGAGAGCTCCTTCAGCAAAATAGGGAGGAAACGAACCCACAGTGAAACAGTCCGTAGCTGCCAGACCAAAGGCAGTGATCTAGACAGCTTCAGTAAATAATCGTAGGTTTCAGTTTTCCACAAAATGATTATGTCTAGATTCAAATGTATATGGATGAGGCATTAAAGAATAACCTCAAACCTCATTAGTTTAGAACACTTTGACTGCCATATCTTGATTACATTCATGGATGGGTAATAATGTGGGCTCCATTATTTGGGTGCCATGGTACTGTAACGGTTAGCACGACACTATTGCTGGAGTTCAGAGTTCAATTCCGGCACCATTCTGTAAGGAGTCTCTCTGTGTCCTCCCCGCAGAACGTTAGGGTGTTCCCTGGCGCTTCAGTTTCCTCCCACAGTCCAAAGACCTACCAGATAGGCTAACTGGTCATTGTAAATTGTCCCGTGATTAGTTTGGGGTTAATAGAGGTTGTAAGGTTGCTGGGGCAACGCGGCTGTATCGCTCAATAATAATTGCCCTTAACTTATTTATCCTTCATTGTAAATTCAGGAAAGATTTTGGTAATGTAGATGAGAGATAAATGGCAAAGATCTTTTGGAGCAACACACACAAAATGCTGAAGAAACTCAGCAGGCCAGGCAGCACCTGCGGAAAAGAGTAAACATTCGATGTTTCGGGCCAAGGCCCTTCCTTCTTCCATGTCCCAGTCAAGGGCCTCGGCCCGAAATATTGACAATTTACTCTTTTCCATACATGCTGCTGAGTTCCTCCAGCATTTTGTGTGTGTTGCTTTGGATTTCCACCATCTGCAGAATTTCTCCTGTTAAAGATCTTTTGGAATTGTTTTAAGCTACCAGCCATACTGTACATTTATGTTTGTCCAATATAATGGAGCAAGATGTTAGATCATTTGAAATATCAAATATTAAGCAGACTTCTTTTTCCAAGGACAAATAAGCATGTATGAAATCACATTCTTGTAGATATAGTTCTGATTATCCCAGAGCCTTGAAGTGGGACAAGGACCTTAATGAACTACCTTAACGTAATGTAAGCAAAGCATAATGTATAAAGCAGCCCAGATATTAATCCTGGTAAATCTTGGATCTTGAAGCTTCCACTCATATCAGGCTTAGGTGATATTAATTTCTATGTCTCGTTGTAATTTCACTAGAAAATATCATTTTGGAAATTGTCATTTCAATGGGAAACCAAGCTGCTGTGATACCACAAGGAAGCAGCAAGCATTTTTGAACAAGTAGCTGCAGGAGGCAGACACCATGGTTACCAACAGCTTATGTCCAAGAGCAGTGAGCACATTCCATACCAGACATTGCAGAGGGAATCTGGACTTCTAGACCTTTAGACAAAGATGCAGGGAAGGAAAATCAGGAAGACTGAGAATTATTTGCAGATTATCACTCTCTCTCTCTCTCTTATTCACCTGCTGGAACATTCAGAATTATACTCTCCTCACCTTCAGCAACAAAACAGGTGCACATATCATTAGTATCTCCCATTGATTCAACACACAATTAGCTTTCTTTTTCCCTTCTCACCACTGACCAATGGGAGCAGAAGGTTTCTTCCTTATTTAACACAAACTTTATTTCCCATTAAGCAGGTTTGCTTTAATCCTGTTGTACTCCTCCTTATAGCCAGCAGAAATGATACAGAGAAGGTCAGCATTGCTCCCATGCAAGGATAACATGTACTCTTATGGGGAAAGGAGCACAGATCTTGCGACATCTGAACTCTCTGTTCAAGTGAGTACTCATCTCTTCTTTCCATCACACAAAATACCACAGGGAGAGGAAAACTGAGTGGACTGTTCAGCATGTATCCAGCACCTCTCCTCAGTGTCTTGGCTTCTGGTTATCACTCCCGTTCGCTGCTTCTGGAGAGTGCAGTTTAAACAAATCTATTCCTTTTACTTTTGCAGCAGTTCACTTGATATAAAGTTGAAAGGAATTTTATTTCCATAAATACCGTTTTAATCAGACTCCCTACTTCACTCACTCCCTGGCCCTTGTGTCACAATATTAAATGATACAGTTTCCTGACATGGCTAATGGGCTTTTAGAGATCCCTTGATTGATGATAAATGCTGGTAGTTTATGAGAGATTGCATGCACTAATCACCTTAAAAACCAGTCAAACGCTAATCACTTCGGCAAAGCGAGATTGGCTTTCTATTGTTTACGGTTCACAGTAGCCATGGTTCTTGTGCATGATCTTTTGTTGCTATGGTTACTAAAAGACATTCCAAGATCAATATTTCAATGCAGGCAACAAGTAATTTGTCCCATTTGTACAACCTTAATGATCTGTCTAGTTTTGCTGCTCTCAATCAAACTTAATTGTTGACACTTTGTTCAACTTATTTGCCACATTATTTATTATTTTTTCTGCAATTTTAAACCTACCATGGCAGTTTGAGAAATTAAGCCCGTTATATAAAATAAATCTGAAAATAAAAACCTGGTATCAAAAAGTATTCACTAGTCTTAAAAAAACTAATGATTCATTCGGTCTCTCATATGACACTTGACTCCACCCCACTCTGTCTCTTTTCCCTGACTCTGGTCCCTCGCCAAATTGATTGACTTTTAATAATAATTGTATCCTTGACAACTAAGAATGGTCAATAGATGCCAACCTTTCCAGTGATGCCAGTAGTTCAAAAGAAAGCATCTCTCATTAAATATGGCCCCTTACAGGCAGTAGTTTTTGCAAATGAACGCCATTCCAATTGACTTAGGATCAGCAATGAAAATGAATGGATTCAAATGCCAGTTTATTCAGTTTGTTTAGCCTTGATTAGTTTGTCAAGTGTCATATGAGAGAAAATAAAATACTGGACCTCTTGTATACAACTATTAAAGATGCGTACAGCTCCAAAGCCTTCGCCCCACTCGGAAGATCAGATCACAACCTGGTTCACCTCATGCCCTTGTATAAACCCAAAGTACAGCAACAGCTAGTTACCACCAAGATTACTATGAAGAAAAATTGTCTCCAGAGGCTACCAAGGCCTTGAAGGGCTGCTCTGACGTTACTGTCTGGAATATGCTTTGTGAACCATATGAGGAGGACATTAACGGACTTGTTGATTGCATCACCGGCTGCATCAACTTCTGTGTGGACACTATTACCTTCAAGGACTTTTTGCTGCTTGCCTAACAACAAAACATGCATCACCAGAGATCTGAAGGCTCTTCTCAACCACAAAAAGAGTGCCTTTAATTTAGGGTACACAGAGGAGTTGAAGCATGGGCAGAGGGAGCTAAAGCAGAAGATCAAGGTGGCTAAAGAGGAATACAGGAGAGAGCTGGAGAACAAGCTTGGGTAGAGTAACACACAGGAGGTGTGGAGAGGCATGAAGAACATCACTGGCTTCAATCAGCCTAGCTGTAGAGCTTTGGAATGCAGCCATGAACAGGCTAATGAGTTAAACCAATTCTTCAATAGATTTGACAATTGCCCTCCTGTTCACACCCCCCTCAGCACACCAGTCCTGGTGCAGAGAATGTTCCCTCAGCACCATCACCTCCCCTTCTCCTTCTTCCCCCCCTCCAGTTCAACACTTGGATGAACAACAAAGGCTACCACTGTCTACATCCCCTCCTTGCCCTGCATCTACATACACCTCCACATACCAACTGCTATTGTCCTGATCTTCACCGCCCCCATCTCCCCACCTTATACCAGCTCCCCAGTCATTATGGACTCACCTTCACTACTGATCTGGTGAGAAGGGCTTTGGGGAAACTCAGACACGGCAAAGCATTGGGTGTGAAGCCCAGGGTCCTGAAGGAGTGTGCTGAGCAGCTGTGTGGAGTTCTTCAGCACATTTTCAATCTGAGTCCAGGCCTGCAAATGATCCTTACTGTGTGGAAGACATGATGTGTCATCCCAGTACCCAAGAAAGGCCGACCAAAAGTCTTGAATGACTACCGTTCAGTGGCCCTGACCAGAATCTCATGAAGATCCTAGAGAGGCTGGTCCTAGCTCACCTCTGATCTCTGGAGAGATCAGACCTCGATCCCCTGCAGCTTGCCCACCAGGAGCACATTGGATTTGACGATGTTGTCATCTACCTGCTAAACAGAGCCTACTCTCATTTGGATAAGCAGAGCAACACTGTGACGGTTATGTTTTTTGATTTATTGAGTGTCCTCAATACCATACAGCCCTCATTGTTGGGGGGAAAAGCTCCATTCAGTGCAGGTTGGCACTTCCATTGTATCCTGGATAATGGACCACCTGACTGGCAGACCACGGTTTGTGTGGCTTCAGAGCTGTGTGTCAGACATGGCTATAAGCAGGTCTGGGACCCAACAGGGGACTATATTGGCCCCCTTCTTGTTTGCCCTGTATACATCGGACTTCAGATACAACACAGAGTCACGTCATCTGTAGAAATTCTCTGATGACTCAGTTACAGTTGCATGTATAAAGGGAGGACGGGAGGATGAATGCAGGGCTCTGGTGGAGGACTTCTTCAAATGGTGCAAGCCAAATCATCTGCAGATCAACGTCAGTAGGACAAAGGAGATGGTGATGGACTTTAGGAAGACCAGGCCTGCACTGCTCCCTGTTACTATTGATGGAGAGGATGTGGTGAGGACCGACAAGGATCTGGAGTGCACCTGGATGACAGACTTGAGTGGAGCACCAACTGTTGCACAAGCATGGCAGTGGACAAACCCAAGTGCAGAACACGGGCACGGAGGTGGAGTCAGGAGGCGTTATTGACATAGCAAGCGTAGAATCAGTATCCAAGAGCAATGCTAGACTGAGAACTGACCGTCCTAAGAACCATGAAATGAGGTTTCTCACACCAGAGTCAACCAAAGAACTGGCAGCTCCGTGTTGTGATCACAGGGTCTTTATCCTGCATTTTCTGATGGAAAGCAGGTGTGTGTAGTTAGTAGAACCTGGAAATGATTGGAAACTAAACGAGGGGATTGAGGCCCAATTCCTGAGGTGAATAGCAAGGTGGAGGATTGCCAGAAAGGACCATGACACCTACACAGAAGCTGTGTTCAAGAATAGCCAGAGGAGATTGGGGTCCTTTGGAGTACGTAGGCCTCTCCTTCACACGTTCTACCAGTCTGTTGTTGCCAGTGCAATCTTCTATGCAGTGGTGTTCTGGGCAATGGCATTAACACAGGTGACGCCAACAGGTTCAATTAACTGATTAGAAAGTCAAGCTGGACACACTGGAGGCTGTGGTAGAACAAAGGACCTTATGGAAAATCCTAGCAATTCTGGACAATGTTTCTCATCCTGTGCATGCCACCTTGGCTGAACAGAGAAGCACCTTTAGTAATAGACTAAGACAACTGTGCTGCTCCAAAGAGTGCTATATGAGGTCATTCTTACCCTCGGCTATTAGGCTCTATAATGAGTCAGCCTATGGCTGGAGAAGTGATGACCCCACTCCTGTTAGACTGTTTGAGGTAATTTATTTTTTATTCTTTCTTATTTCTGTTCTAATATTTGTATATCTGTGCACTTGTAATGCTACTGTGACACTGTAATTACTTTTGGGGCCAATAAAGTATCTATCTGTCTATTTATTCTTTCAAAAGTGTTATTTTGAGAAGAACATTCACCCTGAGTGTAAGGATTTTAAAAATAGAGAAACAACATGAAAACGATGAAAGAATTAATGCAGTGGATTTGAACCGTCCCCACATGGGACATTGAAATTGGGTTACTTACCTGACCAGAGTTCGACCATTTCCAGTGCATGGCAGGATACCTAAAGCAACAAAAAGTTCAAAAAGTTAGACAGATTGAGGTATGAAATATGTCCTCAATTCTAAAATTTGATACATAACATCAGAAATGGGTTTATTTCACTGTGACTAAACACCTATGCGGAATAATGCACAGATTTTATTGAAGAGACACTTCCCCAAATCTGTTCCTGTCACCAGAGCCTGAAGGAGACAGGTGTGTATTTCTCTCCAGTTATGCAAAAATATTGTATCTCTTTTTATGCCATTTTCTTCACAGTTTGCTGGGTGCGATGCTTTCTTCTGCTTTATGTTTACCTGAGAGATATTTGCCAAATTAAGATCCGAAGTGTCATGAATGCCAATGGAATTATAACTGAGTGATAATGAAGGGGGGAAGCCAAGTGTATGCAACTTTTTTTTTCTACTCCACATTCCTGCACTGGGGCTATCCTTTCCCTTTGCCTTGGCCCACCTACTAGTCACGTGCACAACATACCTCTAAACTATCCGCTATATTACTTGTAGTGTCATATCTAGGCTAGCAACTGTAATTATTGAGTGATGTTTCTCCACTTTAGTGCACAGATATATACGAATTTGTAAATCTGGCTGGAGTAAAGGATGTTGGGAATGTTGAGGGTGGAGTGCCGTGGGAGGGGTGTGGGACAGGTGGCAGAGAAAGTCTGCCAGAGGTGAGGGGAGTGGGGATAGCATAGGTACAGACATAACCAGCCCTGAGACACCAGGCAAGGTCATTTGATTCCAAATAATTGGTTTATTGATCATTCCAGAAAGTCTTGCTGGTGCTCCCCATTCCCTTTTCCCAACCATGATTCCCTTGTCCCAGCCCACAAAAGAGACCTATGTCAGAATGAGGTTTATCATTACTTAACTATGTCATAAAATTTTATTTTGTTTTTGCAGCAGCAGCAGTATGGTGTTACATAAAATTACTACAGTACTGTGTAAAAGTCTTAAGCACCCTAGCTATATAGGATGGGAGATTGATAAGTTCATGGCCTAAGGGTAGAAGGGGTCAATTTTAAAAAACCTAGCACATTTATTTTTCAACATAGTCCCCTCCGACATTTACACACTTAGTCCAGCGGTCGTGGAGCATACGGATCTTGGACCTCCAGAAAGTGTCCACAGCAGGGTGATTGATAAGTTTGTTGCCTAAGGTAGAAGGAGATGAGTTATACAGCTCTCGCTACATGCACATGCAGGTCAACTCTTTGAGTGATTATGCAGAAAGCGCGAAGTTAATAACTCATCAGGGATGATTGATAAGTTCATGGCCTAAAATAGACGGAGATGCATTATTAACCGAGCTTTCTGCATAATCACTCAAAGAGTTGACCTGCATGCACATGTAATGAGAGCTGTATAACTCATCTCCTTCTGCCTTAGGCCACAAACTTATCAATCAGCCATCTGTGGACACTTTCTGGAGGTCCATGATCCATACGCTCCATGACTGCTGGACTGAGTGTGTAAGTGTGGGAGGGGACTGTGTTGAAAAATAAATGTGCTAGGTTTTCTAAAATTGACTCCTTCTACCTTAGGCTACAAACTTATCAATCACCCCTCGTATATGTGTCTAAGACTACATATTCTAATAAAATCTTCTTTGTCAAGTTGACTTGGACCATGGGCAGCTTAGTTTGCTGGGTGCAGCTCAGTGTTACTGCATGGAAACAATGCTTTGGCAATTACTATATTTTCAAAGGTTGGGAGCTCAAAGCAGGAAAACATTTTAAGTTCCTCCTAAGTTTGGGTTGACTATGATCAGGTCAGATGCAGGTGATATTTAGTGTAAGATCTGAAGTTTTTTTAGTACTTCATCTTCACCTTTTGTCACACTCTTCAATACCTCCTGGTCAGGCTGTAACTCCTGGCTGTGTTAAAGACCAGTAGGTGAGTATGCGAGGGATGGAGTTCTGAATTGGCACTACACAACAAGCATTCTAAAGTCAGCCTCTAGGTAGAAAAATGTACTTTCTCTTTGAGCCGATCACACTTATCATTAGTGAATAATAATCTTCAGGTTGAGCATTAAAAAAAAAACAAATGGGCATAATCTTCCCTTTTGATTTGGTTATCTGTTTTCATAAAGCCATACTAGGAACTATGCCAGACAAAAGGCTTTCTTATGGTTTATGTTACAAATAAATAAATTTCCTTTAGCAGTTTCAAGATAATGAGATTTCACCCATGTCCTTTGCTACGTGGCCAAATTTGGTAAGGATGGGGTGACTCGAATGGATTGGAGTGAGGAGCCATTCTCCATTGTGCACTTTTTCTTTAAGCGTTGTTGGCCAGCTTTAGTTGCTTTAGTTAAAGATATCTGGTACCCTGTTGAGGTGATAAACCAGTGCACAGTGTAGTAAACTGCAGCTCTGCCACAAGCAGTGCAAATTTGATGTATTTTTGTTTTAGGTTGATCAAACATGAGGTGATCATCTACTATGTTCTTTGTATTTGTTATCAGTGACAAGTGAGTTTACCTCTCTCGTTTCTTTGAAGAATATTTAGCAGTAAGGTGACTCAAGTAGCTCCTAGCAGGACAGTGTCAAGCATCTAATTAAACAACTTATTGAATGAGGATCTAGTGCTTTAGAACTTATTGAACATTTTTAGTTTAGATGGTTTGACCTCATACTCATCTTGACAAGAAAGCAAAGCAATAGAGCAATTGGAAAGAAACGGTTACAACGCAGATCCAAATTATTGACATTTTTAAGATATTTTTCTTGCAGTTTCTTGAAGAAGAAGCAGGGAGAGAGAGGTGGGGAGCAAGAGGATGTTGATGAGAGCTGTCATCAGTACACTGAACAACTTGAGCCGGAAGGCAGAAAATTAATGAGAAATTATCTTCATAGGCAATCCTTCTACAGTCCAGAGTTGAAAACCTTCATGCTTCAACTTAAAATATTGCAACTTCATGGGTGTTCCTGCAACACTGTGATTTATTACAGATGGCATCCACATCAAAATCATTTTTATTCTGCCACTTTCAATGATCTTAGAACATAGATCAGAGTATAGCAGAGTACTGGCTTTTGGCCCACAACATTCTGCTGACCTTAAAACCTACTCTAAGATCAATATAACCCTTCCCTCCTGCATAGTCCTCGATTTTTCTATCATCCATGAGCCTAAGAGTTTCTTAAATGGCCCTAACCTTTAACTCTACCCTGGCTGTGCAATCCCATCAATCTCTGTATAAAAAAATCTTACCTCTGACATCTCATTCTTGACTACATAAAGTTTACATGACAGATACATATCATCTTGCAAAGTACTAGAACTGTGGATTTGCAAAGTCAGACAGCATGGAAACTGGGCTGAGTCTCTGCTGACTGTCAGCACACATCTACAATAATCCTACACAAGTTATACTTTGATCTAGAAAATAACATGCCCACTGTAGCTAGGGAGATTGAAAACGCTTGCACTTTGTTGGGGATATTTCAACCATAAAATCATCAAATTAGAATAAAATGCTTTTAAATTGGAATTGTTAAAAATATCAAAATCTGAATTGATGTTGTTAAAATGCAAAAATGAAAAACCAAAACTAAATTTTAAAAAACACATTAAAATTCTGAACTACTTTAAGAATGTAAAGATAAAATTAGAAGAAAGAAAAAAAATAGAGACAAAATACATCTGTGAATTGACAGAGGAATTCACATTTTACTTCTCCAGCCGGGAGGGAGGATCTGTTGTTTTACCAGTGGCACACAGTATAACATTTATATTCTTTATTTTCCATCTCAAACTTAATATCTCTAATGTTGCTTACAACAATTTATTAGTACAATAATTGTATTGTCTGAACCACAGTGAGATCTACTCTCATGCAGCAGATCCAGAGGCTGAATGCCCATGTGATCTCAGTCTTCCTATAATCCTACTACTGGAGCACAGCTATTAGCATTTAACCTGCAGAATCTCAACTGACAGTGAAAGACAAGCTAGGAAGATGAATTGAAATATCAGTTGCAGTCAAAAGTTAAATATTACATTATTTTTTAAATAATGCTGTATTTCTAGTGGCTAAGTGGCAAATAAATCTGCGGCAGCAAGTTCATTTTAAAAGCTGCAAGGTGTATTGAGCCAGTAATCTCTCTCTCCCTCTGTATCTATCTTTCTCAGAATCAGAATCAGGTTTATTATCACCAGCATGAGTCATAAAATTTGTTAACTTATTAGTATATAATACATGATAATATAGAAAAAAGTAAGTCAATTACAGTAAGTATATATATGTATATTAAATAGTTAAATATAGTGCAAAAACAGGTATAAAAAAACATAGAAACATAGAAAACCTACAGCACAATACAGACCCTTCGGCCCACAAAGTTGTGCCACACATGTCCCTTCCTTAGAAATTATTCGGCTTACCTATAGCCCTCTATTTTTCTAAGCTCCATGTACCTATCCAAAAGTCTCTTAAAAGACCCTGTCGTATCTGCCTCCACCACCATCGCTGGCAGGCCATTCCACACACTCACCACTCTCTGCGTTTTAAAAAAAAAACCCATCTCCTCTGTACCTACTCCCCAGCACCTTAAACCTGTGTCCTCTTGTGGCAACCATTTCAGCCCTGGGAAAAAGCCTCTGACTATCCACACGATCAATGCCTCTCATTATCTTGTACACCTCTATCAGGTCACCTCTCATCCTCCTTCACTCCAAGGAAAAAAGGCCGAGTTCACTCAACCTATTCTCATTAGGCATGCTCCTCAATCCAGACAACATCCTTATAAATCTCCTCTGTGCCCTTTCTATAATTTCCACATCCTTCCTGTAGTGAGGTGACCGGAACTGAGCACAGTACACCAAGTGGTGTCTGACCAGGGTCCTATATAGCTGCAACATTACCTCTCAGCTCCTAAATTCAATCCCATAATTGATGAAGGCCAATATACTGTATGCCTTCTTAACCACAGATTCAACCTGCGCAGCTGCTTTGAGCGTCCTATGGACTCAGACACCAAGATCCTCCACACTGCCAAGGGTCTTACCATTAATACAATATTCTGCCATCCTATTTTACCTACTAAAATGAACCACTTTACATTTATCTGTGTTGAACTCCATCTGCCACTTCTCAGTCCAGTTTTGCATCTTATCAATGTCCCACCGTAACCTCTGACAACCCTCCACACTATCCACAGCACCCCCAACCTTTGTGTCATCAGCAAGCTTACTAACCCATCCCTCCACTTCCTCATCCAGGTCATTTATAAAAATCACGAAGAGTAAGGGTCCCAGAGCAAATCCCTGAGGCACATCACTGGTCACCAACCCCCATGCAGAATATGACCTGTCTACAACCATTCTTTGCCTTCTGTGGGCAAGTCAGTTCTGGATCCACAAAGCAATGTCCCCTTGGATCCCATGCCTCCTTACTTTCCCAATAAGCCTTGCATGGGTCACCTTATCAAATGCCTTGCTGAAATCCACATACACTACATCTACTGCTCTATCTTCATCAATGTGTATATATATATTTTTTTTAAAGTGAGGTAGCGTTCATGGGTTCAATGTCCATTTAGGAATTGGATGAGGAAGAAGCTGTTCCTGAATCGCTGAATGTGTATTTTCAGGCTTCTGCACCTCCTTCCTGACGGTAATAATGAGAAGATGACATGTCCTGGGTGATGGAGGTCTTTATTGAAGGATGTTGACTTTCTGAGGCACTGTTCCTTGAAGATATCTTGGATATTACAGAGACCAGAACCCAAGATGGAGCTGACTAATTTATTTTTTATTAAAGTTCATCATCAAACAAACATTTCCATAAGATGTATTTCAGATACTGTACATATATCGCATAGTCATATATGCCACAAATCTCCACATAATATTTATCTGAGGTATACACTTATAGAAAAGAGAGGAAAGAAAGAACAAGCAAAATGCAATTTTCTGGGAATGCCCCATTATCAAAGACTATTGGAGTGGGATACACAATGCCCTATAAGACATCTTTAAATGTGAAATACCCTTAGAAAGTAAGACCATATATTTTGGGTATATCCCTCAAGAATGGTTGAAAATAGATAAACATTTAATAAATATACTGTTGGTGGCTGGTAAAAAGACTCTTACTAGGAAACAGTTATCGCAGGAGAGCCCAATCTTAAATGCATGGATGGAAATTACAATGGACATTTACAAAATGGAGAATATAACAGCATCTGTTAATCATAAGTTGGAACAACTTGATTCATACTGGAAAAAATGGTTTAACTACATAACACCTCATAGGCCTGATTTTATTCTCACAAATCAATGAATATGTTGTAAAAAAAAAGATCAGTCCCTTCTGAGCTGACTAATTTTACAACTTATTGTAGCTTCTTTTGATCCTGTGCACCCCCCCCCCCCATACCAGATAGTGATGCGGCCTGTCAAAATGCTCTCCATGGTGTATCTATAGAAGTTTTCAAGTGTTTTAGTTGACAAACCAAATCTCTTCAAGCTCCTAATGAAATACACCTGCTGTCTTGCCTTCTTTATAGTTGCATTGATATATTGGAGCCAGGTTAGATCCCCAGAGATTTTGACACCCAGGAATTTGAAATTACTCACTCTCTCCATTTCTGATCCCTCTATGAGGTATGGTTTATGTTCCTTCGTCTTACCTTTCCTGAAGTGAATACTTTTTATAGGCACTCTATCTTGTTCTTTTCTTAGCTGAAGGACAATCAGTGTTGAACTGATCAAAGGAAGATTACAGACTTGTAGTTTTGGCTCCTCTCCTTGGTCAGACAACTACCTCATCCCAGACCTGCCCAGCTTTCTTCCTCCAATGGCAACAAGTGACTTTTGCATGGAGTAAATGACATGTGATAGCTCATTAAAACTGTACTGTCAAAAATACATTTAGATTTGTCATTGTAGTCACCGAATTTTGTTCTATGGAGCTGTCTTATTTTCCCTCTGAATAATGAATTAATTTATGCATTTGCCGGAGGAAGAAAGTAATGACCAGTATGAAAAACTTGAAACATCAATATTGATACCTAAATGTAAAATGATTTTTCATTTTCAATAGCATTAATAACAACACAAATCTATTGGTAACTTAGAAGCTTTAAAAATATATAAATATTTGCATCTGATTGTTGAATTCCTGTAGGTGTATATATTTTAAAACATTCTTATAAACTGGTGTGGAACATTTTCTTATATTAAAGTCACCTAAGGATACACACTTGCTTTTCTAACTCAAACTTCACTCTCATTGTCTCATTGAGCCGAGAGCATGGTACTCGTTTGAGTTAGAAAGATCTAACAAACTGCTTCTGAAGAGTTTCTTGATGCACAAGTGACACTAATAAGAAGAACTTTAAAACGTACTGGGAATTCTACAATGAGAAAAAAAGAGAAAAAAAAATTAAACTTGCTAGATCTGGATGAGTAGTGGTTTCATTCAGGGTTATTTACAGAACATTAGTTTCTTAGCTTTGGCTGAGTCATATTTTGAATATCTCCCATTGTTCTACCTCTTTCTGCCTTCTTCTGCCTAGCAACTTTCTAATCAGGTTATCAGCTAATCAATAAGCTTCCAGACCTTGGCCTCAATACCTCCTCACCTGTCGACCCCAGTCAGTTTGGATCTCCTCCACAATCTCCATCGACACAGGTGCATCAGCAGGCTGTGTGCTTAGCCCCCTGCTCTACTCACTTCATACAGTACTTATGACTCTGAGGCTAAGCACAGCTCCAATGCCCAATTTAAATTTGCTGTTGACCCCGCTATCGCTGGCCAAATCAAAGATGGTGACAAATCAGCTTATAGGAAGGAAATTGAAAGTCTGACAGAATGGTGCCATAACAGCAACCTCTTACTCAATGTCAGCCAGATCAAGGAGCTGATTATTGACTTCAGAAAGAGGAAACCAGAGGTCCATGACCGGTCCTCATTGGGGCGTCAGAGGTGGGGAGGGTCAGCAACTTTAGATTCCTTTATGTTACCATTTCATGTGATTTGTCCTGGGTCCAGCACCTAAGTGCCTTTAACAGAGCAGCACCTCTACTTTCTTAAAAGTTTGCAAAGATTCGGCATGTCATCTAAAACTTTGACAAACTTCTATTCATGAGCAGTGGAGAGTGTATTGACTGGCTGCATCACATCCTGGTATGGAAACGCCAATGCCCTTGAATGGAAAAGCCTTCAAAAATTAGTGGATACGGCCCATTCCATCATGGGTAAAGCCTTCCGCACCATTGTGCTTATCTATAGGGAGCGCTGTTGCAGGAAAGCAGCATCCATCATCAAGGACTCCCACCATCTGGGCCATGCTCTCTGCTCACTGCTGCTATCCTGAAGGAGGCATAGGAGCTTCAGGACCCACACCACCAGGTCCAGGAATAGTTATTACCCCTCAACCATCAGGCTCTTGAACCAGAGGATTAACTTCACTTATCCCATCACTGAAATGTTCCCACAACCTATGGACTCACTTCCATGGATGCTTCATCTCATGTTCTTAATATTTGCTGCTTGCTTACTTATTCAATTATTTGTTTATTTATTAATTATTATTTACTATTATTATTATTTCTTTTTTTTACTTTTTGAACTTGTACAGTTTGTTGTCTTTTGCACATTGGTTGTTTGTCCGTCCTGTTGGGGTGGTCTTTCATTGACTATTATGTTTCTTGTATTCTCTGTGAACACCCAGGAAATGATTATCAGGGTTGTATACAGTCTGGTGACATACTTCGATAATATTTACTTTCAATTTTGAACTTGCTTGCACTTGTTTGTGATTATTTCTACAAACAAATGTTTATGAGGAATTTTATCAGACACTTTCTGGATGTCCACGTAAATAATATGTGCTGAAGTTTCTCTATCCTCTATTTAAGTTCTTGCAGGAAGTGTAATCCAGTTTGGCAAGCCTTTCACAAATTATTCAAAAAAACAAATTTAAAAAAAATACTGCAGGTGCTGCACATCTGAACTAAAAGCTGGAAAGTGCCAGAAATACTCGGCAGGTCAATAGTATCTGTGCAGAGGGATAGAGTGGGTGCCATGGTAGAATAATTATTGAGACACTATTACAGCTCAGGGCATTCAGAGCTCAGAGTTCAATTCAGGTGTCCTCTGTAAGAAGACTGTACGTCCTTCCCATGAGTATGTGGGTTTCCTCCGAGTGCTCTGATTTTCTCCCACAGTCCAGAGACGTACTGGTTAGTTGGGTAATTGGTCGCTTTAAATTGTCCTGTGATTAGAGCAGGGTTAAACAGGTAGGATGCTGGCTTGTTCAGCTGAAGACCTATTCAGCACTGTATGTCTCCGATGGGAAATATTATTTATTTATTTATGTATTACCTTTTATCAGAACTGGGAGAAGTTATCATTAGAAAACTTCTTACCTGTGGTTCCTACATTTAAGACCAAATCATTTACATTCAGCACAGAAAGGAAAGGACCTAGTATTTTGCTACAAACCTCACTGTAGATAATGCTTCAGTCACTGACATTCTGGTTGACCGTTCACCTTTGCTTTCTGCCACTGAGTCAACTGGCTAATTTCCCACATATTGCTTGGTATTTCACTTCCTTGATTAAATTGCTGTATTGAACGTTGCCGAATGCTTTGCTGTCATTGCATATAGTACTTCAAATTGTCTTGTCTCATCAATAATCTTTGTCACATCCCCAAAAAGTTCATTTGTTGGATATGATGCTTCTTTAAAATCCACGTTGACTGTCCTTGCTTAACCTATTTCTCCTCAAGTGCCATCCAGTACATGCCATCCCTCATATTTTCCAACAATTTGTCCACTCTCGATGTCAGACTGACTGGCCTTTCTTTATAAATAATGATAACAATCAGTAACCTTCCACTCTTCTGACACACGCCTGAAGGCAAAGAGCATTGAAGGATGATAATCACAGTCTGTGTACTTTCCTCTGTTACTTCTTTTAACAAACTAGAATATATTTTATCTAGATCACTTAATGCCGAAGGTCTCGTTAATATGCCTTATTTCTTAAAGTTTATGTTTTCCGATATTTCGGATACTCTCCCTCCAGTGTTAGGATCTACATCAAGCCCATTCTCCCTTTTTTTAAAGAGACACAGCACAGTAGCAGGCCCTTCCAGCTCAATGAGCCCACCCTACCGAATTACACCAATGTTACTAATTAATCTACTAACCCATACCTTCAAACTTTAGAATGTGGGAGGACACCCACGCAGTCACTGGAAGAACACACAAACTCCCTACAGACAGTGATAGGAATTGAACCTGGATCACTGGCTGTATAATAGCTTTATGCTAACCGTCAAGCTACCATGCTGCCTTGATGACAAATATAAAGGTTTCTTTCAGAATTTTACACATCCTTTACCTCCTTGTCAGGCAGTCATTTTTGACTCTTATCATACTCTCTCTTTACTGTCTAGTTGTCCTTCTGTGCTGATGTTTATGGAACAATGTAGTGTTTTTCTTAATTTTACCTGTATGTATTTTCATGGTTCCTCTTTGCTTCCTGATTTCCTTTTTATTTTCACCCCTGCACCTTTTATATTCTTCCAGATTCTCTTTGATATTGAACTCCATCTTTATAAACTTCTTTTTTGCTTTATTTGGCTTGATATCATTCTGCATATTTATGGGACATCCACCTTTTTATTTTCTAAAAGCAGGCTCTCCCGTTGGTGCTGCACTCCAGTGTTTGCTCCCTGGAAGACAAGCTGGGTGCCCTCATCTGTGGCTGCACTAAGATGAGATGAGGAACTGCTGTGTGCTTGTTGTTGCGTAAACATGGCCCCAGGACACCATCCCATGCACCATTGATCTTCAGGCCATGCCACTCAGGGACTTGTGCTAATATTATTTTGTGACCCTGTGTGCTATCGTAACTATATGTGCAGTGGACTGAGTGTGGATGTATGTATTGTGTTTGGCACCTTGCCTCAGAGAAGCGATGTTTTGTTTGGCAATATACATGTGTGTGGTTGAATGACAATTAGACTTGATCTTGAACTGCATGTTTCTTCAGAGCCTTCATTGTCTCTTCCCTCCGTTCCTCCCATTGCTCTGACACACTTTTGCCTTCAAGTAGCCACCTGCAATCAACTTTTGCTAAATCTTACCTCAGCCTAATAAAATTGGTCTTGTCAACTTTGGAAATTTTACTCTGCTCGATCTTTCTCCTTTCCATAATTAACAATATCTATTTGACATTGTCGTTGTCCCCAAAATTTTCTCCCATTTTCTTCTACATCAAGTTTCATTCCCTTAAGATCACTCTAGGACTGACTTTGGACTTGCTGTGTACTGATTGTGAAAGTTGTCTTCAGTGCATTTTAAGAATTCTACTCCTATACTTCTTACTCGGCCACTGTCTTAGTTAATGTTGAAGCATTTGAAACCATCAGTGATCATCGTTGCATCAATTCACATTTTTATAATGTTTTCATATTTCTAGGACATAGGCATTTTGGATCCTAGAATCCAAAACTTTTCCACCTGCACCATATTTCAAGCATGTACAGAAGTACTATTCTCTGGTCCAGCTCTTTTAATATCCTTTCCTGTCCTCCACAGTCTGTTTGCAACACCTCATCCTTCATATCCAATCCAAAAAAAGGATGAAGCAAAAGAGTTTGGAGGGTTCAATTCAAGACAGGGTACAAAGTTAATGGCAGAATTCTTAGCAGTGTGGGGACTATCCAATCTCTCCCTTGTAACTAAAACCCTCCATTTTAGGCAAGGTCCTGGTGAAGCTTTTCTGCACTCCCTTTAATGCTATCCCATCCTTTCAGGAATTCAGACTGCAATTCCCTGTTTTCTGCATCTAATTATCCACATGCAGGTGGCATCCACTTTAGATCATAGACTAGAGTTATACTGCATGGTAACAGGCCCATCAGCCTACTTGAAACACAGGACATTCTGCAGATGTTGCAAATCTTGAACAGTACACACAAAATGCTGGAGGAACTCTGAAGTTAGGCTGCGTGTATGGAGGGGAATAAACAGCTGATGTTGCAGGATAAGACCTTTCATCAGGACTAGAAAGGAAGGAGATAGGAGCCAGAATAAGAAGATGGGGTGAGGGGAAGGTGGCAGGTGATGGGTGAGGCCAGGTGAGGTGGAAGGTGGATAGGTGGGGGGGAGGGGTGATGAAGTAAGAAGTTGAAAGGGGATAGGTGGAAAGGGGAAAGGGCTGAAGAAGAAGGAGTCTAATAGGGGAGAATAGTTGTCCATGGGAGAAAGGGAAGGAGTGGGAGAACCAGAGAGAGATGATAGGCAGGTGAGGAGAAGGGGTGAGATGGTAACTAAAATGGGGAATGAAAAGAAAGAGAAGGAAGGAGGAGGAAGAAATTACTGGAAGTTAGAAAAATCCGTGTTCATGCCATCATGTTGGAGGTTCCCCAGACGGAACACAAAGTGTTGCTCACCCAATCTGAGTGTGGCCTCATCATGGCAGTAAAGGAGGCCATGGACTGGCATGGCGGAATGGAAATGGGAAGCCACCAGGAGATCCTGACTTTTACAGCAGAGTGACGGCGCTCGACAATCACTCTGCTGTGGGGATGGCTTAGTCGGTTTCCTCAGCATTTCTGTTGGGATTACAATTGGAGAGCCGTGCGTGGTGCAGGTTCCAGCTGCCACTGGTGCTCTGTGTCTGCACCATGGATGCTCTTAGCCACCAACAGCTATTTCAGTGTCACCTCCCAAAATTGCCAGGGCAACTCGTTGACAGAAACAACACCACCAGCAGGTTCCCTTCCATGTCACAGCATCCTGAGCAGGAAATAAATCACCAATCCTTAACAGCCACTGGAAAATTCTACCTGGCGTCATCTAGAGTACCTTCACCAGAAGGGCAGCAGGGATTTGGTCCATCATCAGCTTGTCAAAGTCGGTTTGGGGAGGGCCGAAAATGTTGATCTTGCCGGCAATGCCCAGATCCTATCAATGAATGATGAGGTGAAAAGAATAAATTCTCAACGAAAAATGAGATTGGCATTGAAATTAAAGCAGGTAAAGTACATGCATTCAAATAAACACTATAAATAATCAAACAAGGGAATTAATATCAGTGTGTTCATTCAGGCTTGATATGTCAGTTGGAATTGTATGTTATCTGATTTGTATATTGTTGTATATGTTGTATTACAATATTTCTATAATTGCCAAATTTCTTGCAAGTTATTTATTTCTTTGAGCTCGAGCCAGAACGCTGCTATCCACGGGGATTAACATATTTTAACACTTTGATTTTAAACTGTCATTAATTCACTAGGCAGTTAGAAAAATTTAAATTAGATTTCTAATAACTGACATCAGTATGTTAATATCATGTAAATTTGTTGAGTGACTGAGATGTTATATCATTAAGATAATTTACATTCATGACTGGGTAATTACATCTGCTAATGACCCAACAATTATATTTTTATTGTGTACACTGTAGAACAGAACAAAATACATTATCATCTATCCTTCTTGGGAATACATACACATTGCATTTTGTATATTTTGTGTGCTCAGGCCAAAAGGTGAATCAATTCTGAAATTTAGCGATGTTATACTCATGCAAATAAGATGGTTTGCCAGAGCAGACTTGATGGGCCAAATGGCCTGTTTCCTCCTATAGCTTATGGCCTGAAATGTGAAAGATATAAAGTAAAGTAAAAGGACAGGGAGCTGGCACGCAGACAATTGCCATTGTTGCTGTAAATGTTCCCCAGAGGCAAAGACTTAGCCATGTTTGGATTCCCCTTAAAGAAGGTTAAGCATAATGTCAATTCGTATAAGCTGGATCATAGGACTCCTGAGATTAGTTACAATTATCATGGGAAGCTAATGGAAAGGATGACCATAATTGGCTTTTCTAATGCACACAAGTTTTTTTTAAGTAATTCTGTTTCTGGAATCTGGGCTTCATTGGCATGGACATCATTTAGAAGTTACGTCGAATGGTGCTTGAGAAGGGAGTGGAGAGATGGGTCTCACCTTGCTGCATTCCTTTTGGTGACATTAACCCTGTGGTGCTGTGGGCATCAGACCCCACTTGGAGTACTGTGCTCAATTCTGGTCGTCTCACTACAGCAAGGATGTGGAAGCCATAGAAAGGGTGCAGAGGAGATTTACAAGGATGTTGCCTGGATTGGGGAGCATGCCTTATGAGAATAGGTTGAGTGAACTTGGCCTTTTCTCCTTGGAACAACAGAGGATGAGAGGTGACCTGATAGAGGTGTATAAGATGATGAGAGGCATTGATCATGTGGATAGTCAAAGGCTTTTTCCAGGGCTGAAATGGCTTGCACAGGTGGGCACAGTTTTAAGGTGCTTGGAAGTAGTTACAGAGGAGATGTCAGGGGTAAGTTTTTTATTCAGAGAGTGGTGAGTGTGTGGAATGGGCTGCCAGCGATGGTGGTGGAGGCAGATACGATAGAGTCTTTTAAGAGACTTTTGGATAGGTACATGGAGCTTAGAAAAATAGAGGGCTACGGGTAACCCTAGGTAATTTCTAAAATAAGCAGATGTTCGGCACAGCTTTGTGGGACAAAGGGCCTGTATTGTGCTGTAGGTTTTCTATGTTTTATGAAACTTATTTGGCACAACCTTGCCAGTGCCTGCAATGGTCTAGGTCCTGCTGCATGCAGGCATGGACCACCTCATTTATGAAGGTATTGTGAATGGGATCTCCTATTATCAATGAACATTCCCTCTTCTGATTTCATGATGGAAGGTCATTGAACAATGATATTTGAGCCCAGGACCGTGGTCTGACAGATGGTCAGCAATCATTGTTGAGAATGTTAGCTGGGTAAATGTTACAGACAAACAAAGAGACAGGGAGATGGCAGCTTCTGTAACATACTACAGGAGGTAATAAGAAAAAAAGATTGGATCCAGTCAGTCTCTCAACACTGACCTGGACTCAGCATTCTGGTCTTCAAGAGCAGCTACTGCACACCAAGCCATAGGGCAATTCAATGCTGGGAGATCCAGTAGAGAGCAGAGATTTGTTCCAGATTCTTGGTACATGAAGGGTGGAAGGAAGTGATTCACACTGAATTCTGGCACAAAAGAATGCAACCTTATCTTTCCATCAGAACAGAGCCTATAGATGTTTAAGTGCTCTGATTTGAGAAGCAAGTTTTTGAGAAGCAAGCGTGTAATAATGGATCAGGCCAGTTGGGCAAGCACTGAATGGATACCAGAGTCCAGGAGGCTAAATCTTCCAAGCATATCTTTTTAAAGATACTGTAGATGGAGCACATACAGGGAATGCAACAATGTTAAATAAGGAGGATAGGTGAAAGAAGGGGAAAGACAACACAATAAAAAGGTGGGGGGCATGAGGGGAAGGAGGATAGTGTGAAGGTGATAAATGAAAACAGGTGGGGAGGAAAGGGAAAGGGCTGGAGATGAAGGAATTTGATAGGATAGGAGAGAAACTGAAAGGTTTGAAGGTAGATAAGACACCTGGACCAAATGGTGTACACCTCAGGGTTCTGAAAGAGGTTTCTGAAGAAATTGTAGAGGCATTAGTAATGATCTTTCAAGAATCACTAGATTCTGGAATGGTTCTGGAAAACTGGAAAATTGCAAATCTCACTCCACTCTTCAAAAAGGGAGAGAGCCAGAAGATAGGCCAGTTAGTCTGACCTCAGTGATTAGAAAGGTGTTAGAGTCAATTATTAAGGGTGAGGTCTCAGGGTGTTTGGAGACACCTGATAAAATTTCCTCAAGGGAAAATCTTGCCTGACAAATCTGTTAGAATTCTTTGAAGAAATAATGAGCAGGATACACAAAGGAGAATTGGTTGATGTTGTGTACTTGGATTTTCAGAAGGCCTTTAACAAGGTGCCACACATGAGGCTGCTTAACAAGCTACGAGACCATGGTATTACAGGAAAGATTCTAGCATTGATAAAGCGATGGCTGATTGGCAGAACAGAAAGAGTGGGAGTAAAGGGAGTCCTATCTGGCTGGCTGCCGGTGACTCGTGGTGTTCCACAGGGATCTGTTTTGGAGCTGATTCTTTTTACATTATATGTCAACGATTTGGATGATGGAATTGATGGCTTTTTTGAAAATTTGTAGACAATATGAATATAGGTGGAAGGGCAGGTAGTTTTGAGGAAGTAGAGAGGGTATAGAAGGACTTAGATTAGGAGATTGGGAAAAGAAATAGCAGATGGAATACAGTGTCGGGAAATATATATTGATGCACTTTGATAGAAGGAATGAAAGGGCTGACTATTTTCTAAGTTGCAAAGGGACTTGGGAGGCTTGTGCAGGATTCCCAGAATTTGCAGGTTGAGCCTGTGGTGAGGAAGGCAAATGCAATTGTAACTCCCTGGGTCACCTCAGGCTCGCTCAGCTCGTTCTTGTCCAGGGGGAGCAGCCTTCAGCCCCGCCAAACTGGGTAATCAGCTGGTGTGAATGCTGTGTGATGTCCCCGCCTCGCCCAAAACCAGACAGTACACCATAAGCGATTAAATGAGTACAATTTATAAAGGTTACTATAACTAAGTGATTAATAACGATACAGTATATATGAAGAGAAAAATAAAGAAAAGGCGCCAATATCAAAGTCCAAACCACTTCGTGCACAGCCGTTGGAGCTCAATTACTGAAGTCTTCTGGCCACCATTCGATCCCCTCCGAACTCCTCGACTCACAGCTCAGGACCCTCCGAACTCCTCGACTCACAGCTCAGGACCCTCCGAACTCCTCGACTCTCCTAACAGCTCAGGACCCTCCGAGTGGTCAACCAAGCACATCTAGCTTCATCCCCCCCCCCTCCTCGGAGAATCTCCCGGCCTCGGACCCCCCTTTGGGGTCCGATCCTCGCCCAGCTTAGAGCATTGCGTCCTCTCTCTCGACCCCCTCGCGCCGATCTGCCCAAAAGCCCGTCAACAAAAGCTTACAGACTCAGAAGAAAGAACATTAATCCCCATTTGGTTTACAAAGGAATACCATTCTCCTTATCAGTAAATTAGCATTCCTGCTAGTTAACAAAAAAGAAACCCTCTTTACACAATGTTAGCATTCATTTCAAGAGGTCTAAAATATAAAAGCAAGGATGTAATGTTGAAATTTTATAAAGCACTGGCGAGGTGTCACTTACTGTATGTTGAGAATTTTGGGCCCCTTATCTTAGAAAGGGTGTAATGAAACTCGAGAGTGTTCAATGGAGGTTCACAGAAATGATTCCAGGATTGAATGGCTTGTCATATGAAGTGTGTTTCATATCTCTGGGCCTGAATTCAATAGAATTAAGAAGAATGAGGGGTGACCTCATTGAAACCAATTGAATGGTGAAAGGCCTTGACAGAGTGGATGTGGAGAGGATGTTTCTTTTGGTGGGAAAGTCTAAGACCAGAGGACACAGCGTCAGAATAGAGGGGCGTCCTTCTAGAATGGAGTTGAGGAAGAATTCCTTCAGCTAGAGAATGGTGAATCTGTGGAATTCGTTGTCATAGGCAGCTGTGGAGGTCAAGCCTTTATGTATATTTAAGGCAAAGGTTGATAGATTCTTCATTGGTCAGGGCATGAAGGGATATAGGGAGAAGTCAAGAGATTGGGGCTGAGAGGAAAAATGGATCCGCCATGATGAAATGGAGGAGCAGGCTCAATGGGCCAAATGGTCTAATTCTGTTCCTATACATTGTGATCTGTTGGAGGGTGGACCGTAGGAGAAAGGGAATGAGGAGGGACCCATCAGGAGGTGATAGGTGGGTGAGAAGAGGTAAAGGGCTAGAGTGGGAAATAGATAAAGAGGGGACAGGGATGGATTTTTTTTAAACTGGAAGGAGAAATTAATATTCATGCCATCAGGTTGGCAGCTACCCAGATGGAATACAAGGTGTTGCCTCTTCACCCTAACGGTGGCCTCATCATGGCACAAGAGGAGGCCACAGACCAATGGGTCAGAATGGGAGTGGAAATTCCGCCAGGAAGTTCCACCTTCGGTGGATGGAGCTGAGGTGCTCGTCGAAGCAGTCCCGCAAGTTATAGCGGGTCTTGTCAATGAAGAGGAGGCCGCATCAGGAGCACTGGACACATTAGACAACCCCAGCAGATTCGCATGTGATGTGTTGCCTCACCTGGAAAGACTGTTTGGGTCCTGAATAGAGGTGAGGGAGGAAGTTGGCCACTAGCAGGGATAAGTGCCTGGAGGGAGATTAGTGGGGAAGGATGAATTGACAAGGGATGCATGGAGGGAACGATCCCCGCGGAGAGTGGATGGGGGAAGGAGGTAAAGGTATGTTTGGTGGTAGGATCCCATCTAAGATAACCTATTATTAGTTCTGAAAGAATTTGATTTTAGTTGGATGTGATTTTGTTTTGCAATATCTCATCTCCCTAAATGTTCTGCACATGAAATGCAAATAGAACTAAATTTGCACTACAATTCTTGCCTTTCCTCTATTGTTAATGAACTGTCATTCTGAAGAATGATGTTCCTGGTGCTTGTGTTATCTTTCTCTTTTTGCTGTGTAACTTTAATTGCTAGTTGCTATTGCTTTTCTGTTTTGCAGCTGATCATTTAATAATTTCTGCATTTTAATGTGATATTGCGCCATTAGCTTTCACAAACTATTTAGTTTCAAACCCTGAATCTATTATTTCTGAGCATTATATTGTGATGCGTTCTAGAAGTCAAAACATTGTTGTTTTGAGCCCACTGCATGAAATTAGACGTATGAACCAAGATCTCAGCGTGCTTGAAGGAGTGCAGTGAGAGCTGTTGTCATCATTCTGGTTTGGATATGAGCCTAAAATAAGTCTGCTCTCTCAAGTGGACCTTTGGTGTGTTGGCTATCATTTCTCTGTCACTAAAAAAGATCAGCTGGTCATCACTGTGGTACTTGCTGTGTTACCACTATGGAGAAATAACAACCAATTGATCCATTTTTGACATTATTGAAGGAATTTATGTGGCAATTACAGAAGTAGAACTTTGTGGGATATCCTCTCAAAGGTGCCACATTCTTCCTTCCCCAGTTCAAAGTACATTTTATTGTTGAAGTACATATACTGTATACAACCTTGAGATTCATCACCTTCCAGGCAGCCACAAAACAAAGAACCCCAATAGACCCCATTAAAAAACAAAGGAAGGCCATCAAACAGCCAGTATGCAGAGACGGAGAGAGAAAAACAAATTGTGCAAACAGTTAAAGCAAGCGAACACCATTCGGAATGGAAGTTCGCAGAGCCAGGCTTCACTACAGCCAACTTAGATATCTACTAGTTGCAGGCAGCCTCAGTCCGGCACTGATTCAAGCAAAGCCCGCAGACAGTGAGCTGATCTGGCCCATCGCTCACCTCTAACCCCAACCATTTCTATCTCTCTGGAGCTTAAATCGTCCAAACCTCAGTCACAGGTGACTCTGGACCATTGCATGATAGAAACGAACACATAAATGCAACGTCTTTTACAGTGTTCTGAAGGTGAAACACCCATGAAATACTGTTTGAAGTTGTGTGACTTTCAGAAGTGTGATAGACAGTTTGGACATAGACCACAATAATAAGAACCTTATAGTAATCAATTCAATAATATTGATCAATGGGTAAATATTAATCAGAAGAAACTTACCTTGTGTTTTATTAAGATTGCACTTTATTGCATGGCAAGTCTTTTTTTAATTTTGCACTTGAAACACATCATCATCAGCGCTGTATTGAGGTGGATTGAGGTGACAGCTTCTTAGGTCAAACTTTTAAGGGGAAAATCCTGCAATTTCCTGACTCAAATGAATGTGATACCAATTGAATCACAGCTGACATTAAAACATACACTCAATGTGCACTTTACCAGTTATCTCCTGTGTGTAATAAAGTGGACAGTGAGTATATGTATGTGGTCTTCTGCTGCTGTAGCCCATCCACTCCAGGATTCAACGTGTTTTGTGCTCAGAGATGCTCTTCTGCACACCACTGTTGTAACCCATGATTATTTGAGCTACTCTCACCTTCTTATCAGTCTTGAAACAGTCTGGCCATTCTCCTCTGACCTCTCCCATTAACAAGGTGTTTTCACCCACAGAACTACTACTCACTGGAAGTTTTTTTATTTTTCACACCATTTGCTGTAAATCCTAGAGCCCGTTGTGCGTGAAAATCCCAGGAGATCCAGAGTTTTTGAGATGCTCAAACATTCCATAGTCAAAGCCACTGAGATCATATCTCTTCCCAGTTCTGAAGTTTGGTCTGAGAAACAACAGAACTTCCTGACCATGACTGCATCTTTTATGCATTGAGCTGCTACCATGTGATTGGCTGCAATAATGAGCAGGTATACAGGTGTAAACATAATCGCCACTTACATCAAAATCCGCAGATGGCACAAGTAGCTGCCTTTTGTTTTGCAACCTGCCGATTTGCTCTAGTGTTTGACTTCATCAGGATGAGTCAGTCTCAGTGTTTAATTGTTCCATCCAATCAATTGTTTACAAATTATTTCTCATGCGGAACACAAGGGGGAATTTAATTAGTGTGGTAACAAAAGATGTCGAGACAACGTCTGTTAGTTTGATTCTTGGAATGACTGTTTAAATCATCAAATATTAGCAGGTATAATACTCTTTCACAGGAATATTTGCTTACAATACAAATTGTACCTACTCTACAGAACAAACCCATGAACGAGTTATTGTCAAGATACATTATAGATGGTAAATTTATTTTCATTACTGCTTCTGGCTCTGCTCAATTAAACTATTGCAAAAATGTACAGTATCTGGTTGGAATGCTTTGTCAACATAAGTCCACATGACTCAGGCACTTCACAAATCAAGTAGCATGAAATGTTTCACCTGACTGGCAACCAACCAGTCTCTTAGTGGGAGTAACGCTCCATTGACTGTCAGCTCAGTTTGATAAATGTGTTTTTGAATTGTTATTGTGCTTGTACAGAAGAAATATCCGTCAACTACCTAGCCATTGCCTGATGCTCAATGATGTGCGGAGGAAACCTTTAAGAGGTTGGGTTGAGATTGTCTCTTGTACTACGGACTGTAAGTAGGTTTACAGGGACACTGTAAGCTTAGATGCACTGACTGCGAAGGCCAAGGGATGACCCAGAAGTCGATATAAATTACAACAGGCTTTGACAGAGCAGACACAGAGATGGATTCTGTTCAGCAAGAGGATGAGTGCAGCAGATTCCTTTCCAACAATGGCTGTTGACCCATCACACCTGGCCCACACCGAGACAGTTGGCCATTGAGGGACCTCAGGTTTGGAGATACCCACAATGCCATTCCAATAGCCCACATCATCCTCCCTATCAGCTGCCATTTCCTACAGCACCTCACTGCTTGACCCCACATGATATTCATTCTCAGGGCTACTGTCTTTCCTGCCTCCTAACAAAGCATCCCAGTTAGGGGAGCATTTGAACTAGGAGCAGGAGTGAGCAAGCCTGCCCTTCGAGCCTACTCAGCCGTTCAGTAAAACCATGGCTAATCCGATTGTAATCTCAAGATATTCCTGCGTCACCTCCACCACTCACCTCAATCTCTTTGCTTGTCAAAAGTGGGACCACTTGTGGAGTGGGCAAGGGTAGAGGAGGGAGCTACACTCACCAACCACTACTCCCATCCCATCATGCACTTCAGACCCTAAAATAACGTAAGTAGACTCCAGTGGTAAAATTTCAGACTCCCAGCATGAGAAAGTGGTATCCATCATCAAAAATCCTCACCAACCAGGCATTGCTCTTTTCTCTCTGCTGCCTTCAGGTAGAAGGTACAGGAGCCTCAGGGCTCACACCACCAGGCTGAGGAACATTTACAACCCTTCAACCATCAGGCTCTTGAATAGAAGTGGGTAACTACACTCACTTGCTCCATCACTGAAATGTTCCTAGAACCAATTATCTTACTTCAAGGACTCTTTATCTTGTTTGTTATTGCTATTTATTTGCATAGTTTGTTGTCTTCTGCATTCTACTTGATCTTTCACTGAATGTTGTTATAGTTACTATTCTATAGATTTGCTGATTAAGCCCGCAGGAAAATAAATCTCAAGAGTTGTATGTGGTGACATACATGTACTCTGGTAACAAAATTTACTTCAAACTCTTTGAACTTGAACCTTGCTAATATTGAATTGTTTGACTTGTGTGCTTTGCTTATGGTTTTGGTTTTACGGTTCGTTTTACGGGGAAGCAAGTGTGCCTGTTACAGAGTTTGAGGATCAGAAAGAAAACTTCACAAATTCTCTCCACCTTAGCAACTTGGAGATGAGCTTACACTTCTGTATTCTAGTCTTTGGATTGAAGCTTGAACACAGAGTATCAGTTGAGGGATGTGATTTTTCTCTGATCGAGTCCATGACATTCTATTATTTATTTAATGCTTTGTCGAAGTGGAGAATAGGGACCATGAACAATCACTTGCTCTATACTGAAAAATGAAGACAAGAAAGATTTGCTTTGGCTTACATTCATGTGCATCTCCAGCAATAATTCACAGTAATACAAGGTCTTGGGACTGGTTTCCCAGAATGGCAGAAAATAATTTTTAGCTATTAAAGCAATATTGCAAAAACAAAATTTCATTCACTGTTTTCAGAAGAAATGTTACTATAATTTGTTTTCTTTTAAAAGGTAAATTGTTCCCATTAATATTTAACAGAGATTTATTACAATTGTAGTATTTGTTGCTGGGCATCAACATCCCAGAGGATCTATCCTGGGCCAAACACATCGATGAAATTATGAAGAAGGCGAGAATCCTAGGCCAAACACATTGATGCAATAATGCTAGAAACTCTACTTCATTAGGAGTTGGAGGAGATCTGGTATTTCACCAAAGCCTCTTGCAAGTTTCTAAACATGCTGAGAGCATGCTGACCGATCTCATCACAGCTCGATGTGGAAGCACCAATGCCCTGGATCATAAGAGGCTGCAGAAGGTTTGTAAACTCAGTCAGTCCATCACCGTACATAACCCTCCCCACCACTGAGAATACCTTCGAAAGGCAGTGCTTCAAGAAGGCGGCATCCATCATTAAAGACCCTCAACATCGACAACATACCCTCATTGCATTACTGCTATCAGGGGGGAGGTATAGGAGCCTGAAGACCCACACTCCATGGTTTAAGAACAGCTTCTTCCACTCCATCATCAGCATTTAGAACAGTCCCTCAACCAATGAACATTACTTCACTGTTCATCTTTTGCAGTATTTATTTATTTATTCTGTAACTTGTAGTTATTTTTATGTCTTGAACTGTACCGCTGCTGCAAAACAAAATAATTCATGACAGGCAGCGATGATAATCCTGAATCTGATTCTGACGTTATATAAACATTATGAAACAATCATTATCTGGAAAGCTTTCAGAGAAAGTGGTGGAAGGACGAGCTGTAACAACAGTTAAAAGACACCTGGGCAGATATTGGAATGGACAATGTATAGGAGGATATGGAATCAACACACACGTGGGATTATTACAGAAAGACATGGTGATCAGCATAGAGTTCAAAGTTCATTTATTATCAAAGAACTTATCTGTCACCATGTACAACCCTGAGATTTGTTTTCTTTTGGGCATACTCAATAAATTAAATGACCATAATAGAATCAAAGGAAGACCTCACCAACAGGGCAGAAAACCAGTGCAAAAAAGACAATGAACTGTGCAAATATGAAAACAAAGAAAGAAATAATAATTAATACATAAGCAATGAATATCAAGAACATGAGATGAAGAGTCCTTGAAAGTCAGTCCATAGGTTGTGGAAACATTTTAGTGATGGGGCAAGTGAAGCTGAGTGAAGTTATCCCTTTGGTTCAAGAGCCTGATGGTTGAGGATTATAACTGTTCCTGAACCTGGTGGTGTGAGTCCTGAGGCTCCTGTAGCTTTTTCCCAAAGACAGCCATAGACACAGTGGACCAGAGAGCTTGTTTCTATACTGTACAACCATGACTCTCTATAGCTCTGTACAAAAGTCAGCTATAGCAACCTACAAATTGGTGGCAGAGCAGTGTGTGTAGATTCTAAACTTTCCCATTTAATGCATATGATTGGTCTTTAATGTGAAAATTTCAGTCAAGTTCAGTTTGTGAAAGTGCTAGAAATAATTCACATCAAAATTTATTTTGTTACAGGACAGAAGTTTCAACAGGTGTTGACAGAGATCAAAGAATTAATTGCACATAGTAGATAGAACATATAACAATCTAGTAATTGCAGGAAGACAATACCAAAACCGATTATTAGCTTACATAAAATCCAAGCAATTGCTACAAGAAAGAGGTGTCTTCTGAATTGCTAATCTTCACACAGTTTGGATGAATTGCAGCAACCTGCCATTAGCCTTGCTAACTTCAGCTTCCAATCAAAATGATGAAATTGTTGGATTTCTGCCAGAAATATACATGACTCTTGCCACAGGAATTTAAGGCTGAAATTTCAAATGTTCGGATTCTATTAACTATTTAATTTATGATACTGGCATGAAATGCAAATAGAAGGGAACAATTTAAACTGAGGAGCCTTTGCTGCCAAGGTAGTAAATTCTCCTATAGCGATTTCCAGTTTAAAATTTCTATCTTTCAAGAGAGCTTTGCAGAACTCCACCTGTGAGGTTCCAGAGCCATGCTGTTGGATTTCCTTGCCTAATGCCACAAGGTGTCAGTTTCAGCTTTGGTGTTTTCTATTGATCATCCACCTGTTCTTGCAGCTGCCAATATTTATTTTAGTGGCTATAAACAGATCTTAAAGAAATCTCCCAGAAGACAAACACTCTTCAGTTTTAGGGTGAGTGTTGCAGAAGGAAATTAAAAAGGTCATTAGGAGGGAAAAGATGAATTATGAAAGGAAGCTGACAACTAATATCAAAAAAGATACTAAAAGCTTTTTTAAGTATATAAAGGGTAAAAGAGAGTAGATATAGGACCAATAGAAAATGATGCTGGAGATATTGTAATGAGAGATGCGGAAATGGCAGAGGAACTGAATGCATATTTTGCATATCAGTCTTCGTGGCATTCAAGTCTGGCAACCTGGACTTGTACCAGATAACCAGGTATGATTTGCGAAGAGACAATTTTGAAGAAGGTTGGAGGTGACATCAGATGCACGGCAACTCTGGCAGGATCTGCAAGACATTACTTCCTACAAAGCAAAACACAATAGTATGAATGTCAGCAATGCTTCACTACCAGTTGAACTCAATGCCTTCTATGCCCGCTTTGAAAGGGAGAGAACTACAGCTGGAAGGATCCCTGCTGCACCTGTTGACCCTGTGATCTCTGTCTCAGAGGCCAACGTTAGGCTGTCTTTCAGGAGGGTAAACCCTCACAAGGCAGCAGGCTCCGACAGAGTACCTGGTAAGGCTCTGAAAACCTGTGCCAACCAACTAGTGGGAGTATTCAAGGACACTTTCAACCTCTCACTGCTAGGGGCAGAAGTTCCCACTTCCTTCAAAAAGGTAACAATTATACCAGTGCTTAAGAAGAATAATGTGGGCTGCCTTAATGACTATCACCTGGTAGTACTCACACAGACAATTTGCCTATTGGTCAACAGCAAACACAATCTCAATGGTTCTCCATACAGCTTTAGACCACCTGCACAACACAAACATCTACATCAGGATGCTGTTCATCGACTATAGCTCAGCATTTAATACCACCATTCCCACAATCCTGACTGAGAAGTTGCAGAACCTGGGCCTCTGTACCTCCCTTTGCAATTGGATCCTTGACTTCCTAACTGGAAGACCACAATCTGTCCAGATTGGTGATAATATCTTCTCCTCGCTGACAACACTGGTGCACCTCAGGGGTGTGTGCTTAGCCCACTGCTCTGTATACACGTGACTGTGTGGCTAGGCATAGCTCAAATACCATCTATAAATTTGCTGACAATAGAACCATTGTTGGTAGAATCTCAGGTGGTGACGAGAGGGTGTACAGGAGTGAGATATGCCAACTAGTGGAGTGGTGTCGCATCAACAACCTGGCACTCAACGCCAGTAAGACATAAGAGCTGATTGTGCACTTCAGGAAGGGTAAGACGAAGGAACACACACCAATCCTCATGGAGGGATCAGAAGTGGAGAGAGTGAGCAGCTTCAAGTTCCTGGGTGTCAAGATCTCTAAGGATCTAACCTGGTCCCAACATATTGATGTAGTTATCAAGAAGGCAAGACAACGTCTATACTTTATTAGGAGTTTGAAGAGCTTTGGGATGTCAACAAATACAGTTGTACCATGGAGAGCATTCTGACAGGCTGCATCACTGTCTGGTATGGAGGGGCTGCTGCACAGGACAGAAAGAATCTGCAGAAGGTTGTAAATCTAGTCAGCTCCATCTTGGTACTAGCCTAGAAAGAACCCAGGAGATCTTTAGGGAATGGTGTCTCAGAAAGATAGCATCCATTATTAAGGACCTCCAGCACACAGAGCATGCCCTTTTCTCACTGTTACTGTTAGGTGGGAGGTACAGAAGACTGAAGACACACACTCAGCGATTCAGGAACAGCTTTTTCCCCTCTGCCATCTGATTCTTAAATGGACATAGAATCTTTGGACACTATCTCACTTTTTAAAAAAATATACAGTAATTCTGTTTTTGCACATTTTTAATCTATTCAATATACGTAATTGATTTACTTGTTTATTTATTTCTCTCTCTCTCTCTCTCTCTCTCTCTCTCTCTCTCTCTCTCTCTCTCTCTCTCTCTCTCTCTCTCTCTCTCTCTCTCTCTGCTAGATTATGTATTGCATTGAACTGCCGCTGCTAAGTTAACAAATTTCATGTCACATGCTGGTGATAATAAACCTGATTCTGTTTCTGATATCTGTAGTATACCAGACATTCAGAAGTGTCAGGGAAGTGAAGTTTGGGCAGTGAAAATTATGACTGAGAAGGTGCTCAGGAAGCTTAATGGTCTGAGGGTGGATAAATATCCTGGACCTGATGGAATGCACCCTCGGGTTCTGAAGGAAGTAGCTGGAGAGATTGTGGAGGCATGAACAATGATCTTTCAAGAATCGATAGATTCTGGCATTGTACTGGATGACTGGAAAATTGCAAATGTTACTCTGCTATTTAAGAAGGGTGGGAGGCAGCAGAAAGGAAACTATGGACCTGTTAGCCTAACATCAGTGGTTGGAAAGTTGTTGGAATTGATTGTTAGGGATGAGATTATGGAGTACCTGGAGGCACATGACAAGATAGGCCAAAGCCAACATGGTTTCCTGAAAGGAAAATCCTGCCTGACAAACCTACTGCAATTTTTAAAGAAAATTATAAGCAGGGTAGACAAAGGAGATGCAGTGGATGTCGTACACTTGGATTTTCAGAAGGCCTTTGACAAGGTGCTGCACAGGAGGCTGCATAGCAAGTTAAAAGCCATTGGAATTACAGGGAAATTACTAGCATGGGATTGCTAGAAACCTGAGAGTGGGAATAAAAGGATCCTATTCTGGCTGGGTGCCGGTTACCAATGGAGTTCCACAGGGATCAGTGTTGGGACTGCTGCTTTTTACGATGTATGTCAATGATTTGGAGTATGGGATTAATTGATTTGTGGTTAAATTCACCAATGATACAAAATAGGTGGAGGAGCGGGTAGTGTTGAGGAAACAGGGAGTCTGCAGAGAGACTTAGATAGTTTAAGAGAATGGGCAAAGAAGTGGCAAATGAAATACAATGTTGGAAATTGTATGGTCATGCATTTTGGAGGTAGAAATAAATGGGCAGACTATTATTTAGATGGGGAAAGAATTCAAAATGCAGAGATGCAAAGGGACTTGGGAGTCCTTGTGCAGGATACCCGAAAGGTTAACCTCCAGGTTTATCTGGTGATAAAGAAAGCGAATGCAATGTTGGCGTTCATTTCTAGAGGTATAGAATATAAGAGCAGGAATGTGATGTTGAGGCTCTATAAGGCACTAGTGAGACCACACTTGGAGTACTGTGTTCAGTTTTGGGCTCCTTATTTTAGAAAGGATATACAGAGGGTTCAGAGAAGATACTCAAGAATGATTCCAGGGATGAAAGGGTTACCATATGAGGAACGCCTGACAGCTCTTGGGCTGTATTCCCTGGAGTTCAGGAGAATGAGAGGGGATCTCATAGAAATGTTAAAAGGCCTGAACAGGTTAGATATGGCGAAGTTATTTGCCATGGTAGGGGATTCTAGGACAAGAGGGCATGACTTCAGGATTGAAGGACGTCCATTTAGAACAGAGATGCGGAGAAATTACTTCAGTCAGAGGGTGGTAAATCTGGAATTTGTTGCCACAAGCGGCTGTGAAGGCCAAGACTTTGGGTGCATTTAAGGCAGAGATAGATAGGTTCTTGATTAGCTAGGGCATCAAAGGGTATGGGCAGAAGGCAGGGGAGTGGGGATGACTGGAAGAATTGGATCAGCCACGATTGAATGGCGGAGCAGACTCGATAGGCTGAATGGCCTACTTCTGCTCCTATACCTTATGGTCTTAACTAAGGATGTTGCAATGGAAATGAGAGATTGGTCTCATATGGTTGAGACAGACCTGGACACACTGGTGAACCACTTGGTGGAGACGTTTATTCATGCAAGGACACCACTCCTCCCTCTCTTCACCAGAGGGTCCTTTTAATTATTTAAAATAATTACCTTCACTATTTCTCTTCCTTCATATTCTCACTTCCTTAGCCCAATCTTACTTTCTTCCCCATTATTCTTCCTACCTGCTTCTCTAACTTTAAAGTTTATTGGTGAGAGAAAAAAACATTTGTCCCATGTTTTCAGCTGAGTTCAAATATCACTACAAATGAATGTGATCTGAAAGGTAAAATAAAACAATTAACCTCTTATGTTCACAACATGATACTCCACCCCATAATTTCTAATCCATTGGTTAATGCAGAAGGACAGAGTAAAGCAGAAAGAAATAAAAAGAGTTTGTCACAAAATATATTCATAATTATTGGCAATTTTAATCTACAAATGGACAGATGAAAACAGGCGGACAACTACAACACTCGCAAAATTCCAGAAGAACTCAACAGGTCAGGCAGCACCAGTGAAGGGGAATAAACAGTTAAAGTTATGGGCTGAGACCCTTCATCTGGACTGGTAAGAATGGGGGAAGAAATTAGAATAAGAAGGTAGGCGGTGAGGAGGGAACAGAACCTGTAAGGTGATAGTTGAATCCAGGTGAGTGGGGGAGAGGGGATGAAACAAGAAGCTAGGAGGTGATAGGTGGAAAAGGTCAAGGGCAGAAGAAGAAGAAGAAGAAGAAGAAGAAGGAATCTGATAGGAGAGGAGAGTGGGCTGTGTGAGAAAGGGAAGGAGTCAAGGTGCTAGGGGAAGTGATAGGCAGGTGAGGAGTAGAGAAGATGTAAGGGAGGGGGCAGAGTGGGGAATTGAAGAAGATGGGAGGAGAATGGGGGAATAATTACCAGAAGTTGGAGAAATCCATATTCATACCTAGATAGAATATAAGGTACTGCTTCTCCTACCCGAGAGTGGCAGTAGAGGAGGCCATTAGACTAATATGTCAGAATAGGAATGGGGATTGGAATTAAAGTAGTTGGCCACCAGGAAATCCTGATTTTTGCAGATGGAGTGAAGGTGCTCAACAAATAAGTCCCCCATACTACAAAGTCTCACCAATGTAGAAGAGCCCACATCAGATGCATCAGAACCAATAGACAACCCCAACAGATTCTCAGGTGAAGTTTTGCCTCACCTGTGAGGGACCCTCAGTAAGGTGAGGGAGGAGGTGAATGGGCACATGTAGCACTTTTTCCAATGGCAGGGATAAGTGCCAAGAGGGAGATTAATGGGGGGTGGGGGGAGACAAATGAACAAGGAAATCAAAGAGGGAGCAATCACTGTGAAAAGTGGAGAGCGGTGGGGTTGGCGGGGGGTGGGGGGGATCCCGTTGAAGATGCCAGAAGTTGCAGGGAATGATTTTCCAGATCTGGGGGTTCATAAAACTGCCATGTTTTGAGGATAGTTTCTTAGAACAGCACTTGTGGAGACAACCGCAGAGCAAGCTGTACCAGACCTAGCAGTGAGGAAAAAGATAAGATTAATAAGATTAATTCATGATTTCAGAATGAAAATATTTGCATTCTATGTAGGGGAAAGAAGAATGGATACAAAACCAGCATTTTAAATTTGAATGAGGCTAATTATGAATACGCAAAGTGAAGTTAGCTGAGATGGCAAATTAGGTTAAGGGATCATCAATCAAAATACAATCGCACACATTTAAGAAAGTCTTCCATAATAAACTGAACAGATATATTCAACTGAGAAGAAAGGCAGTTTATGGGGGTTCAAACATCCACGGTTCAATAAAGAAATGTTAAAGATATTACTAGACTTACAGAGAGATCATATAATTGTCCAAAAACAGATGGCATGTCAGAAGATTGAACAGAACACAAAAATCAAAGAATGTATAATTAATGAGGAAAGAAAATTAGAACACCGGCCAAATCTATCGAAAAACAATTGGTAAGAGTTTCTACACTGAAAAAATAAAGTTAACAATGTTAGTGTTGGTCCAATAGAAAGTGAGTCTGTGAATAAATAATGGGAAGTAATAAGTTGACAGATGAATTAAAGAGGTAGTTTGCACTGTTCCTCACTGTAGAGAATACAAATAACATCCCAAATGTAGCTATAAATTGTGAAATGGAAGGGTATGAGTAACTTATAAAATTGCAGACACCAGAGAAGAGGTACTGAACAAATTCTTGGACTTCTGGCCTGAGTTCTAATATACTTCATTTTGGGGTTTTAAAGGAAGTAAGTAACAAGATTGTTGATATATTTGCTTTAATTTTCCAAAATCTGTGATATTTGGAAAGGTTACAGTTGATTGGAAAAGAGCAAATGTTAGACTTCTGCTCAAAAAAACAGGAACACAGAAATATACTGGCCAGCTGTGACACCTTTAGAGAAACAAGGGGAAATTTAATGGCCAAAGCCACACCTCAGTGGCATTTTATGTAAGCCCAACTAAGAACAAGTTCAGCCAAGTTTAACATTTAGTGGTTCCTTGTGGTCCAGGTAGAGGCAGAAGAGACGGCTGCAGGATGATCCTTAATATAGAAAAGCCTAAAGCAAGCAATATTGCCGGTCTTACAACCACTGAGGCAAAAACAATGATATTAATCCTATTTCATGATTCAGAAATACCACAAATGCCGTATTTTCCCTCATTCAGATAAAGCTTTCACAAGTCCTCATGATCTATTATTTTTACTTACCTCGTTTAGTGGTCCACAATCAAAGTGGTTAAAGAAGTTAGAAAAAATATTGTACATTCGTGAACTTGTGAGTGCATTCTTTCTAGGTCCGCTAAATGCTACCGTATTGGAAAATTGGAAAATACATGACCTCACCACATGGCCTTATGGAGGCAAGTACATTTCTCCCTTCCCGGGTTAATCCTCTCACCCACTTGGTCCCTGCAGTCTCATGATATCAGCCTTACTCCAACCAACTTGCTGCCACAGAAGTAGAATGACTTGGGAAGCAATCAACAACCATTGAAAAGCAGATGGTATTAAACATTTGCACTTCCCTACTGGTTCTCCAAAGACTCTTGTGCTGTGTTCCAGGATTATCCAGTAACCAAGTTACAGTATCTCATGTTTTAACTTAAAGTTAGCTAATAGGGTTAGATGAAATGGCTTTGGAGGAAGCTCATTTGAAATTTAGATACCGTCAAGGACACTTGCACCAAATGCTCTGCCTAAGTGTTGCGAATGTTATGAAATTCTATGTCTGGGGACTGCAAATGATGCAGTATTAGGGATGTAATAGTATTTCGTTCCACATTCAAACAAAATAAAAGTGACTGATTCACTAAAACATGAATAATTTAGGTCTGATGAAAAAGGCAGCTGCTGTGCAGTTTGCATCTCCATTACAAAGAAATAGCTCAAACTATTTTACAAAGAACTAAGTTGCTTTAGAAATTTAGTCAATAGATTTTGCCTAACCACCTCTCCCTCCTGCTCAGTAGAACCAGTTTTTATGAAATTTCTTGTGTGCTCATAATAACATTAGCTGGTTTAGGTAAATTATTAATATTAGTCTGTGGGAAGCTATTGGAGATAATTTCTCCAATCAAGATCAGTCCCCGTGGAATTGTGGTCACAGTGCTGGCTGCATTGCAGAGTCCTGGAGAAGGAACTTCACCAACAGACGTGTATGCAACTTTCAGATATTCAACTCCTCAGCTCCTTAGTGTCAGTTTAGATGCCTGTTCTGAAGCTACAACTTCTTCAACTTGAATCAGAAAATTGTGTCATCATTTTCAGTCCCCAGTTAAGCTCTAATCTCATTCCCTTTCTTGGCCAATACTTGGAATGAATCCAGCTGTACAAATTCTTGAATTCAATCTCACACCAATCAAAGAAAACAGGCTACTTTTGTCTGCCTGATATTGCTCAATCTGCCATGGTCTACCTCCATCTCCATGGAAATGCCAATCAATTATTTGATATTCCAAGTCCCTCCTTTCTCATATCTTACCTGCTACTATTTACAAAATGCGGTAAGATAGTTGTCCACATCAATCCCTAAATAGGCATAAATTATTTTTTAAATTATTCTTCTGGTGCTAAACTGAGCAGAAGAGCTACTGGGCCCAAATTCATATTCAGGTGCAGCAGAGCCTCCTTCCACCATCACAAATCTCCCTCTTCGTGGACTAATAGTCTCTATGATTCAATATTGCATCAGCCTGAAGCAGGCAACTGGTCTTGGGACATCCGTTTGATGCTTGAAGCACTAGTTCTATTCAAACAAGGTTACTTTCACCCAGCACAATAGGCCATGGATTATCCTGCTGATTCACCCACGGAATTCCTAACAGCTCCCTTCCATAGCACAGGCTGCAGGAAATCTTCAGTAACACATACAAGATTTTCCACAGATGTTTCTCACCCTCTACATTGGCTGAACAGAGGGGCACTTTTAGTAATAGACTAACACAACTGCACTGTTCCAAAGAGCACTATATGAGGTCATTCTTACCCTCAGCCATTAGGCTCTATAATGGTCAACTTATAACCGGGGAAGTGATAACACCTTCCTGTTAGATTGATTGAGGTAATTTATTTTTTATCACTGCTTACTTCTCTTCTAATATTTGTATATCTGTATATTTGTGTGCTTGTAATGCTACTGTGACATTGTAATATCCCTTGGAATCAATAAAGTATCTTTCTATCTATCAAAATACTGGAGGTCAGGTAGCATCAATGGAGGGAAATAAAGACCCAACGTTTTGGGACATCTCGGTCCTGATGAGGAGCTCGCAGCACAAAGTGTTGACTGCTCATTCTTGTTACAGCTGTCATTTTCTCCTCTCTAACTGTGCATCACCTTCTCTCATTAGAGAGAGGTAAGTGTGTCATTGAGGCTGTTTGGATTACGTAGTTGTTCTAGTGAAACAGCTGATGATACGTGCAAACTGAATGTTGTGGGTGTGAGGGCTGCAGCAGTGTTAAATATATGAGGGTGTGGTAATGCTAATGAATGTTCGGTATGAGAGCTGATTGATAAAGATTGTTGGTATGTGAAGGAACAATTGGTGTGTATTCAAGTCAGTCCAAAACGTCAACTGTACTTTTTTCCATAGATGCTTCCTGGCCTGCTGAGTTCCTCCTGCATTTTGTGTGTGTTGAATTGGTGTGTATTGATTTGAGGCTGATGATAGAATTTTGCATTAACATAGCATTATGTAGGGTATACTGTACAAGAAAAAGCTGTTTGCCCCAGGCTAAAGTTAATGTTATTTTCAAGCCCAATCCCATGTTTCCTTTTTTACATCTATTGGTGTAACTCCCTATACCTTTGTCCCTCATATCCTTCCAATCTCCCTTTAAATGCATCAGCATACTTCCTTCACCATTCACTGCTGTCAAGTTGCTTGCTCTACCTTGGCTACTTGTCTTTAAACTTCTTGCAACATTCCATCAATTCTTCAAGGTAACAGTCTTGGCATTGACCTCCTGAGATATCACCGGAAAGTTCAATAAAAACCAAACACTGGAAGCACTCAACAAGTCAGGCTGCATCTGTGGGAAGAGAAATAGAGCTCCAGGCCAAAGACTCCTCACCAGAACTGGGAAGGAGTCAAAAGAAACTGGTTAAGAGGCAGAGCTGTATCTAAAGTACCAATTGCCCAATTCTTGTATTCAATGTCTCAGCCTATGAACTCCAGCATTTCCAGTGTTGTTTTTTCTTCCCTGTTCCCCCATGTCTCCACTTTCAGTGAGCAATGGACTTTGTACCCTAAGGTACCACTGCACTTCAGATCTTCTAATCTCCCTGCCATTTACTCTATTTGTCCTACCAAAATTTGACTTCTCAAAGTTAATTATCTCACACTTGTCTAGATGAAATTCCAACTGGCACCACCCTGCTCCATTTTTCATCTACATCTCACTATCTGAGCAACCTTATTTACTGTCAACAATTCCACCTATTCATCAATCCATCTGGTATACAGTTTTGGACTTTGAAAGGAATCCTTGCCTTAGATTTAGTGTAGCATAGATTGATTAGACTGATTTCTGGGGTAAAATGGTCATCGTGTGCAGAGAGATTGAGTAGGATGGCCATATCCTCCCTAGAATTTTGAAAATAGCAATCATTTGGTGGCCAATTTATTAGCTACACCTGTACATTTCATTAATGCAAATATCTAATCAGTTAATCATGTGACAGTAACTCAACGCATAAAAGCATGCAGACCTGGTCAGGAGGTTCAGCTGTTGTTCAGAACGGTGAAAAAATGTGATCTAAGTAACCTTGACTGTGGAATGATTGTTGGTGCCAGGCAACATGGTTTGAGTATCTTGGAAACTGCTGATCTCCTGGGATTTTCATGCACAATAGTCTCTAGAGTTTACAGAGTTTGCAAAAAACTAAAAGCATTCAGTGAACAGCAATTCTGTGAGTGAGAATACCTTGTTAATGAGAGAGGTCATAGGAGATTGGCCAGCTGGCCAAACTTGAAGTGGATGGGCTACAGCATATTAGGTACAAGATGTACTTTACAAGATGGCCACTGAGTGAAAATTTCCATTACATTCTCTTTACCTTTTCAGAGGAAAATGTTTTTTATTGAGGTACTGCGTGGAATAGGCCCTTCGAGCTGTGTCACCCAGCAAGCCCCGATTTAACCCCAGCCTCATCACGGGACAATTTACAATGACCAATTAACTTGCCAACTGTTACGTCTTTGGACTGTGGGAGGACATGGGAGCACCTAGAGGAAACCCATGTTGTCACGGAGAGAACATACAAACTCCTTAAAGGCAGGAGTGGGAATTGAACCCAGGTTTCTGGTAATGTAAAGGATTGTGCTAACCATTATGCTACCGTGCCTTCCCTTACCCACCTTAAACCTCTCCTCCATTCCATCCTTTCAAGGATCCCCAGCTTAGTGCAGGATCAGAAAACTCATGAATCCACAGCACTACATCAATGATCTCAGCAGTTCTGACAAACATGTTTCTCCTTCTCTTTCGGAGGTGCAATCTGGCTACATGCAATGATTGAACATTTTAAATATTGGGCTCCAAATGTGAGAATGCAGCTAATGAGTAGAAAAATTTGCACTGATAGCATGTAGCATTCATAATGAACATGATGCATGAATGCACAGGAACTGTGCATCAAGATCCTTACAAATAACTTAGTTTTCTACACCCCCTTTCACATCCAGCAAAAATAGAAAGGCTCTCCTGATCTTCTGAAGAAACTATTTAACCTCTTGCGGGCTTTTACTATATCTCATTTGATATCATTTTGGGAGCTCTCACGAGAACACAAGAAAGCAGCCCACATTTAGGTACACGTCCACACCCCAGAGATAAACTATTGGCAGGGCAGATCTATCACTGCATCATACTGGCTACCCTAGTGGGACTTACTCAGTATCAAATAGCACGATAAAGGAGCTGGTGCAGACGTGACAGAGTGCGTTTTATTTCAAGTTAACATGCCTCTGGAAGTCTCCCTGCCTGATTTTATTCTATTTGGAGACGACCTTGTGTAATTGAATTTGTGCTGTTCTCGGATAAGGCTGGTGGTACGGAGAGTGGATAAGGAGAAACTGTGTGCTCTTCCCTAACAAAAGTGTGGGAAACATTAGATTTCTGAGAAGAAGGATAACATTGTGAACAGCTTAAAGCAAACATTAGATTCTTTGCTCTTTTTTCAAATAGCCTGCCGGATTGCCCTTAAAACTTACCGCTCAATGCAATAGCACACATGCTGAGGGCAGCACTACTGCCAAAAGTGGTCAGCTTGCAGGAACAGCTAGATAACAGATATGATGTGATCTTTTGTTGTCCCACTTTTCACCATTTTATAGCATTTGATTGTAATTTTCACAGTTACAGCAGAGGACCTGGCTCATGGACACAGCGTGGCTCCCAGCGTCAGTTGCAGTGAAGAACACAAAAGCCTCGTCCTACAAACGCCACCCAAACAAGCCCCAACCACAACAGAAAGTGTTCCCGGACTGATGCCTGTTTGACCTGAGAATCAATAAACCTTAACCGCCCTGATATCTGCTGAATGGCGCATGGCCAGGTGGTTAAGGCTTTGGGCTGGCGATCTGAAGGTCGTTAGTTCAAGCCTCAGCTGAGGCAGCGTGTGAGTCCTTGAGCAAGGCACTTAATCACACACTGCTCCTGCACGTTTATAGCCCAGTGACAGTGGTTGGTGCAGTACGGACAAGACAAGAATGATTTTGAGCACAGGCTTTATTCGTTTCTATTCCCGGTGCTGGTCTTCAGCACATTCTCACGTCCAATTGCTCCACAGTGGCACCTTAGTGTTTACCACAGCACACCAGCACCAAAACGAACAGGTACCTCTGGGAAAATTCCTTATGAGTCAGAAGTTAATGGAAAATTATATGTTACAACAAAACATCATCGATGTCATCCTACCTAGGAGGCCACAAACTCCATGGGAATTGTCATGAAGACATGCTGTCATGGAGCCATATATTTTTCTCAAGTTCCCTCTGAGCTACCTTTGCTGCAGGGAAAATAAGCACAACCTTTCCAATCCTCCCCATATGTTCCCCCAGTCCAATCCAGCAATATCCTGGTAATGAAGTTGGAACTGGAGTCAGTTTATTACTGTCACATGTTCCAACAATGGGTGAAAAACCTTGTCTTTCATTCTGTTTGTACAGATCAAATCATTTCCCAGTGCATTGAGGTAGGACAAAGTAACAGAAAGTAGAATCAAGTGTGACAGGTACAGGTAAAGTGCAGCACAAGTAAACAATAAGAAGCAAGATTTTGTATTCACAACAATGCGATCACATGCTTCCTATGGAGTGGCAACCAGAACTGTACACAACACATCAAGTGTAGTGTAACCATTACTTTGTAAAGTTGCAACGTAACATCCCAACTTTCATTTTCCATGCCCTGAGCTATAATGTTAAGCATGTGCTATTGATCTGTTTTCTCACCTCGTTGACCTCTGTTCATTTTCAGGGAATAATGAACTTGGAACCGTAGATCTCTTTATTCATTAACATTCCTTGACATGCTACAGTTTTATGTCTCCCCATTTCAAAATTCATCACCTCACACTTGTTGGTCTAAGTTTCCCACCTGCCAATGCACTGCCCTACTTCCTATCTGATCTGTACCCTGCAGTAGCCTTAAACAACATTCCTCGCCATCAACAATACCACTAATCTTTGTGTTAAATAACTTAGAACATAGAACTGTACAGCACAATACAGGGCCTTGGGCCCATGATGTTGTTCTGACCTTTTAACCTAGTCTGAGATCAATTTAACCCTTCCCTCCCACATAGCCATCCATGTTTTTTCATCAGTTTGCCTATCCAAGAGTCTCTTAAATTTCCCTAATGTATAGTACCTCTACCACCAGCCCTGCCAGTGCATTCCATTCTCCCATCACTTACTGTGTCAAAAACACTTATTTCTGACTCCCCACCACATACTTTCCTTGAATCACCTTAAAATGATGACCATCTTATAGATACTTCAGCACTGGAAAAAGTCTCCGGCTATCCACCCAATCTATGCCTCTTATCATCTTTTACATGTCTATCAAGTCACATCTAATCACCCCAATCTGCAAGTTTACTTAACATGCCTCCAACATTCATATCTGAGTTGCCAATGCATACCACAAACAACAAAGATCCCAGTTCTGATTCTTGCAGTACACCACAGATTTCCAATCAGAGAAACATGCCCTTCCATCACTGACCTCTGCCTGCTAACACTTTAGATCCATCTCACCTTGCTCCATGTGCTTCAACCTTCTGGGCCAGCTTACCCTGCTGGACTTTGTCAAATGCCTTAATAAAGTCCATACAGGCAACAATTTCCTTTATTATCACCATAAAAATCCCAATCAAGTTAGTGGAACAGGATTTCACACTCTGACTAATCAATAACCTATCAACTGCAGACTTACATATGCCCAATGACCTGGCCTCCACAACCCACCTGTGGTAACAAATTCCACAGATTCAAAATCCTTTGGCTAAAGAAATTCCTCCTCATCTCCAGTCTAAATGGACATCCCTCTATTCTGATGCTGTGACCTCTAATCCAAGACTCCCCCATTAAAGGAAACATCCTCTCCACAGCCACTCTATCCAGGCCTTTCAATACTTGATAGGTTTCAATGAGATCCCCCTTCATTCTTCGGAATTGTAGTATGTGCAGGGTCAGGGCCATCACATGTTCCTCATACGATAACCCTTTCATTCCCGGAATCATTCTCATGAACCTCCTTTGAACCTCTCCAATGTCAACACTTCCTTTCTTAGATAAGGGGCCCAAAACTGCTCTAAATACTCCTTGTGGGATGTCACCAGTGCCTTATAAAGCATTAGCATTACATCCTTGCTTTTATATTCTATTCATCTTGAAATGAATGCTAACATTGCATTTGCCTTCCTCAACACAGACTCAACTTGCAAGTTAACCTTTAGGGAATCCTGCACAGGGACTCCCAACTCCCTTTGCAACTCAACTTTTGTTCTTTCTACCAAAGTGAATGACCATACACTTCCAGCCACCGTATTCCATCTGCCACTTCTTTGCCCACTTTCCTAAGTCCTTCTGCAGACTTCCGGCTTCCTCAACAAGACCTGTCCAACCACCTGTCTTTGTAATCTTTGCTAACTTGACAACAAAGCCATCAATTCTGTTATCCAAACCGTTTGTTTATAATATAAAAAGAATCAATCCCAACACAGACCCCTATGGAACACCACTAGTCACCATCAGCCAACAAGAAAAGGCTCCCTTTACAGTATTCCCATTCTTTGCCTCCTGCTAGTCATCCAATCCTCTACTCATGCTAATATCCTTCTGTAATATCAAGGGCTCTTACCTTGCTAAGCAGCCTCATGTGTGACATCTTGTCAAAGGTCTTCTGAAAATCCATGCACACAATATCTATCATTTCTCTTTTGTCTGTCCTGCTTGATATTTCTGTAATGAACTCCCAACAGATTTATCAGGCAAGATTTCCCTTAAGAAAATCATGCAGACATTGGCCTATTTATGAAGTGCCTCCAGGTACCCTGAGATCTCATCCTTAATGATTGACTCCAACATCTTCCCAACCATGGAAAGCAGGACAATTGGCCTATAATTTCCTTTCTTCTGTTTCTCTCCCTTCTTGAAGAGTGGAATGACATTTGCAATTTTCCAGTTTGAACCATGCCACAATCTACTGATTCTTGAAAGATCATTACAAATGCCTCCACAGTCTCCCTAGCTACCTCTACCTTGACAACCCTGGGTTGTAGTCCATCTAGTCCAGGTGACTTGCTGCCTTCAGATTTTTCAGCTTCACGAGCACCTTCTCCCTAGAAACAGCAATTACACTCACTTCTGCCCCAACACTCTCGAATCTGCAGCATACTGCTACTGTCTTCCATAGTGAATAAGGATACAGAATACTTATTCAGTTCATCCACCATTTCCTTGTCCCCATTACTACTTCTCCAGCATCATTTTCCAGAGGTCTGAAATCTACTCTTGCCTCGGTTTTACTCTTTATATATATGAAAAAAAAACCTTTGGTGTCCTATTTGATATAGTTGGTCGGCTTACATACATGTCATCTCTTCCATCCTTATGGTTTCTTTAGTTGCCTTCTGTTGGTTTTTAAAAGCTTCCCAATTCTCTAACTTCCCACTAATGTTTGCTCTATTATATGCCCTCTCTTTGCTTTTATGTTGTCTTTGACTTTTCTTGTCACACATAGTTGTGTCTTCCTGCCTTTAGAAAACTTTTTCACCTTTAGGATGTATATATCCTAGACCTTCTGAGTTGCTCCCAGAAACTCCAGCCATTGCTATCCTAGCATCATCCTGATAGTGTCTCCTTCCAATCAACTTTGGCCAGTTCCTCTCTCATACCTCTATAATTTCCTTTACTCTACTCTAATACTGCTACTTCTGACTTCAGCTTCTCCCTCTCTAATTGCAGGGTGAAATCTATCATATTATGATCACTGCCTCCCAAAGCTAACTTTACCATGTTCCCTAATTAAATCCGGCTCATTACACAACACCCAAGAGTTGATCCCCAGTGGACCCAACCACAAACTGCTCGAAAAAGCCACTTCATAGGCATTCTATAAATTCTCTGATTCCCCAACTAGATTTTTCCAATCTGCCTGCATTTGAAACCCCCATTGCCCTTTTGACATGAGTTTTCTATCTCTGGTTGTAAATTGTAGACGACATCCTGGCTACTGTTTGGAGACCTTTATATAATTCTCATCAGGGTCTTTTTACTCTTACAGTTTCTTAACTCTACACACAAGGATTCTATATGTTCCAATCATATGTCACTTCTTTCCTAAAATTTGGTTTCATTTTCTACCAATAGAACCATCCCACCCTCGCTGCCTACTTTTCTGTCCTTTCAATACAATTCTTGGATGTTAAGCTGCCAATTATGATGATCTCTCAGCCGTGACTCAGTGATAGTCAAAACATCATACCTGCTAATCCCCAACTACACTACAAGATCATCTACCTTATTCTGTATACTATGTGCATTCAAATATAACACCTTCAGTCCTGTGTTCGTCACCCTTTTTGATTTTGTCCCCATGTTACACTGCAACTCATCCCACTGACTGAAATTTTGTCCTATCATCTGCCTGTCTTTCCTGACAGTCTCATTCCACACTGCATCTGGTTGCATACAGCCTCATCCTCAGCCCTATCACTCTGGTTCTGATTCCCCTGCCAATTTAGTTTAAAACCTTTCCCAACAGAACAGCAAACCTGCCTGCAAGGATAATTGTACCCCTTGGTTCAGATATACTCATCCCTTCTGTACAGGTCATGGCTTCCCCAGAAGAAATCCCAGTGATATGAAATGTTTGCAAAGAAAAAGTATTTCAGCATGTATTTTGTATTCATTAAGTTGAACCTATTGAAATCTGGAACACTGTCCCCTGCACCAGTTCCTCAGCCAGGCAGTCATCTGCCAAATTATCCTATTCTTACCCTCACTGGTCAGTGACACGGGCAGCAATCCGGTGATTACTACCCTGGACGTACTGCTTTTCAGCTTTCTGCCTAACTCCCTAAATTGTGTCTTCAGAGCCTTCTCCCTTTTCATACCAATGTCATCGGCGCCAATATGTACCAAGACACTGGCTGCTCACACTCACTGGTGCAGAGCCAACAACCTGTCTCTGAATGTGAACACAACAAAAGAGATGGGTGTTGACCTCAGGAGGGCATGGAGTGACCACTCTCCACTGAATATCAACGGCTCCTTGGTAGAGGTAGTTAAGAGCACCAAATTTCTTGGTGTTCACCTGATGGAGAATCTCACCTGATCCCTCAACACCAGCTCCAAAGCAAAGAAAGCCCAGCAGCATCTCTACTTTCTGTGAACGCTAAGGAAAGTCCATCTCCCACCCCCCTTCCTCATCACATTCTACAGAGGTTGTATTGAGAGCATCCTGAGCAGCTGTGTCACTGCCTGGTTCGGAAATTGCACCATCTCGGATCACAAGACCCTGCTGCGGATAGTGAGGTCAGCTGAGAAGATCATCGGGGTCTCTCTTCCCGCCATTACAGACAGTTACACTACATGCTGCATCCGCAAGGGAAACAGCATTATGAAGGACCCCACGAACCCCTCATACCAACTCTTCTCCCTCCTGCCGTCTGGGAAAAGGCACCAAAGCGTTCGGGCTCTCACGACCAGACTATGTAATAGTTTCTTCCTCCAAGCTATCAGACTCCTCAATACCCAGAGCCTGGACTGACTCCTTACTGCCCTATTGTCCTGTCTATTATTTATTGTAATGCCTGCACTGTTTTGTGCACTTTATGCAGTCCTGAGTAGATCTGTAGTGTAGTTTTTTTTTTCTGTATTGTTTTTTACGTAGTTCAGTCCAGTTTTTGTACTGTGTCATGTAACATCATGGTCCTGAAAAAACATTGTCTCATAACCAGCAGTTATGGTCGAAATGACAATAAAAAGTGACTTGACTTGACCTGATTCTTTAGAGTGCTGTGGGCCCAATCCAAGATGCCCCTGACCCTGGCACCTGGGAGGCAACTTACCATCATGACGTCTTTTTCACATACACAGAATTTCTTGTCTACTCCTTTAACTATGGAATCACCTACCATTACTGCAATCCTGTTCTACCCCTCCCCTTCTGAGTCACAGTGCCAGAGACCTGGTCATCACAGCTACCACCTGGTAGGTCGTCTCCATCAACAGTATCCAAAGCAGTATTCTTATTATTGAGGGAAACAGCCACAGGGGTGCTCTGCACTGGTTGGCCATTCCCTTTTACTCTCCTGACAGTCACCCAGCTATCTGCCTCCAGTGAGTTAGGGGTGACTGACTCCCTGGAGCTCCTCTTTATCACCTCCTCAGTTTCCTTTAGTTCTGTAACATAAGGCTCACTAGATTCAACCTTCCTGAAAAATCTTCCTAGCCATTCTTAATTACAGCTGGCCAGTGGTGTGACATCAGCACCGGACTTCGATGCAAATGGTGCCCATTTCCAACCCGGCTGGTTCTTTGCACACTTTCCATCCATGTTGGGTTAAGCATCAAGCAAGCAGCTGGGCCTTGTTAAAAAAAAAACAGTCAAATGCTACAGAAATGGCAAAAGTGCTGCCCAATGCACCACAAGGCATGAAATGAAAGAACAATTCCCAGATATAGTTATTCAGGATGTAGAATTAACCCAATGTCTAATGGGCATTGAGCTTTAAACACAGAGAGTGTAAGTACATGAAAGCAGAGTCGGAGAAGAAAGAAGCACATTAGGGACATTTAAGAGACACTTAAATAGGCAAACAGATGGAAGAATATTGGAGGGCAATGTGAGAGGTTAGGGTTAGAGTTGGTTAAAAGGTCAGCACCATGTAGTGACTAGAAGGGCCTGTACGATATGGTACTGTTCATGTTTTGTGTGGCAATATTAAACAAATTTATCGAGGTATCTCAGGGAGTCATGCTGTTGGACGAGATTGTGCAGTGAGTGAGCAGAGAACCGTAGGCATAAGATTAGCTTAAAGTGTACATGAGGGAGGATCAAGGAATAATCAGAGAAAAATAAATATTTGATCATCTACATGTGCACAAAACTTGCAAATCAGCTGTCAGCTTCATGGGCAGCAAAGACTGATGATCTGTCATCAATAATGCTTCCATACGTAATCACATAGATCCAAAGTAGCTTTATTTTCTTTGAGTGATCAATCACCTACACCTTTCCAGAAACATACTGTATATCTACTGTATCAAACTCCTATTTTGGTAAAGAATTAAAAACTTCAAATGTAATTGGACAAATTGCACTTGGAAATTCCTGTTCTGAGGGGTTATTTCCCTGGTGTTTATTTTTAGCTTAGCAGAATCGCATTGCACTCCATAGTTGAAATATTGTCATGTAATGGCACAACATTAACTAATGTTACTCTCCTGAAGAGCTCATGATGTGAGTTATATGAAAATTCAAACTCAATAGGTTCCATAGAACATTACCTATCTTTAGCTTTGAGATGGAATCTGATGGAACACAGTCATTGCCGTTGACAAACAATAATCACAGAAAGAAAACATTTGAAAATTATTCATTCTTTAGTTCAAAAATTTTACAACTTTACAGAAAGAAATAAATATGAAAAATATGAAAATTGGATTTTCAATTCACCAGTTGGAAATAATTTTACATTAACCCAATATGGTCTTCACTCTGAAACAATAACTCTATTTCTCTTTCCTCAGATGCTGCCTGACCCCCGAGTATTTCCAGAATATTCTGGTTTTATTCAGATTTTCAGTATCTGCCCTTTAATTGATTTTTATTTGCATAATTCCATTGCCGTTTCAAAATATGCTGGGCATAGATTGTTCTATGCTTAAAAACATGGCCACGATTTAGGATCCAAATTTTCACCAGAGACCTCATGTAGCTTTATCTGTTAGCCTGATGGGACTGTCACGAAATCAGCCAGGATTTCTTTCTGAGGCTCAGCTCCTGGTGAGGATCTATGATGAGTCAGCACAGAATCTCAAATACATTTGCAACAACAGATATGAAACACCACTGATGCAGGCTAGAAATGCCTTAACAGATTGTACATGGTTTCTGGCAGCTAGGGGCATGGTTAGAGGGAAAAAAAGATCGGAGGCAGTGGCCCAGTTTGGAAAGTTCCCAGATTCTACTGCCAGAGCCTTAACTAATGCACAGCTAAGTCACTGAAGGCCTAATTACAAAGGCCTCATTACTAAGTCCCTTTCTCCAAGTCTGTGAAAATTGGTGTGATTAGGAGTCTAAAGTGTATAAAGTGTTTAAGTTAGAATAGTCCTCAGAGCTTGCATTTCCAAGCTCTTTGTCTTTTGTGTCTTAAAACCACTTGGTAAATACCCAAGATTGCCAGTTTCAGTCTGAGTAATTTCTGACATAAATATATCAGGTATCCTGTGAATTTTGCCTGTCTGTTCCCAATTAGGCCTATAAATTAAGAATTCTGCAGAGGAGAAATGTTTGACCCTGGAAAAATATCCTTTTGATCTTTTTGAACTGCAACATCTGCACTTTAGGCAACTTCAGGATGTCTAACCTGTTTTACCAGCCTCTTCAACAGGAAGACTGAATCAAGGGTGTAGCCTTAATAACAAGGGGAAAAAAAGTGGTGAAACATCGATTAAAAATACCTGCTTAACTTCGACAGGCTCTGTCTTCATTTTATTGATATTAATTTTCAAGAACCAATACTAATTATTTGTAGTAATTGCAGAAGAATCACAGACAACAAAGAGAATGATCATAGACCAGTATAACCAACATGCTTTCTTTGAATCATTACTTGTGTGTAATATTATTCCCAACACCCTATAATGTATAAAACCTAATATAGGAAACTTTGTAATAGCAGGACAAGAGAGCCCTGAGAAATCAACATTTATCAAGATTAGTCTTAGAAGTTGCATATTAAATTACAAAGAGGTGAACATGCAGACTTTCGTTGAGTGCTTATGTTACTCTTTAGCAATCACACAAGGACATTGTTAACAATGTAACTTCGCCACATTGTTCTGCGAACAGAAGTCTTATCGTTATCACAAATGTAACATCTTAAAAGGGTCATACAGCACACGCCAAGCAGATGCACAAGGTGTTCGCACAAATCGGTGTTTAAAAATTGTATAACAGTTATAATAAATTAGAGGAAATAAATATTCCAAAGGTGAATCCTCTCAGTAGTAAACATATACAGAGATTAAGTGGGACATCTGATAACAATGTATCGAGCCATCCACTTCCTTCCTAAAATATACTGCATTGGTAATGAGCAATAGGTCCTCTTAACATTTTCCCCATGTTTGTATAGTCCTTCTCAAAGCACACAGTCATAGCTCAAACAGCTGAAGTTTGATATTTGGTAGTGAAACCCTTATATCACAGTGGCACAATAAAGGTTCCATGGACCATGCATGTGTTTAAAATAACTTTCTCACATTTTGAAAATGATAAGGCACATGTCAAGAATTTTTAAAATCCTCAAAGTTATTACATTGTTCGCTGTGTAACTTTATATCTTCTTTTCAAGTAAGTTCCTGTTCTCTGGATTTTTGGTTTCATTAGTTACCCCATCATCCTCTGCCTCTGGGTGCTGAACGTAACTTGTTATAGCTGGAACATCTGGGTTGCCTTCTTTCGCTTCTTCATGATCCTTTTTCTCTTGATCCACTGCACAATTCCCAAACGTTTCATATATTTTTCTAACATCCTCTGCTATTTCTCTTTTAAGTTCTTTATTTTTGTATCTCTTGACTCCTCTCGAAGAAGATCCACATTTATTGATGATATTGTCTTCTGACGCTCCTTGCATGTGCTTGTCGTATTTTGTCTCCTTCTGCTGCAGATTGTTCGCATTGCCATTTATACTTTCCTGAGATGATGCTTTGAACTGGCCTGTCTCCAGACCTGCAAATGCCAACCGTTTCTCAGGGGAGAGCATGTCCAGGGAATGAGCTCGCTGGTCTAAGCCAAGCCGCCTTCGCTCCATGTTCCGGATTGTTGCTGCCCTCTGAAGTTTGTCATGAATCTCCACACTTAATCGCCTTCGAGTTTCCCTGAATTCTGCTGTCACATTAGCTTTCCATTCAGCAGCATGGGCTTTAATCTCGCCAACCTGCAGCCACATATAAATCATTATTTATTCTCTCGCAGCATGAATTAATAGAACACAAAACAGTACAGCACAGGAACAGGCCCTTTGGCCTGCAATATCTGCACCAAACATCATAACAAATTAAACAAAACCTGTTTTCCATATCCCTCCTTTCCTTGCACTTCCATGTGCCTGTCCTAAAGCCTCTCAAAAGCCACTGTCATACCAGTTTTCCTCACCCCTCATAGCGTGTAACTGCATGTACAGCTCTCTGTGTAAAAATAACCTGTCCCGCACATCTCCTTTCAACTTTCCTCCTCTCACCTTAAACTAATGTCCTCTGGCTTTTGGCCTTTCTACCCTGGGACAAAGATTCTGACTATCCTACTTACGTCTTGCATAATTTAATAACCTTCTATCAGTCTCCAGAGCTAAGAACTTAATAATCAAAGTAACATACGCAAGCTTAAATTTGGTGGCAAACAGAGGAATCTTTGCATCTTTCCAAATTTCCAAATTCAAAAGTCTATGACTGTTTCAATGGTCCCCTCCTTGCCAGAATTTTAATTCCCCCGGTTCTTTAATTTAGGAAGGACAGCAGACAAAAGCTGGATAACCATAGGCTGGTGAGCATAATGTCAGTGGTAGTAACATTCTAAGAGTAGGAGTTATGTACATTTGGAAAGGGAGGAACTGAATGGGAATAAATAACTTGGTTTTATCTGGAGGTTATCTTCTCTCACTAATCTGATTGGATGGTAGATAATATCTATATGGACTTTTAGAAAGTATTGACAAGGTTTTGCTCAATGGGTTGATCCAGAAGGTTAGAGCAGTTGGGATTCAAGTCAAATTGGCAATCTAGATCTAAAATTGGCTTGGTGATAGTAGGCAGTGGATAATGGATGAGGGATAGTTTTCTAACTAGCCTGTGTGACTAGTCATGTGCTGTAGTAATTAGGACCTTTATTGTTTGTAGTATATATTGCTGTCATGGGTGCAAATGATGGAGAGATGATTAGTAAGTTTGCAAATTGCATAGAAATTTAAAGTATCATGAATAGCAAGGAAGGTTGTCTAAGGGTACAGCAGGATATGTTGTAACTCTAGGTGGATCATTGACAGATGAAATTCCATCTCGGACAGATGTCAGGATGGCACACGAGGAGCTGAGCACTGTAATGAACGGTCATGAGACAGTGCACACTGATGCCCTCCAGATCATCACAGGGACTTCGTCCAGGCCAGGTTGAAGAAAGAAGTCTCTGACCATCTGCCACCAATGTGTCACCTGCAAAACCAGGGGAGCCAACCCACTCCATCACTCTTAATCCACAATCATGAGCTTGTAATCTCACACTTGCACTTTGGCCAAGTTCATTCACCTGGCTGTACTTCTACTCCCGGCAGACGAGCAGAAGCTGAGGAGCACAGCACCAGTGGTGAGGACCATGGAGGTATATGCTCAAAGGAGGCAGAGGACAGCTTACAGTCTGCTTTGAATTGGTGCACTAGACCATATTTGGAGATTCATCTTCAGATCTGATTGAATATGCCACAGCTGTCTCCCCTTTCATCAAGAACTGCATGGGTGAATGTGCACCTTCAAGAGCATACTGAGTCTTCCCAAACCAGAAGGTCTGAATGAACCAGGAGAATCGCAGTCTGCTACAGGGTAGATCTGTGGCATTCAAGACCGGTGATCCAGAATCCTACAAGGAGTCCAGGTACAACCCACAGAAGGCTGTTGTGAGAGAGAGAAGATAATTCCAAAGGAAGTTGATGCACAACTGCAATGGCAGGGTCTGCCTATGAAGCAAAAGCTAACAGCATAAATGTTTAAGATGCTTCACTCCCAGATGAGCTGAATGCCTTTTATGCATGTTTTTATAGAGGGAGGGTAACCTGTGTGAATCCTCACAGCATCCAGCGATCTTGTGATCTCTGTCTTAGAGGTCAACGTCAGAAAGTACTTCAAGAGGGTGACCCTCACAAGGCGTCAGGTCCCAACAGAGTCCTTGGCAGGGAACTGAAAACCTGCACTCACTAACAGGCTGGAGTGTTCAAGGATACCCTCAAGCTCTGACTGCTGCAGTCTGAGGTTCCTACCTGCTTCAAAAGGGCATCAATCATACCGGTGTCCAAGAAGAGCAGCCTCAACACCTGTTGCTTGGTAGCACGCACATCTATTGTGATGAAATGCATTTAGAAGTTGGTCATAGCTGGAACAATTCTTGCCTCAGCAGGGAAGTTGGGCTACTGCAATTCGCCAATCACACCAGCAAGTCTACAGCAGAAGCAGTCTCACTGGTTCTCCACTCTGCTTTGAACCACAGTAAAATATACGCCGGACTGCTGTTACTCAATTACAACTCGGCATTCAACACCATCATCCCTTCAGTACTAATTGATAAGTTTTGAAACCTAGGCCTCTGTACCTCCCTCTGCAATTGGATGCTTGATTTTCACAGTCAGTGTGAGCTGGTAATAACATCACCTTCTCACAGGTAATCGACACAGGCACAACCACACTCCTGACTGCGTGTCCAGGCACAGCTCAACTGCCATCTATAAATTCACCAATTCCACCACTGTTGTTGGCAGAATCTCAGTAGACAATGAAGAGGCATACAGGAGAGAGATAGATCAGCTGGTTGAATGGTGCCTCAACACAATCGTTGCACTCCATTTCAACAAGACCAAGAAAGAGATTGTGGAATTCAGGAAGGGGAAACCAAGAGAACAAACGTCGGTCTTCATCGAGAGGTCAGCAGTGGAAAAGCTAAGCAGTTACAAGATCTTGGGGTCATTATCTCAAACGATCGATCCTGCATCCAACATATTGATGCAATCATGAGGACAGCACCCCAAAGGTTCTATTTTATCAGGAATTTGAAGAAATTTAGCTGTCACCAAAGATTCTTGCAAATTTCTCCAGATGCACATTGGAGAGCATTGTGACTGGTTGCATCACAGCCTGGTATGGAGGCTCCAATGTACAGGATGGCAAGAGGCTGTAGAGAGTTGTAGACTCAGCCAGCTCCATCACTGATACAATCCTCCCCTCCATCGAGGATATCTTCAAGGGGCAGTACTTCAAGAAGGCGGCATCCAAGATTAAGGACCCTCACCATCCATGACATGCCCTCTTTTCATTACTACCATCAGGGAGGAGAAGAAAGAGCCTGAAGACCCTCACCCAATATTTTAGTAGCAGCTTTTACCCGGATTTCTGAGCAGTCCCTGAACCAAAAACACTTCCTCATTTTGCACCTTTTGCACTATTTGTTCATTTGTTTGTTTATGTTTGTGACTCAAAGTCATTTTTGTGTCTTGCATTGTACTGTTATCACAGAACAACAAAATACGACATTTATAAGAGATAATAAATCTGATTCTGATTCTCAACAAGTGCAAGGTGATGCAGTTTGGGAAGTGAGATGTTGGTGGGACAAATACTGTAAATAGTCGTGTGCTGAGGAATGATGGTGAACAGAGACTCTGTGGGGTTCAGATCTACTGCTCCCATAAACTGGCAATGCAGGCAGACACTCTGGCAAAGAAAGCACAAGGCATGCTTACTTTCATTGGTCATAAGTGTTGGCAAACCTCATCTGGTTAGACTGCACTTGGAGTAGTGTGTGCAGTTCTGTAACCACACTACACAAAGGATTTGATTGCAGGGAGATTCACTAGATTGTTGACTGGATCTTTAGTTATGGGGAGAGGTGAAAAAGGCTGGGCTTGTCTTCCCTGAATTGTAGGTGTGTGAGGGGTATTCTGATGGAGATATATAAGACTATGACAGACAAGGGTAGGTAGATAATCGGAACCTTCTTTCCCTATGGTAAAGGTTTCAAACACAAGAGAGCACCGGTTTAAGGTGAGATAGAGGATTTTAAAGGGGATTCCATTTTTTTTACACAGAAGGAGGTGGATATTTAGAACCCACTGCCAGAGGAGGTGTTGGAATCAAACACGATCACTTTGTTTAGGTGCCACAGAAGGACAGGGACCTAATGTGGGCAAATTTGATTAGTGCAGGTGGGCAGAATGGTGGATGGGGCAGGCTGAAGGGCAGTTCTGTGCTGTATGATTCCATAACTCAATGAAAACTAACAAAACCTGATCAGAGAATACCAGAGCAAAGCTTTGTAAAGTTCTATGATTTCAGAAGGAAGGACAGGCAGAAGATTGACAGTTTAAGCCACCACAACTATAGATGTTAACATGGAATATTAACTATTAATGTGCATGTCACCAAATCAGAATGAGTTCTAGAAGTAGGAAATATTACCAATGATGAATAAAAAGATAAAAATAAAGATCTCCAGAATTCTTAAGCCACAATCCTTACAATAATACAGAGTTCAGGCATAAAGCCAGCCTTGGTTAAGATTAGCATGCTGCCTTAGAGGCTGTAAATTGAAGTCCAGTTTGAAAGGTCTGAGCGTTAATCTACTTTGATGTTCCAAATTCTTTCCACCATCTACAAGGAAAAACTCTGGAGCATGATGGAATACTTTCCACTTGCCTGGATGAGTGCAGCGCCAACAGCACTCAAGAAGTTCGACACCATCCAGGGCAAAGCAGCCTGCTTGATTGGCACCCTAAGCATTCATATCCTCCATCACCGGTGCATCAGGGTTGCAGTATATGCCATCTACAAATGAAGTGTAGTTACTTGCCCAAACTACTCCAATAGCACCTCACACAACTCCACCACAGAGAGACATGGGCAGCAGGTGTATAGGAGGACCACCATCTCTCCATGTTTCTCTTCACACCATGCGGACTTGAAAATTCCTTTATTGCCGCTGCGTCTATATCCCCGAATTCCAAATTGTACATTTCCATGGGAATACCTTTACCAAAAGGACTGGAACGGCTTATGAAGTTAGGTTGGCATCACCTTTTCAGGAACAATTTGGAATGAACACTGAATATTTCCCTTGCCAACAATGCCTGTATTCCATAAAGAGACTAAAATAAAAACTTCCTTACTGTACTGGGAGTGTGCTGCTTTGTGTGAAGTTCTAAAGTTTGATTGAGATGGTTAAACGATCATTCCAGTCCTCCCACAAATGCAAAAGAGACTATTTTGGTCATAATATTTGTGCCAGCGTCTTGGAAAAGCTATCCACTTATCCCACTCCCCTACTCATTTCCAAAGCCTTTTCTTTTGTATTTCTTGCTCAAACAACCCATAAAAATAGCATTTGAGGTACTGTGTCTGTTCCATTCCTCCCTGCTCAGTGCTGGAATTGTCCAGGCCGGTGATGTCCATGTTTCAAATCTGGACCAGGTTAGCTTGACTAATAGGAATAAGTATCGGTGTTGGGCACAAGTTGTAAAATTTGGTCTGGAATTTCTTTTAATTAAAGAATTATCTTTGATTGTTCTGATACTGAGCCTCTAGATTTTAAAAAAATTACCTCTTGAATCTATCTACAGTAAACAACAGTGCAAGCTAATTAATGTTTTTAATGATCCCTAGGTACTAAACAGAGACATCCTAACTTCATTTCAGTCTGGTGCACCCTTTAAATACACCCATCTCAGCGGGTCCCTCAAGTGTTCTGGATCCATGTAATGCTGGTGAATGTGCCATGGGTTGCTATAGAAACAGGTATTCATTAATGTTTGTGACATCTTTTCCACTGAGTTTGCAATTTAGTTTTAAAACCTTACAGTTTACCTTAGCTTCTGCAATGCTCTGGTAGAATTGTGACGCCTTACTAGTGATGACTGTGTCAGACTCAGATGTTTCCTGTATTGAATTTTGTGATTAATAAAGGAAACAAAGTTTATTTTAAATTAAATTCATGACTTTGGTGCCTCTATGTACGATGCACCTTGCCTGTACAAATGATCATTTAAATTGTAAGAAAGGTGTTTGAGCTTAGAGCATGGATTGATACCTGGAAATATGATGTTGTAGCTATTAGTGAAACATGGTTGCAGGAAGGGTGTGATTGGCAACTAAATATTCCTGGATTTAGTTGCTTCAGGTGTGATAGAATTGGAGGGACAAGAGGGGGAGGTGTTGTGTTGCTTGTCAGAGAAAATATTACAGCGGTGCTCTGGCAGGATAGATAACAGGGCTCATCTAGGGAGGCTATTTGGATGGAATTGAGAAATGGGAAAGGTATAGTAACACTTATAGGGGTGTATAATAGACCACCTAATGGGGAGCGAGAATTGGAGGAACAAATTTGCAAGGAGACGGCAGATATTTGTAGCAAGCACAGGGTTGTGATTGTGGGAGATTTTAATTTTCCACACATAGACTGGGAAGCCCATACTGTAAAAGGGATAGATGGTTTGGAGTTTGTAAAATGTGTGCAGGATAGTTTTTTGCAGCAATACATAGAGGTACCGACGAGAGAAGGGGCAGTGTTGGATCATCTGTTAGGGAATGAAATAGGTCAGGTGGCAGAGGTATGTGTTGGGGAGCACTTAGTGTCCAGTGATCAGAATGCCATTATTTTCAATATAATTATGGAGAAGGATAGAACTGGACCCAGGGTTGAGATTTTTGATTGGAGAAAGGCTAACTTTGAGGAGATGCGAAAGGATTTAGAGGGAGTAGATTGGGACAATTTGTTTTATGGGAAGGATGTAATAGAGAAATGGAGGTCATTTAAAGGTGAAATCTTTATGTTCCTGTTAGGTTGAAAGGAAAGGTTAAAAGTTTGAGAGACCCATGGTTTTCAAGGGATATTGGAAACTTGGTTAGGAAAAAGAGAGAGATCTACAATAAGTATAGGCAGCATGGAGTAAATGAGGTGCTAGAGGAATATAAAGAATGTAAGAAGAATCTTAAGAAAGAAGTTAGAAAAGCTAAAAGAAGATACAAGTAAAAACACAAAATGCTGACAGAACTCAGCAGACCAGACAGCATCTATGGGAGGAGGTAGTGACGACGTTAGCTGCCTGGCCTGCTAAGTTCTGCCAGCATTTTGTGTTTTTATTTATTTCCAGCGTCTGCAGATTCACTCCTGTTGCCTTTGAAGAAGATACGAGGTTGCTTTGGCAAGTAAAGTGAAAATAAATCCGAAGGGTTCCTACAGTTTTATTAATAGTAAAAGGATAGTGAGGGATAAAATTGGTCCCTTAGAAAATCAGAATGGACAGCTACGTGTGGAGCCGAAAGAGATGGGGGGAGATTTTAAACAATTTATTTTCTTTGGTATTCACTAAGGAGAATGATATTGAATTGTGTAAGTTAAGAGAAACAAGTAGGGAAGTTATGGAAACTATGATGATTAAAGAGGAGGAAGTACTGGTGCTTTTAAGGAATATAAAAGTGGATAAATCTCCAGGTCCTGACAGGATATTCCCTAGGACCTTGAGGGAAGTTAGTGTAGAAATAGCAGGGGCTCTGACAGAAATATTCCAAATGTCATTAGAAATGGGGATGGTGCTGGAGGATTGGTGTATTGCTCATGTGGTTCCATTGTTTAAAAAGGGTTCAAGAGTAAACCTAGCAATTATAGGCCTGTCAGTTTGACATCAGTGGTGGGTAAATTAATGGAATGTATTCTTAGAGATGGTATATATAATTATCTGGATAGACAGGGTCTGATTAGGAACAGTCAGCATGGATTTGTACGTGGAAGGTCATGTTTGACAAATCTTATTGAATTTTTTGAAGAGGTTACGAGGAAAGTTGACGAGGGTAAAGCAGTGGATGTTGTTTATATGGACTTCAGTAAGGCCTTTAACAAGGTTCCACATGGAAGGTTAGTTAGGAAGGTTCAATCATTAGGTATTAATATTGAAGTAGTAAAATGGATTCAATAGCGGCTAGATGGGAGATGCCAGAGAGTAGTGGTGGATAACTGTTTGTCAGGTTGGAGGCCGGTGACTAGTGGTATGCCTCAGGGATCTGTACTGGGTCCAATGTTGTTTGTCATTTACATTAATGATCTGGATGATGGGGTGGTAAATTGGATTAGTAAGTATGCAGATGATACTAAGGTAGGTGGCATTGTGGATAATGAAGTAGGTTTTCAAAGCTTGCAGAGAGATTTAGGCCAGTTAGAAGAGTGGGCTGAATGATGGCAGATGGAGTTTAATGCTGATAAGTGTGAGGTGCTACATTTTGGTAGGAATAAACCAATAGGATATACATGGTAAATGGTAGGGCATTGAAGAATGCAGTAGAACAGAGTGATCTAGGAATAATGGTGCATAGTTCCCTGAAGGTGGAATCTCATGTGGATAGGGTGGTGAAGAAAGCTTTTGGTATGCTGGCTTTATAAATCAGAGCATTGAGTATAAGAGTTGGGATGTAATGTTAAAATTGTACAAGGCATTGGTAAGGCCAAATTTGGAATATTGTGTACAGTTCTGGTCACTGAATTATAGAAAAGATGTCAATAAAATAGAGATAGTACAGAGAAGATTTACTAGAATGTTACCTGGGTTTCAGCACCTAAGTTACAGGGAAAGGTTGAACAAGTTAGGCCTTTGTTCTTTGGAGCATAGAAGGTTGAGGGGGTACTTGATAGAGGTATTTAAAATAATGAGGGCGATAGATAGAGTTGACATGGATAGGCTTTTTCCATTGAGAGGAGGGGAGATTCAAACAAGAGGACATGAATTGAGAGTTAGGGGGCAAAAGTTTAGGGGTAACACGAGGGGGAATTTCTTTACTCAGAGAGTGGTAGATGTGTGGAACGAGCTTCCAGTAGAAGTGGTAGAGACAGGTTCGGTATTGTCATTTAAAGTAAAATTGGATAGGTATATGGACAGGAAAGGAATGGAGGGTTATGGGCTGAGTGCGGGTCAGTGGGACTAACTGAGAGTAAGCGTTCAGCACAGACTAAAAGGGCCAAGTTGGCCTGTTTCTGTGCTGTAATTGTTATATGGTTAATTGTTATATCTGAGTAAAAGTCATGATTGAGTTAAAAGTGAACTCTCAATATATTAGTCTTAGCATTTAGCACTTAACTTCCTGTGTCACTGTTTTGCCTGTGTATTTCTGTCTTTTGGATAAAGCCTTCAGTGTCTTACAAACTATAGTTCAATATTTTTGATGGGGAGATCATTTTCCAAGGGTTCAGGTTCGTAGCAATCTTTTGCTCACCCATCAATATCTAAGGGCCATGTTTACAGACCACAACATATACTCTCTAATTAAGGCCGATCATAATTAACTCTACAATTTCATTTAACTGCAGAGATATTGTGTTGCGGGTTACCTAGAAAATGAACATATTGAATGGGAACAGGCTTCAGCTACTGTGAACTTGTCAGCAGCTCTGCAGTGACATATCACTTGGTAATGGGGCAAAAACTGCATCAGCGTGTGCTGAAAGTGACTGATGATAGTTTATCACTGGTAACTGTTGACCAGTTACCTGATGGGAACCAGAATGGGCAAAGAGTACTTTTGCCGGCAACATTCCTGAGTATCCAGGTTAGATAAATGGAATCAATAGCCCACATGGAATGCACTGCCAGCGGCGATGGTGGAAGCAGATACAGTGGGGTCTTTTAAGAACCTCTTCGATGGGTGCACGGAGCTGAGAGAAATAGAGGGCAATGCACTAGGGAAATTCTAGACAGCTTCTAGAGTAGGTTACATGGTCGGCACAACATTGTGGCCTGAAAGACCTGTAGTGTGCAGAACAAAAGGACAAAAACTCTACATGGCTGGAAAGGAGACCTGGACTTAAGTATTCAAATAACGTCAACAAGATTATGTACTCCATCGTGTCGATATTAGGAGTAGAGCTCAAAGAACTAGTTGTTAAAGACTATGTCTAATGTTTGTACCTGCTTCATATTCCAAAATGTAAAGCCCCTATAGTGACTTCCAATCGCACAGTCCAATATACCCCTGGATACTAAAAATACTTATTCCATTGTTTGCACTATATGAGAGGGTGTCACTCTCTATTACACCTAAGGCATCCAAAGTCTCTCTATCACTCCTACAGTGACCATTCAATAAGAAATGAAGTACATTGAAAGTTTGCAGCAGTAAAACTAGAAGACTAATGGCACACCGGTAGGTTTTTATTAACCACCCAGAACATTTTCCAGTTGAAGATTCATGTGGTATTGAACAATTTTGTTTTTGCTTTAAAAACCTGCACATTGTCCTGCCCCAGAACATACCACACATTCCTTATCCCTTAGCTGAACTTCCAGTATTCAAATGAAGTTTTATTTTTAAAGCAGATGCTCAAAACCTGATGCAAAATAGGAATTCTGGAACTATTCAGCTTGTTCACTCAGCATCAGCAGAAGGAGAAATGCAGTTAAAATTTCAGGGACTAATGAAGACAGGGTGAATGTTTCAGTTTACAACTGGAACATCAACCTTGTTTCACTTTCCACTTATTCTACCTGATCTGCTGAATGATTCCAGAATTTCCTGTTTATGTGTTTGTTTTCAGAACTGTCTGATCTCCCTCTCAGTGTGAACAAACAAAGAAAGTACTTATATGCAGGGCAACAGTGATCCCTGCACTCCTGAACACTCCTCAGGACAGGAATACCTAGTGTCCACCTCAGGCCACCATAAAGCTAATCTGCAAAATCTCCCAAATTCTCTGAATGATAAGCAAACCTATATCAGTGTCTTTTTCCAGGGCAACTTCTCCATCTTAAGAGCACAATTATAGTCAATCAGGTTCTATAATTCTCACACCCAACATCGGACAACCTGTCCCAATCACAGGAAGCGATGACAGAGGAAAAGATTCAGCAACATGCACAAAGCTTCCTTGAAGAAAAGCAGCATCCCACTGGCTCCTGGGAATCACTGGCCATGACCACGTAAGACGAAGTATATTTACAGTAATGCTCTGTCTACTTTGGCATTGCTCCTAATAGAATTGAACCTGTTATAGATCTGTTACCAGAGACAAATGGATCTGGGAAACAATCTTAATCTATTCCATGACAAAGCCCCACTCCTATAAATAGTTTAATGATGTTTACAAGAGCAAATATAACATCTTACCTCCTCCTTTGTTTTCTTGGATATCACACGCAGCCAGTCTCCAATCATGCTGAGGACAGCCGCAAAGTAAGCCAGGCCAACCAGGATCCAGAACCAGACCAAAGGCTTATACCATTCTCGATAAAGGATAGTTATGTTTCCACCTGCACAAAATAGATGACATGAAGCTGAGTATACAGAATTCAACGTTTAGTTGCTTCTTTGTAAATTGAAAAATGATGATTTAATTTCTCTGTAATAGTTATCCTGAATTCCACCACCTGAGGAAATTATTCAGAAACAGTGGGAACACAGGGACCAGATTCACCAACAGCATGGCCAGAAACATCAGTGATGTCCAATTCAAGTTCACCAAAGTTCTCACCAATACTAATAGAAATATTATCAGTTTTAAGAACATTGACCTTGAGGTGGATTATTAGTTTGGATGAAACTGTCCTACTGTACATCAAGATGGAATCAAAAAGCTAAATTTACATTCGTCAATGAGAAGTCAACATGAAAAAAATCTGATTTGTCACCACCAACAATATGTCCAGGAACGTCTTTCTGTCAGTTTGTACTGGAACACAATACAGACAGTTGTTTGTCTAATTTCAACATTTGGTGTCACAGTACAAGCAATTGGAATAGATGTATGCCATTCAGTTCATTGAGCCTGCTCTGGCACACAACCTCAAACATTGTTTTCTTGGTTTATTCCCGAATCCAGTGAACCCTTTACTTCCCAGATATCTATCACACTCAGTTTTCATTGCAATCAGTTCCAGAGCGTCAAAGACCATCCAGGGTAAGGAACTCCAAAGATCACCAGTCTTTGAGTAATGGAATTTCTCCTTATTTCAAACACCTTACCGCTAGTCTGGTGAATGCGGTCTCTGGATTGTAACTTCTTACCCAGAGGAAATATGCTCCCAATATCAACTCTTTCGAACCATTGAAGAATTTAGCACATTACCACGAGGTCATGCTTCACTCTTCTAAACTTACCTACTCTCTCTCCTCTGTAGCAACATTCAGAATCAGAATCAGGTTTAATATCACCAGCATATGTTGTGAAATTTGTTAACTTTGCAGCAGCAGTACAATACATGATAATAGTGTAATGCCCTGGTAAATATTTTTACTCCTAACGGAGGGCATTTCATAGCTCTCCATAAGGCAGTATGTTCTACTGGTAGAATGTTTTGGTTTCAGCTAAAGATAAGGGACTATGATGTTCAACTTAGGAATGTTGTGTCAGCCAGTCAGGATGGTGGAATTGGGAGAAGGTTCTAGAGAGAGGTAGGCGGAGAGAGATTTGTGAGAGACACTGGTGGTCTGTTGGTGGGAGGCAGAGAAGATTGAGAAGATGGCCCATAGGATTCGATCCAGTGGGAAAACGCTTCGCGAGATGAAGAAGTCCAAGATGGGAAGTTCTACTGGTGATTGGTGATGAGAATTCAGTGCTGTGAGTAATGGTCATACCCAGCTTTTGGACAATATGAGCTCCAGTGCCTGTGCATATTTAGACTGGTTTAGTTGTAGTGGGCCCTTTTATTATTTTTTTCTTTTATTTCTATTAATAACTGTTTGATAAAGCTGAAATTAGTAAATACACTTTCTTTATAATTGTATGCGGTGGATGATCTGTTACTTCTTCCCGACTGATAACTGTGTGTGGGCAGTAATTACACAGTATTCACTCAAATCGTGGTTCCATTAATTGAAACATCCTAATTTTCCTGTTTGGTTGAACCAAAATCATACCGACCCTAGACTATATTGTTTATGAGAGGTGGCCTTCTCACCTCTGAGCCAGGAGGCTATTATCGGTGTTAAATTAAAATAGTACTGCAAAAATAGAAGTTAAAAAGTCATTAAGTAGTGTTCAGGGGTTCAATGTCCATTCAGAAATCAATGGCAGAGGGGAAGAAACTATTCCTGAGTCATTGAGCACATGCCTTCAGGCTTTTATATCTCCTTCCTGATAGTAGCAGTGAGAAGCGGGTAAGTCTGGGTGGTGGGGGTCCTTAACGATGGATGCCACCTTTTTGAGGGACTGCTCCTTGAAGATGTCCTGGATACTGAGGAGGATAGGGTCCATGATGGGCCTGACTAATTTTATAGTTCTCTGCAACTTACTTTGATTTTGTGTGGTAGCGCCACCACCACCCCCTTACCAGACAGTGATGAAGCCAGGTAGAATGCTCTATTTAATAGCTGCATCAATATGTTGGGTCCAGGTTAGATCCTTAGAGATATTGACGCCCAGGAACTTGAAATTGCTCACTCTCTCCACTTCTGATCCCTCTATGTTGTACGTTCCCTCATCATCCCCTTTCTGAAGTCCATAATCAGTTCTTTGGTCTTACTGACACTGAGTGCAGGGTTGTGGCTGTGACACCACTCGGTTAGCTGGTATATTGCACTCCTGTACACCCTCTCATCACCATCTGAGATTCTGCCAAGAATGTTTGTATAGTCAGCAAATTTATAGATCGTATTTGAGCTGTGCCTAACCACACAGTCATGGGTTTAGAGAGCAGAGAGCAGTGAGCTGAGCACACATCCCTGAGGTGTGCCAGTGTTGATTGTCAGCGAGGTGGAGGTGTTATTTCCTATCCATACAGATTGTGGACTCCCGGTTAGGAAGTCGAGGATCCAGTTGCAGAGGGAGATGCAAAGGTCCAGGTTCTGGAGCTTTTCAATCAGAACTGTAGGAATGATGGTGATAAATGCAGAGCTGTAGTCTATAAACAGCATTCTGACATAGGTATTTGTATTGTCCAGGTGATCCAAGACCTCATGGAGAACCAAAGAGATCACATCCACCGTAGACCTATTGTGGCAACAGGCAAATTGCAGTGGGACCAGGACCTGGCTGAGACAGCTGTAACCAACATAGATGTGAGTGCTACTACACTGTTGTAATGTGAGTATTATTAAAAGTAAGTTAATACCAATCTGGAAGGTGTTGGTAACAAGAGGCCGTTTCCGGGGTTGGCGGAGTTTTACTCCTGGTATGCATTGTGTATAGTTCCTCCACCCAGGCCGCACGAGGTACCAGGAAGCCTCTGTATTGTAAATATCATTTGCCGTCCCAGATAAAGATGCTCTTTTGGCCATGAAATTGTTGAGTGGTCCTTTTTTAAAGTAGAAGTTACCACATAGGCGATTGTCATTAAGGCAGCTAACCCTGCTCTTCTTGGACACAGGTATAATTGTTGCTCTTTTAAAGCAGGTGGGAACTTCCGACTGTAGCAACGAGAGATTGAAAATGTCTAAACTCCCCTGCCAGTTGGTTGGAACAGGTTTTCAGAGCCGTACCTGGTATGTCATTGGTGTGCGTCACCTTGCAAGGGTTCACCCTCTTGAAAGATAGCCTGACATCAGTCTCTAAGACACAGATCACAGGGTCACTGGGTGCCGCAGGGATCCTCATAGCTATAGTTTAATCTTCCCTTTCAAAGCAACATAAAATGGGTTGAGCTCATCTGGGAGTGATGCATCACTGGCATTTATGCAGTTGGGTTTCACTTCGTAGGAAGTAATTGCCCGCAGATCCCCTGCCAGAGTTGACGTGCATCCAATTTCGCCTCCAACCTCATTCAGAATTACTCCTTTGCTTTTGAAATAGCTCTCAGCAAGTCATACCCAGCTTTCTCATATAGACTTGAATGCTACAACACTAGCCCTCAATAGACCACGAAGCTCCTGGTTTATCCGTGGCTTTTGGTTTGAGAATGTACAGTAAGTTTTTGTAGGCATACATTTGCCCACACAAATTGTAATGAAGTTGGTAACAACTGTGGCATACTCATTCAGATTCAAAGCTGAATCCCTGAATACAGTCAGGTCTACAGAGTCAAAGTGATCCTGCGCCTCCCTTGTCCATATCTTCTTGGTGCTTACTACTGGTGTTGCAGTCTTCAGTCTCTGCTGAAACTCAGGGAGTAGAAGTACAGCCCAGTGATCAGACTTTCCAAAGTGCGGGCGTGGAATAGCACAGTAAGCACTCTTGATGGTGGTGTAACAGTGGCCCAGTGTGATGGTTCCTCTGGTACTACAAGTGATTTGTTGATCATAATTATTTAGAGATTTTTTTCAAGCTGGTGAGGTTAAAATCACCCATAATGATGGGAAAGGCATCAGGATGTGCTGTTTCTTGCCTATTGAACACAACACTCAATTCGTCCAGAGCTTGCTTGATGTTGTATTAAATACTCCAGGTGTAACCTTACCAAGGTCCTATATAACCGAAGTAAGGCAGCCTTACTCTTGCACTCAGATTCTCTCATTATGAAGGCCAAGGCACCACTTGTCTTCCTAACTGCCTGCAGCAAATGCATCTGCCTGATTTATTCTGTTGCTATTATTATAATCCTCTGTAAAATTTATTTACATTGATTTATGTTGTGCATCACGCTCTTTCAATTATTTACATCTTCATTCAGCATAATGCATTATGCAATTATATTATCGTGGCACACAACCCTGCAGTTAGAGAAAGTATCAAAAAATACATGAAGCCAACCAATAGAAAATAGAAACCCAATAAACACAAGAGGTACTGTAGATGTTGGAAACCCACAGCAATACACATAATGTGCTGGAGGAGCTCAGCAGGTCAGGCAGCATCTATGGATGGGAATAAACAGTAAATGTTTTAGGCTGAGACTCTTCCTCATGACAGGAGTGTCATCAGAAACCCCATAAAATTGGTCTACTTATCAAAGCATGCTCTCAAATGGCACTGCTTGGGCTTCTTCAGTGAAAACTAAAACTCAGCAATATATTTTCCTTTCAAAATGAAATCTCTGCTTCTTTTTTCAATTTCTTTTGTTACTTGTTTTTGCCATTTTAGGTCCACAAGCTTCATAATTGTCCCACCTCACAGTGCTGGGGAGGAATCTATCAACATTTATCCAAGGTTTATAATATGAAGGCAAAGAGTAAAGCATCAAGAGTTAAAATATTAGATGCATTAAATCAACACATTTAAGCAAAAACTACCATTTCATTCATTCACTTCTTCCAATCATTTCTACATTTTCTACAGCTATATCCACTGTATAGTTTCTCCACGGAGTATTAGCAATGATAGAATAGCTAGCTAATAATTCAAAATTGAATCATAGATATTACTTTCCTGCAATTTATGGGGTATTTTCAAAGATGTACTTGTTCCAAAAGTTACAACAAAAGCAGGATGAGAGAGCAGCACAAGTCCAGTGGTAACAATTTATTACTATGGTAATACCTGCTTTCTGCTCTTATTTAACCCTTAAACAACATCTGACAGAACAAATTATCTGATCGATGTGAATAAAAAGAAAATTTTAGATGCTAGAAACACCCTCTATGTCAAACGGCACCTGTGCTGCCTGACTTCAAACATTTTCCAGCACTTGTTTCAAATATCTGGCCACATATTCCATGGTTGTGGAAGCTACTGAACTGAAAATGGCTGTTTCATTTACTGCATTACAACACTAAGTGGTGGCATCCGTTAGTCTCGCGAGACCATGGATCTGCGCCTGCAAAGTCTACTGGAGTTGCCTCACCAGGGAGCAGGCCTGGGCAAGGTTGTATGGAAGACCGACAGTTGCCCAGGCTGCAAGTCTCCCCTCTCCACGACACCAATGTGGTCCAAGGGAAGGGCAAAGGCCGATACAGCTTGGCACCGGTGTCGCAGGAGGTTGAAGAGAGAGGTTGTAGAGAGAGGTTGAAGGCAACGTCATACTGCCTTAGGGACTCCAGCTCCGGATTTGTCCTCAGGATTTACTCCCGAAGCCTTTCCCATGAGTGGGTATGGCCACAAGGCAGCAGAGGTTTGAAGTCAGAGTTTTCCCTCTCTTAGATGGACTACATGACACTAAGTACATGACAAAAAAAAAGAGACAATGCTGGAATATGCATCTGCACCTATTGATCATACATAATATTGCATCAGGTTTGGGAAGAGCTAAAGCTACTGCGGGTAGCACTACAGTCTTCTCATTTTGTCTGCATAACTATCTGCACCAATCTAGCAAAAAATGACAGATTTTAACTGTCATGTTAATGTAGAATCACACAATAGTTCTTTCATTATAGCTTGAACTTTACTATAATACATTTGTAACTACCTTTGGTTTAATATATTTGTGTTTTTATTCTGTTTGAGGTGCTATAGTGATAAGAATATAATAAGTTACTATGAGACATGGGGAGCTGCAAAACCAGAAGTATATTGTTAATTTCACACTTTCTGCGTGCACTGTGCAAGAATGCATATATCATACGCATACACAAAACACCTTTCCCAATTCTGAACTAAAAGAATGATTCACATTTTGATGAGGTTTTTTTGCATATTTAACCTGTTCCACAAATTTTCTTTCACCTTCTCAAAGAATTGAAATTGTGTCATACTCTTGACCCGGGGAAGAATCACTGCCAGATTCTGTTTGGCTAAATTTAGTGACATTTCGGTCCCAGCTTCCACAGGCTCTATTGGATCAATCTCTGGAATACAATCTTTGGGTTACATATTGTATGTGCTTCACTCTTTGATATTTTGTTGCGTATCTCTTGCAGAAATTAAATGAATTAAGTGCACACTTCCAGTTCCATCTCTTCCTTGTCTACATACTTCATAAGACCATAAGACATAAGAGCAGAATTAGGCCTTCTGGCCCATCAATTCTGTTCCACCATTCAATCATGGCTGATCCTCTTTTCTATCTCCTCCTCAACCCCAGTTCCCGGCCTTCTCCCTGTAACCTTTGATGCCATGTCCAGTCAAGAACCTATCAATCTCTGCCATAAATGAACCCAGCGACCTGGCCTCCACAGCTGCATGTGGCAACAAATTCCACAAATTCATCACCCTTTGGCTAAAGAAATTTCTCCACATCTCTCTTTTGAAAGGGTACCCTTCTGTACTGAGGCTGTGCCCTCTTGTTCTTGACTCTCCCACCATGGGAAACATTCTTACCACATCTACTGTCTAGGCCTTTTAACATTCGAAAGGTTTCAATGAGAGCCCCCTCATCCTTCTGAATTCCAGTGAGTGCAGACCCAGAGCCATCAAACATTCCTCGTATAATAACCCTTTCATTCCTGGAATCATCCTTGTGGACCTCCTCTGGATCCTCTCCAATGCCAGCACAGTCTATCACTGCAACGTCCCATTTCCAAACATCTGATTTGCCTGGTACTATCAACACACAGATTACATCACCTATCTCTGCCTCTATGGCTTCAGTCATGATTTTTTTTGTCCTTACTGCTTCTCTTCCACCACCCAATATTTGGCTGAGCTAAACTCAATTGTACTCCGAGCCTTCAGTTTAATTGGGACATTGGTTAATTGGGTCAGCTGCTTACTGGGAACAAATCTTAAAGGCCAAAAACCAATTGAGAAAATAGCCAGGATTCACTTTATTTGGGACACTAAGCAGCTTAATTGAGACAGAGGACAGTTGCTGAACAGTTTTTAACCAGTGTCAGTCATGCACACTTTTGTGGCCGTTAGACACTACACCTTGCTTAGAGCAAACAGTTTTTAAATAGCATTGTTTCTGTTCAAAAAGCAGTGTCTTTGGTGAGAGATAAGCAGTGAGACATTTGGAACCGTTTTGCTCACTGGTTTCAAGCCTTCAGGCTCAGAGATGCCAAAAACCACTAGGAGTGAAAATATAACAATTTCACAACTTCAACAAGTTAAGAAATTCGAAGAATTTGAAGGCATTGACAATCATCTTGAATGCTACAATAAAAGTGAAGATTCGGAGGATGTAAACATCAAAAGCTTTGTATGAAGCCTGCCCATTATCTTCACTGGGTGTCTGCACTGACTTTGTTCATTTACAGTCATTCAACACTGGATGAATTCCTCCATCCATCAGTATGGGGAACTAATACCATTTTATAGCACTGCAGTAGTATTGGTAGTGTTCTAATTTTTTCTGTATTTCATTTCAATACATAATTTTTTACTTATTTAAACAGATATTTGACTTTTGTATACTTTTTTAACTATTTCCATGAAATTTCAGGAATTGGGGCAGCCACATAATTGGGCCAAAACATACTGGTGCCAATGTGTCCCAACAAACGGGAATCTGCAGTAACTGTAATTCAGCAGGATTATAATCTGGTGTGCAACAAGGCATTACCCAAGATTAACAAAACATTATACAATCTGTATCTCATTGCAGTACTTGAACCCTCATGTTTATTCTCATCTATTCATTTGAAAACAGTGCCTTTTGGCACCTCATCTTCTGAAAATCATCTTTTACCATTTTCAATGTGATAGCCATACATATACAGTACCATTATGAAACTGCTACTTTCAGTCATGTGATCACATTGGGAAAAAAAAAGAATGCTCCAAACTTGCAGCCATTATCAAAACTGCTGACTTAGACCAGGATTTGTGAACAAAGCCAGGATTTATGGCTTGTGACTAAAGTAAAGGTCAAGCCTTTCGCAACTGATGAAACATTTTTCACTCCAGAAGAATTTCTATTACCTTCTCAGTCTGAGCCTGATTTTTTTCAATTTTTTGGTTGTTGCCTCAATTTCATTTTTTGCCTTTCTTCTTCACTCATGCAATGTCATCAGAACTGATGCCAGTTGTTTTATTGCCTTACACCGTAACAAGGAATGGCCTAAGTTCTGCAATGTTTTCAAGTTTCCTTCCCTTCACATTGTTCCGACTTTTTTCTTTGACTGGTTGAAATCCATTTGCATAACCTTTTCAACCAAGATAACTTTTTTTTCTGTAAGAATACATATTTAAATCTTTTGAATTCATCAATGTGTTTATGTAGTCACATTCTAATGTTTTCACCATCAGTACTTGTGGTTATTGGTTCATCACCTCAATTGCATAGACAATAATTTACATTTTCTTATCCATGACTTGAATGGTGTTTTGAATTCACATCATAAGGTAAATTTATGTAAAATTCAGATTTTATGTATTTTATTTGTCAAATAATGCTCACACTCCTGATCCATAATCACCAGATAAATGGAACTACCTTGGTGAAAACTTAGCAAATAGATCCTGTGACATACCTATGCTTCTGAATTAAAAAGAGCAAGTTTTGGAAACACTCAGCAGCTCAGGCAAATAGTGTTCACATTTCAGGACGACTTTTCATGAGGAATCTTTCCAGTTCTGACAAAGGGTCCTTCACCTGAAATGTTAATGTTGCCTCTTTTCACAGAGACTACCTGACCCACAGTGTTCTTCCTGTGTTTTCTGTTTATATTTGAGTTTTACAGCACCTTCAAGTTTTTGTTTTTCAAATTACCACTTCAACTGTTCATCAGCAGCTGCTTGGTTCACTGTCACCTACAATCATCACATAATTTGACAACCTTGTCCGCTTCAGATTCTATGAAGATTGCCATTGCCCAGCTGCTCTGGCAAATCCATATTAGAACTCAGTCCCACACCGCCATGTTCACGAAAGCTACTTCCCTTCTGCCATTTACTTCTTGAACTAACTGGCAAAACCTTAATCACTACAGCTTGACAACATTACAACCCTATTGCACTAAACTTGGACCACAAATGATGCCAAAAGTGATGGTGTTGATAATGGTGGTAATGTTATATGGATCAAGGACTTATCAACAGAATATTATAGTTAAGCTCAAGATGGTTGGCATAGATTTCTCTGCTGTATGGCTCAATGAATCTATGATTCTAATCCAACATTCTCATCTGACCAGATTTAACTGAAGGCTGAGTAGGTCCATTTCTCCTGTTGACGCTGCAATAAAGCCACATTAATCTAGATTCAGTTTACAGTGATGTAAACTCAATAATTTATTTGCCTTGAGGCCAGCTGTCAATAAAGCCAGGTTTTGTGTTCAGTGTTCAGTTTTGCCGTTGTAATCATGGCTCAAAAGTGAATGTCTTACCGTGTGATCTTTATGCTCACAAAGAAATAATTTAGGCTCACCAAAGATCTTCACACAATCACGTTGACCTCAATGATCCTGCATATACCTAAATCAATTCCATTTGGATATGCTGCCTGATTGCATTGTCTCATGAGAAATTTAATGTTCAGGGCATATGTCAACGAGTTGGTGCAAAAATTTTGATACTACTTTAGCAAATTAGGAGCAGTGTCCTTCCTGCACAAGCCAACTGTTAATTCTAATCTTGGCACATAATAAAATTTTTAAAACTTTGGATGTAATAGAATAAATAGCTCTTTGACCCTCGAATCAGCTCTACCAATAAAAGCGATCATGAATTCCATTCAAAGTTCTCAGCTGATCCCTATACCTCCTGATTCATCCATAGTATAAAGACTTTTCTCAGCCTTGAATAGTCAACAACATACAGTTAATTTTACCTTGACATAGGAACAGAATTACACCATTCTGCCCACCAAGTCTGCTCTGCCATTCAGTCATGGCTGATTTGTTTTCCCTCTCAGTCCTATTTTCCTGTCTTCTCCTTTTAACCTTTGCTGAAGAACCTGTGGCCCTCCCCTTTAAGTATACCAATGACTTAGCCTGCACAACCATCTGTGGCAATAAATTCCACAGATTTACCACATTCTGGCTAAAGAAGTTACATTAAAACATAAATTGGATCATGCACCAGAGATTGCCCAATTGTACTTTAAGTGAATTCTGGGACTTCGGGGATGCATTGAGTTTTTGTCCAACATTAAGGGGCATTTTCAATTAAAAGCATGAAAGTCATTATATTTATTTCGATAAATTAAAAAAAAATTCTGAATTGAGATTGAGCTGGGACAGAAATTCAGTTAAGATTTATGTTACAGCTGTTTCCCTTGCCAGACCTAATTAAGCAGAGGTACTACACCATCCTCCCTGCCAAGAATCAGCTCACAACATCATTATCTTTCAATCACTGGCTTGCCTGCTTTTGCACTGGAACAGCTCCTTGTCTCAAATGGACACTCATCCCTAGTTCAGCAGCTCACAGCACCATCAAACTGGAATTTGATCACCCACCCTGGTAACACTCAGTGGTTTGGTCTAACCATAAATTTCTAAACGCGAAGTTAATCTCTAAACCAAACAACAGTAGTGATACTTTGTTAAAGCCATACGTTTGTATTTGTGATAGTGCAAAAGCAGTAAACTGCTTACCTGCTACATAGTCACCAAATCCTACTGTCGTCAAGGTGATAACAACAAAATAGATGGAGTCCAGCGTTGTCCATCCTTCGATGTGTTTAAAAATAATTGCTGGGATAGTCACAAAAACAAGGCAACCCGCTAAAATGAAAAGGATTGTGGAGGTGACTCGTATTTTAGTTTGACTCACTTGCTTTTTCTGAAAACAAAAGATATAACAATTAAGTTTTACTTTTAAAGCTGATGCCATAAATTGAATTAATGCAAACTGCTAGATACTGAAATAACATGGAAATAAGTACAACGAATAGTCACTATTAAAGTCACAAAATACCTTTTGAAAAAAATAGAACATTTCAAGAAATGTACAAATAGATTTTGGGCATGAGAAATTCTGCAGATGCTGGGAATCCAAAGCAGCACACGCAAATGCTAGAGGAGCTCAGCAAGTCAGACAGCCTCTATGGAAATTAATAAACAGTCGAAGACTCTTCTTCAGGATTGAAAAGGGAGATGATGCAAGAATAAAAGATGCCAGAAGAAAAGAAAATAAGTTTTATTTTGGCGTCTTCCCCCTTCCTTTCCAGTCTTGAAGAAGGACCTTGGCCCAAACCGTTGACTATTTTTTCATTTCCAGAGTTGCTGCCTGACCTGCTGAGTTCCTCCAGCATTTTGTGTGTGTTGCAATAGATTGTAGCCATTATTTGAGCTCAGTGATCACTTAAATTAATGGGATTAAATGAAATAGTGCTAAATATTGCAGAATTTTAAGTGTTAGACAAAAACTATCTAAATACTGGTTAGCTACAAGCTTTGAAATTGTTTCAGAAGTTAACTTGCCATTCTTTCCAATTAAAATATTGTCCCCAGTGTGGAATGACGTAATTCCATTGAGTGTGCCCATTTGGAAGTATTCAACGTATTGTGCAATGATGCGCAAAGTGCAGAAGTACTCACTGTCATATTAATGAGATTAGATGTATCCCAGTTGCCATGGAAAGCAAGGGAGGAGATTGTTAGGGGCCCTGATGGTGATTTTAATTATTTCTGGCACTGGAAGACAGCAAATGTGGTACCTTTATTCACGAAGGACAGCTGGGATAAACCAGGTAAACAAAGGCTGCAAGTAGTACAAATAAAGGAGAAAAGGAGGAATATGCAATTCAGTTATGAGATTTCATTTTGGGAGGTAGTGTGGTTGGAATTAATGGGGTAGAGTGGGAGTCTTTTCTAGGATCTTCATTAAGCCATTAGAAGAAAATTGTTTTTTCCCACTTAACTATAGGCCGCCACTGCCGATTAAAACAGAGTAGGTTGCTCTTGCATTAGTGAGAAGGGCTACAGGCTTATTTTTGATGGGGCTTTATAGATATTGTGATCCTTATGCGCTATAAATATCTGGTTGATTTTACACTAATATGCAATGTACAAAGGATATATGACTTCAGTTCTATTGACAGCAATTTGGCAAAACGGAGATCACAAATGATTACTCTAGAAAATGGTGCTGCTGGACATGTTTCTTAAGGTTGGCTGCCAGCACCATTATCCTTCATCTCATAAATACAAAATTTAGCATTATTTTAAAAATAGTATCTTGTATTATTTTCTGAACAATTAAGTCAGTACTTGTTAAATAACCAATAGATCTAAGTGCCCAGTTTGAACAAAGAGAATTTCCCCTAGATTGTCCTGATCTCCTGGCCAAGCTCTAAAGCAGATCAACGTGTTAACAGCTATTGTGAAATTTTTAATGAAATTTCACTGGGAATTCCACTATTCTCCAAGAAGAAAATGTCTATGCAAGTTCAAAGAACCTATCCGAGATCCAGGCAGCAGTGTAATTCACATCCAAAATTCAATTTTATTCTGAGTTTTGGATTCATTTTGGGATGGGCTAGAACACATTTTGGGTTTTAAAATACTATCAACACTTTTGCTGTAGTTACAACATTATTGTGCTTAATACTAAATTTGGTAGAATTGGGTAGAAGAGTCGTCTGAGGCCCAAACTAATCTGATTTTTTTCCTTTAAGGATAGGATGGTAGTGTAGTATGTTGCACATTGACACATCAAAGCATTTGCCAAGGACTGATAGGGTCCATCCTATCTTTAGCCCTACTATCAGTGTAAGGGGTGGGGGGAAAAAAAGCAAAATAATATCTTGCAGTCTAGAGGGAAAATTAAAAGGCAAAGCTCCTCTTATACTAAACTCAAGAGCAGTACTAGTTAATAAATTGCATTTCAATTGGATGTTGCTTAAGGAAATGGTAGGTTCTGAAGCTAGACATCCCCTAAATTCTCAGTGCATGGGCTTCAGGGGGTAAGGGCAGATCAGTGAGGTAGATCAATGTTGGGTGGGCTGAATGGGAGCAACTGGGCTGAAGTTGTGACGTCACAGATTCAAAAATTGTAATTGTCATTCCTCAGTACATGAGGGTAAAGGAGAACAAAATGATTGTTACCCTGAATCCAGTGCAGCATAAAAACCACAATGGGCATGAAGAACACGGTAAACACACACACACACACACACACACACACACACACACACACACACACAATATAAATATAGAAGCAATAAATATAAAAATAAAACCTAAAGGCGGGTGAATGATGCAAAGTTGTTGAGTATTTTCTGACAAATTTCTACTGTATAAGGTTATTTCTGAAGGGAAAAGCGAGGCAACACAAACCAAAAGTGTCATGTGGACACTTCCTGCACACTAGAGAACCTCATCTCCAGCTGCAACAGCTTGAACTATGGAATAGTGAAATTTCAGTCATCGGAGCTGGAATTGCGTGTAAAGTCACTCTGGTATATCTGCAAGGTGGGGGATTTTGTAGTTAGTACAGTGGCACTGAAGCTGAAGACTGCACGGACAGAAAATGGATGACATCCAGGCAGACTAGGATGAGTAAGCAGATAGTCAAGGATTTTCCTGAGGCCATCACACTCACTAACAGATTTTCCATTTTAGCTGCTGATGGTTCCTCGGGAGAATGCAACCAGGGCCTTGAGAAGGAAAAATAACAGGAGACCAATGCTGATCAAAGATCAAATAGTTAGGGGGACAGACAGGTGAGCCTGTAGTTGACAATGTGAACCCCAGAATGGCATGTTGCCTTCATGGTGCCATAGGCAGGAATGTCACTAAACAGCTGCAAAGTCTCCTGAAAGGAGGAGGGTGAGAGATCAGTTGTCGTCCACGTTTGTATATATTAGTAGCCCAACATAGAGGATGAACTCCTGGAATAGATACAAATGGATTTCAAAATCATTATATAGACTGACTAGACAACAATCTATTTTAGCAGTGTGCCAGGTCTTGAATGGTGTGAGGGAAGAGAAGGTAGAGCAGTTACTGTTACAAAGGAGAAGGTGCTCAAAAAGCTGAAGAAACTTGGACCAGATGAACTGCGCACTAGGGTTCTGAAAGAGGTGGTGGTAGAGATTATACAGGCATTCGTAATGATCTTTCAGGAATCGTTGGACTCTGGCATGGTTCCAGAGCAGTGGGAAATTGCAAATATTACTCCACTCTTTAAGGAAGGCGGGAGGCAGCAGAAAGAAAATTATAGACCAGTTAGACATCAGTGCTTGGGAAGATGTTGGAGTCAACAATTAAGGATGAGGTTATGGAGTACTCGGTGACACAGGTCAAGATAGGACAAGGTCAGCATGGACTCCTTAAGGGAAAATCTTGCCTGACAAGTCTGTTCAAATTCTTTAAGGATATTACAAGTGGGATAGATAAAGGGGATGTAGTGAATGTTGTATATTTTGGACTTTCAGAAGGCATTTGACAAGGTGCTACACAAGTTAAGATCCCATGGCATTACAGGAAAGTTACTAACATGGTTAGAGCATTGGCTGATTGGTAGGAGGCAGCAAGTGGGAATAAAAGGATCCTTTTCTAGTTAGCTGCTAGTATTCCGCAGGGGTTGGTGTTGGGGCCCCTTTTTTTTATGCTGTATATCAATGGCTTAGATGATGGAATACATGGCTTTGTTGTCAAGTTTGCAGATGATGCAAAGATTAGTGGATGGCCAGGTAGTTTTGAGGAAACAGGGAGGCTGCAGAAGGACTTAGACAGGCTAGGAGAATGGGCAACAAAGTGGCAAATGAAATACGATGTTGGAAAATGCATGGTTATGCACTTTGGTAGAAGAAATAAATGCGCGCACTATTTTCTAAATGTGGAGAAAATCCAAAAATCTAGGATGCAAAGGGACTTGGGAGACCTCGTGCAGAACATTCTAAAGGTTAACTTGCAGGTTGAGTCAGGGGTGAGGAAGGCAAATGCAATTTTGGCATATGTTTAAAGAGGTCTAGAATACAAGAGCAGGGATGTGATGCTGAGGCTTTATAAGGCACTGGTGAGGCCTCACCTTGACTATTGTGAAGAGTTTTGGGCTCCTTATTGAAGAAAAGATGTGCTGGCATTAGAGAGGGTTCAGAGGAGGTTCACAAGAATGATTCCGCGAAGGAAAGTGTTATCATATGACGGATATTTAATGGCTCTGGGCCTGTACTCACTGGAATTTAGGATAAGGGGGGATCTTAATGAACCCTTATGAATGTTGAAAGGCCTAGACAGAGTAGATGTGGAAAGGGTGTTTCCTATGGTGGGGATGTCTAGGACAAGAGGCCACAACCTCAGGATAGAGGGGTGTCCACTGAAAATAGAGATGTGGAGAAATTTCATTAGCCGGAAGGTGGTGAATTTGCTGAATTTGTTACCATAGGCAGCTGTGGAGGCCAGGTCATTGGGAGTATTTAAGGCAGAGCTTGATGGGTTCTTGATTGGCCACATCATCAAAGGATATGGGGAGAAGGCAGCATAGTGCAGTTGAGGAGGGGGAAAAAAGGATCAGCTGTGATTGAATGGCAGATTGACAGGCCATGTGGCCTAATTCTGCTCCCATGTCTCACGGTCTTATGGTGCAGGAAAATAATATTTTGGTACAAGATTTGTCATAATTTTTGAATATTGTGGCAAGCTCAAGGGGCTGATTAGCCTAATTATCATGCTCTTAAATCCTTAATGAATTAATGTATCATATAGGCATAAATCTGAATAAATTCATCTGACTCATTTTGCATGACTTGCTCAGAGTCTAAGTATAGTGTGAGGGTGGTGTCGACTTTTTGTTGGCCTCACTCCAATGAGGCTATTTTAAGGCCAATCAGGTCTTCCCAAACATATTCTTCTTTTTGTTATGGCAGAAGTTGGATTACTGTGGGAGGTTAAAAATACTCATCCTTCAGAAAACAGTTGAACCATTTTCCCAGACCCTGTTCAGACAATTCTTCCCCAAAGCAACACACACACACAATGCTGGAGGAGCTCAGCTAGTCAGGCAGCATCTATGGAGAGGCTGAGAACCTTCATCAGACTGCAGAGGAAAGGGGAGGAAGGGTGTGGAGAGGAAAGGGGAGGAAGGGTGTGGAGAGGAATAAAAGGGTGTGGAGAGTGGAAGGAATACAAGCTTCTCTACACCACCGTTTGTCCCCAGAGCTGAATGAGCACTGACTTTCCAATCCCTCTGAATTCTCTTTAGATGTGATGTATCCCACATAATTTCCCAAATATCCTTCACATATATTGTTCTATCAAAATTTATCTTCACATAAGAGTTAATTTTGCTCTGAGGTGCACTGGTGCTATGTTGTCCTGCATTCTATCTTGTAGTCAGACCAGGAAAGGTCTTCATTGGGACAAAGCAATGTAAGCCTCAATAAATATTGGATTGTGAGCTTAGAATTCTTTGGATGGCAATTGTTCCAAAATAATTGCTGAGGAACTGGTAACATATATTCATGAAATACAGTACGTAGAAAACCAGAATATCAAAGTGAAAATCCATTTTGCCTGTAAAAGCACACAAGGAACATTGAACATGGCTTTTACACATATTTTTAAGCCATTTTAGTTGACAGTCTTTGTACTGCAACAAATTTGTTGTGGTTATCCATAAAATTGCATTAATATCAACATTAATAGATAAACAATATCTACGATTCATTTCAGTCATGGTGGATAATATAATACATTAAAATAATAAATATTTGTCAACTTACTCTGAATACTTTCTCCACTCTTGCAATACTTTTACCGAAGATTGTGCCTAATTGATCCCCAATCCCTGCTAATAGAAAGCCGAAAAGTGGAATGCCAAATAATGCATATAAAATGCAGAATATTTTCCCTCCATGAGTACTGGGTGCAATATTCCCATAGCCTATTGAAATAAATAAGAACATTTTGGGGTTTTGAATTACACAAACTGCTGCTGTTTAGTAAATAGTTAATAAATAATCCGTTAGATCATTAAACAGTTCTAAAGACATAGAAGTACAGCATAGAGATTCAAATCCAGCAACTATCAATGTGCATAATTAAACTGTTGCTTACTTTAATGTCTAGATATCTTAACCTTTACGTAAGGAAGCAAGAAAGTAATAGTAGTAGATGTTTTCTGCAGTTATACAGCAGTTCAATCCAAGATAGGCAGGTGCCCTTAACTTGCATAAGAAGAGTATGTCCCTGGGGGCTCGTCCAGTGAAGCTTTATGGTTGGAACTTAGAAAGAGGAAGGGAGTTATAACTTTGATGCGATTTTACTAAAGACTCTTCCACTCACTCCCAACCCCCCCCCCCCCCCCCACAATAAGGAATTCGAGGAGTGAATATACAGGGAGATTGCAGATGGCTGAGGAATAATAGGCTTGAAATTGTAGATGGCTTTAACCTTCCTAATATTTGCTGGGACTGACAGAGTGCTAAGGGATGGAATTTGTTAAGTCTGTGCAGGAAAGTTTTCTCATGCAATATGTAGGTGCCCCGAGCAGAGTGGGAGGAACATTCAACCCTGTACTGGAAAATGAGACAGAGCAAGTAACCAAAATGTCAGAAGACCAGCTCTATGGAGAACTATGACCATAATTCTGTTAGTTTTACAATAGTGACAGAAAAGGATAGAACCGGTCCACAGATGGAAGTCCTAAATTGGGCCAAGGCTAACTTTGATGGCATTAGACAGAAACTTGCAAAAGTTGATTCAAAAAGGCTGTTTGCAGGTAAAAGGATTTCTGGTAAGTGGGAACTTTTAAAAGTGGGATAGGAGAATTCAGGGGTGGCATATTTTTATTAGAGTGGAGGGAGAAGCTAGCAGGATTAGGGAATTTGTTTCATATTGATATAGAGGATCTGGTCAGGAACAGGAAGGATGTATACTTCACATATAGGCAGTTGGGAATAAGCAAACCCTCTTGAGGAGTTTAAGGGATGTAAAAGGACACTTGAGAAAGAAATCAGGGGGCAAAAAAAGATATGAGATAAGGAGTAGGGGAATCCCAAGAGATCCTATAAATATATTTGAGATTGAAGATTGTTTTTTTGTCAGTTATCATCACACAAGTGGAAAGAAGAGCAGAATGATTGTTGCTCTGGACCTGATGCAGCATTAAAAACACACAATGAGCACAAAGAAAACAATAAAAGCACTATAGATATAAATTGATAAGATTAGCTTACACACTTAGACTGATTGAAAGTATATAAAGTGACCCCAGGTTCAGGAGTATCTGTATAGTACATAAGGTGACTCTGATAGGAAAGGATAAAGTACTGGTGCTGGGTGGGGGGGGGTGTAGTGGGGTGGGTTAATGGATGGAGGTGTTGACCAGCCTAATGGCTTGGGGAAAGTAACTGTTTTAAGTCTGGTTGTCCTGGTATGAATGCAGTGTAGCCTCTTCCCTAACAGGAGTGGGACAAAGTCCCTGAGCAGGGTGGCTGGGATTCCTAGCCCTTTTTCAGCACTTTTCTGTAACTATGTCTTTGATGGTAAATAGGCGATGCGTTTGTGCAGTTTTAATTACCCATTGTGAAGCCAAAGAGTAACAAGGGGGAGAGCAGGTCCGCTTAAGGATTAATGTGGTCAGCACTGAGTGGAGCAGCAGGAAATGAACAAAGCCTTATCTGTACTTATCAAATCTCTTGTCTGTACTTATCACAGAAAAGGTCATGAAAGCTAGGGAATTCAGGGAGGAAAATAATGAAGTCATAAATTGTGTCTACATTACAAAAGAGGTGCAAGACTATTTTGCCTCCCAAAATTCCCTATCTTCCATGGTCTTGAAACACATAAAGGTGGATAAATCATGAGGCTCTGAACAAATGTTTCTGAGGACATTGCAGGAAATCAGCAAAGGAATTGCTGGGGACTCTGCCAGAGATATCTGTATTATGGTTAGCCATAGGTGAGGTACTTGAAGACTAGAGGGTGGTTAATGTTGTGCCTTTATTTAAGAAGGGATGGAACGATTGACAGGTCAGCCTAATGTTCGTGGTGGGAGAGTTACACGATGGAATTCTGAGAGATGGAGGCTACCAGCATTTGGAAAGATTGGAACAAATTAGAGATTATCAGCGTGGTTTTGTGCATGAGAGACAGGGTCTAAAGAATTTGATTGCATTTTTTGAAAAGGTGACAAGGACAGGGATATGGACACAGTCTACTTGGACTATAGTTAGGCTTTCATTTTACCTCAGAGCTGAAGGGTGACCTTATAGAGGTTTAAAAAATAATGAGGGACATAAATATGTAAGGTGGGTAGTTATTGACTCTCTCCCAGAGTAGGCAAAGTGAAAGCTAAAATACTTAAAGGGAATGTGATAGAAAAATTTTTCATAGTCAGGAATGTGTGCTCATGGAACAAGTTACCAGAGGAAATGGTAGAGGAAGGTACAAATACAGCATTTAAGAGATATTGAGAGTGATTTTTTTGATAAGAATGATTTAAAGGGAAATGGACCAACACAGCCTAATGGCACTAGCTCAGGTAAGCATCTTGATTGGCATGGACAAATTATGCTGAATGGCCTAAATTCTGTACTGTATAACTTTATGTTTATTGTTTTATCTGGAATGCTCAAATTAGCAAGCTGTGGGAGAAGCATATCAACCAAAAAATAAGCATTCTCGTTCCAATAACATGTTGAAACCTGAATGACTCACATATCTGTCAAATATGTTTATCCAATTAATCAAGCAAATTTCAAAAACAATTCAAAAGTAGTAGTAAATGAAACATAGTATTTTTAAATACTACTTCATTCTGCAAGTTCTACTTAAGGGGGAAATAAACACAAGATCTGAGTTGTTTCAACATTAACCTTTTAATGCTGGTACAAAACATTTGGAAGGAATACATACTATAGTATCAGATCCAACCTACATACCCAGGCTAGCTCGCTTTAGCTCATCAGCAAGACTAATTCTCAATGGTAAATTAGAAATTTGATATAATTTGCAAATGATATTTTGTATAACTATAAAAGTTATAGTCCTCTGGAGTTTAAAGCAATTAAGAATTTTTTTTAATGTTAGTATATACTGATAGAGCCAGCCCTTAGTTAACCTAGTATATACAATAGATCTTCTCACAACAAGACTCTGACTAAGTAAAACAAGATCATGCATGAAGCTGTATAAACGTTTTCATTTTGTTTTTATTTTATGGCTTTATTTTGTTTATTTTACGTAAAATTTAATTTACACATGAATAATGATGTTCCGCAATAATGTTCCATCAGAGTTCATGTAAATCTTTGATTATTTTGCTGGAATAATATCTTTGGTATTTTTGTGTGAAATTGGACAAGTTAATTCTCTGAGCTGCAATATGTGATTATTTGTCTTGCACATTATAACTATCTCATCTTTTATGTACAGTAACAATATTAAAAATGGCAAGCACAAGAGATTCTTCAGATACATGAAATATTGAGCAACACACACACGAAATGCTGGAGGAACTCAGCAAAGTCAGCAAATGCCTGACTTGCCAAGTTCCTCTAACATTTTCCGTATGTTGCTTAAAATTAGTTTTGCCCTTCATAATAAAGCAGTCACATGGAAGCTGCTAAAATTTCACGCAAGGAAATATATCTGAACATTCAAAAGGATTAATAATTTAATTCACACTAACCAAGAGCGCTACTTTACTGACAACCTCTTTGAAAATGTTAGCCCCCTGTTTTGACAGAAGCAAGAGCACGATTTTCCTGTTTCTCTATTGACAAGATGTTATATCAAAATTTCAATTAGAATTCTATCCATCCCATTGTTTGAGACAAGCCATGGCTTAGATGTTTGCAAATATGTTCACTGCTGATTGAAAGAATTCTTCCAAAAAGAATGTTTAAACTCTGTTGTGTGGGCTTCCCTTTCTCTCGCATCATTTGCTGTCAGGCATCAGTTTGAGAGGATGCTGAGCATGCAGCAACATTGAAGTCAGAAAAACTGGCTCAGTATCCAACAATTGGAAGGCCTCTCATGAATAGTAAATCATAGGGCTAAAAGACCAACCCTAACAAGTATTTTAAGCACTTTACAGAGAGAAAAATAAAAACAATAACTTCCATGTGAAATTAAGGTAGAAACTGCTGCCATACCTCAAAGCTTTTAAAAATGGGAAGCATAATTAATACCATTTTACATTTCTTTACAGTATGAGATTGTCATCTGAGGAAATTCCAATCCATGTATGCAAAATTAGTTATTTTAGAACCAGAAAGGTAATTATTCCTTAGCATATTACTAACAACAATGGGAATCAACTCCTAGAGGAATTGATGGTGGACTTCAGGGAGGGGAAGTTGAGGAAATAAACACCAGTCCTCACCAAGGGATCAGAAGTGGAAAGAGTGAGCAGTTTCAAGTTCCTGGGTGTCAATATGTCTGAGGATCTATCCTGGGCGCAACATATTGATGCAATTACAAAGAAGGCATAACAACAGCTATATTTCATTTGAAGTTTGAGGAGATTTGGTATGTCACCAAAGACACTTCCAAATTTCTACAGATGTACTGTGGAGAGCATTCTAATTGGCTGCATCGTGATCTAGTATGAGAAGGCCACTGAACAGGTCAAAATATGCTGCTGAAAGTTGTATACTCAGCCACCTCCATCATGGGCACTAGCCTCCCCAGCATCCAGAACACCTTCAAAAGGCGATGCATCAAAAAGGCAGCTTCCATCATTAATAACTCCCATCACCCAGGACATGCCCTCTTCTCATTTTACCATCAAGGAGGAGATACAGGAGCCTGAAGATACACACTCAGGAACAGCTTCTGCCCCCTGCCATGAGATTTCTGATTGGACAATGAACCCATGAACATTACCTCAGTATTTTTCCTTTTTAAAATTTAATTTAAATTAATTATTTAATTTAATTTTAATTTATATATAAACTTCTTATTGTAATTTATAGTTTCTATTATTATGCATTGCAATGTACTGCTGCTGCAAAACAACAAATTTCATGGCATTAAACCTGTTTAAACCTGATTCTGATTCTGATTTTGAGATCCTGTGTCAGGTGGAATATGATGCAATGATTTCAATTGAGATTGCCAGGTAAAATGTTTTATTCAACAATTCTGTTCAATTTTTCTAATTATTTAAAAGTTTTTAGGTGTTTTACATAGCATAATTTTTATATCTTTAAGGTTTATTTCACAATTTCATTAATTATTTTAAAATGTTTATTACTTTTAATTGTTCTCAGATGCTTCTGATGCCTGGATACATTTAAAATAGGATCAGATATTCATCAAATGCACAGGTCTCATTTAGCAAAGGGCTATATTTGTCTCCTATCAGATTGTAAGGTGTATCAAACAAGCACAATGGGAAAGGCTACAAGATGACTTTCTCAGCTAGTTGGGAATAGAGTAACAGCTACCAAATAATTGTATAACCATTTTGCAGAAGAACAGGAAAAAAAATGCCGATGGCGCAATTCATTGGGGCTCATCAGCAACAAAGATGGCCTACATAGAGGAGGTGGAAGAGCTCGAGGCCTGGTGACAGGCAAATAACCTCTTCCTTAATGTCAACAAGACAATGGAGATGGTTCTCAACTTCAGGAGAACTCGCACCACTCACACACCCCTCTCTGCATTGGTGGCTCAGCAGTGGAAACTGCAAGCGATTTCATGCTCCTGTGAGTGCACATGACACACAACCTCTCACAGTCCCAGAACACATCCTACACAGACAAGAAAGCTCAACAATGCCTTGACTTTCTGAGGAAGTTTAAGAGAGCTGAACTTTGCACATCACACTCTCATTGTTCCACATGTGTACAGTGGAGAGCATCCTGGCAAGCTGCATCCCTGTTGGGTGTGGAAAATGCATTGTGGCAGACGAGAAGGCTCTACAACAGGTAGTCAATGTTGCCCAACATATCTCCGACACCAAGCCTACACACGATCAAGGACATACGTACATAAAGGTGTTGGAAAAGGGCCAGTAACATCATGAAGGATCTCACCTGCCCTGCTCATGGACTTTTTGTCCCACTCCCATCAGGGAGGAGGCTATGTAACATCCACACCAGGACCATCCAACACAAAAACAGTTACTTTTCCCAAGCAGTAGGGCTGATCAACATCTCCACCTGCTAACTCCACCACTACTTTATTATTTCTTGTCAGACACCTTACGTACAGCCCAGCATCAATTTATAGACCTACCATTAATCTTTGTAATAAGTTATCTTATGTCTTTATATTTATTGTGTTTATTATTATTGTGTTATTTATCTTTTGTGGGGTTTTTGTGCTGCATTAGATCCAGAGTAATAATTATTTCATTCTCCTTTACACTTGTGTTCAGGAAATGATATTAAACAATCTTGAATCTTGTAGGGCTGATTATTCTAAGTGTTTCCACACCCACATATCCCATCCATCTAAACAACATTAAATTCAAGGATGATAATTAGTTTGAGATGGTTAAATGGGAAAGAAAAATTGGTAACAGGAAAAATCTGTCTGTCTAATTGTATATGGAAACATTTTACTGTTCTGATTTATTTAACAAACCCATTGCATTCATTGCATAAGTTATCTTTCAGATTGGAAGAATATGGGAAAATATCAGGGTAAAAAGTAAACTGGGGTAAAAGTGAAATTTTACCCTTTACTAAGGGAGACTATAGTCAATGTCAATTAGTATCTCAATTTAGATGGCCGACAAATGGTATAAAATATTTAGGTATAAGAGTTGATAATGATATAAAGAATTTATATAAATTAAATTATTTGCCATTATTGGAAAAAAATACAAGAAGATCTTGATAATTGGATGATGTTTCCAATAACATTAGTAGGTAGAGTTAATGCTGTAAAAATGAATATATTTCCTAGATTACGATATTTATTCCAAACATTACCAATACAACTGCCCCAGAAGTTTTTTCAAGAGTTGAACAAATGTGTGAGGAAGTTTCTTTGGAAAGGTAAGATGTCAAGAATATAGTTGGAAAAATTGACATGTAAATTTGACCCAGGAACTCCCAAATTTTAAGAATTATTATAAAGCAAATCAACTTAGATTTATTGCATCTTTTTTTGATGAAGAAAAACTGGTATGGATTAGAATAGAGTTAGATAAGATAGGAGAAAATATACCAGAAGATTTTATATATAAATGGGAATCCAAATGGATACGGGAAAAGAAAGAATCTCTTATATTAAAACATTTGATCGATTTATGGAATAAGGTAAATGTAGATGATGAGATAAAGAAATCTTTATTAGCAAAGAGAACCCTAATTCAAAATAGACTTATTCCTTTTACAATGTATAACCAACTTTTATAAAACTGGTTTCAAAAAGGGATCAGATATATAGGTGACTGTTTTGAAGGAGGTATATTGATGTCGTTTGATCAATTAAAGAATAAATATAAAATATCAAATAACACTCTTTTGTTATTTTCAATTAAAGGCCTATTTAAGAGATAAACTGGGTCAAACAATGTTAATGCCAAAACCTAATGAAATAGAAACTTTAATTCAAAAAGGAAAAATTTAAAAATTTACATCTTGTATATATAATTTGATTCAAAAACAGACAATTAAACCAGGAATTCATAAGTCAAGACAAAAATGGGAAACTGATTTTAATATTAAAATTGGTGAAGACTATGTCTTAATAGTATGACAAATACAATAAATGTCCGACTTAGATTAGTACAATACAATTTTTTACATCAATTATATATTACACCACAAAAAATAAATAGATTAAACCCAAATTTATCTGGCCAATGTTTCTGATGTAATCAAGAAATCGGTACTTTTTTACACTCTACTTGGTCTTGTTTTAAAATTCAACCTTTTTGGATAAATCTAAGACTTTTACTGGAGCAAATTATTGGAATACAACTTCCACATAGTCCAACATTATTTTTATTAGGCGATATTGAAGGGATAATACCGAAACCTGAATTGAATAAATATCAGAAAAAATTTATAAAAATTACATTGGCAGTAGCCAAAAAAGCTTTTGCAGTTACTTGGAAATCAGATTCATACTTAACTATGGACCATTGGAATAATGAAATATATAGCTGCATTCTACTTGAAAAAATTACTTATAATTTAAGAAATGAATATGATAGATTTTTGAAAATTTGGCACCCCTATCTACAAAAGATAGGATTAAATATATAGGTCCTTTGAAGATAAAATTATTAGTTATTTGGGGAAAAAAATAAAGATATATACTAAAGTTATTTTGAACTCCATGGTGCATGTGGGGATCCTCCGATATCCAGGCAATTCCTCTTTCTTTTTTTTCCTTTTTTTTAGACAGGGATGTTAAGGGGGGAAGGGTTAAGGGGAGGGGGGAGGGCTAATATTAATTTTCATTATTATTCTATTCATTTTATGTAATTCTCTTAAAAATTTAATAAAAATATACTTTTAAAATTTTTTTAAAAAGAAGAAACATTTTACGGTACAGCAATGTGGCCTTCAGCATAATTTGTGGCTCATAAAAAGCATCAATTTGGAATTGGAATCTTTACTCAAAACCTGAATTAGAAGATTACTTTTGATTAGTTCATGTCACAGTTATTTCAGATATGAATTCAAAATAGGAAACATTGTGTATATACTTCGTTATTGCTTAGACTCTATTAGTTGGAGCAATTCCACTTTTAACACTTAACTGTGATATTGATAGAATTTGCATGCAAGAAGATAATAGATAAAGGAGTAAGCTATTACAATGTATCTAAAGAGCTTTACATCCACAGAAAATGTTTGCATGCATACAATTATATTGGTAACATTGTTTTTAAGAAAATTACCTATAGTAGTTATCACGGTCCCAGCAAAGAAAAATGCACTGCCAAGTTCCCAATTACTTGTATTGTCAGTTGAGTCACCTACAGGGTTTACTCCTGCACCAAGAGCTTCAATTGCATGCTGTAAAGAAACAAATGTATGTGCATTGTACTTCCAGAAAATAATCAACAGTATAGCAATATAAATTTACACTCACACCAGAAGAAATCTAAGAGTTGTCAAACATGTATTATTCAAGCCGAATACACCTGTGAGTCCCAACTATGAAGTATGACTCTGAGTTTCTCTCTTCTGGTCAGACTAGAAAGAGAATAGTATGTAATTTCAAAGTGAAGCCTCTGTAAGGAAGGCTTCATGAAGGAAATTATTATAAACATTTTCAGCTCCTGATTTGGATTATTAAGAATAGTTTTGCTTCCATCCTTTTAAATTGGTATATTCAAATTGTGGCCACTCATACCTAAGACTATTAGTTTTCATGATTTAAGAGGCCCATTCAAAATTAAGTTTGATTACAACTGGTTTACTGGTTTATCGAAATAGACTATGTGTGTGCATGTATATGTATATATATATATATTCTCCACTTTCAGTGGATTCCAGTTCATTAGGAAATCAGTTAATTGGGGCAGCTGCTTATTGGGGACAATCCTTAAAAAAACAAAATCTAATTGTGAAAATTGCAGGGATTTCCTTTGTTTATTTGGGAAAGTATGCTGTTTAATTGGGGCAGGAGACTATTGCTGAACAGCTTCTAACTAGCATCAGTTGTGAACACTTCTGTGGCCGTTAGATGCCGCACCATGCTTCAAGCAAATAGTTTTTAAACAGCATCATTGCATTTGTTTGTGTTCAAAAGGTGGTAATTTTTGTCTGATATTTGGTGAGAAATAAGTAGTAAAACACTTTGAAACTGTTTTGCTGACTGCAGTTTCAAGCATTCAGGCTTGGAGATGCCTGAAGCAACCGGTGGTGAAAATGAAATGATTTTATTATTTCAACAAGTTAAAAGCTACGAAGTATTTGGAGGTATCAATAATCATCTTGAATGTTACAATGAAAATGAAGATATGGCAGATGATGTTGTTGATAGCATTTTATGAAGGCAGACTTTGTTCATTGTGTAATTGGATGAATTCCTCTGTTGATAACTATTAGAAACTAATGCACAATTTTATGACAATAGACAATAGGTGCAGGAGTAGGCCATTCGGCCCTTCTAGCTAGCACCGCCATTCACTGTGATCATGGCTGATCATACACAATCAGTACCCCGTTCCTGCCCTCTCCCCATATCCCTTGACCCCGCTATCTATAAGAGCTCTATTTAATGCATCCAGAATGCATCTTGAATGCTCTTGAATGCATCCAGAGACTTGGCCTCCACTGCCTTCTGGGACAGAGCATTCCACATATCCACCACTCTCTGGCTGAAAAAGTTTTTCCGCATCTTAGTTCTAAATGGCCTACCCCTTATTCTTAAACTGTGGCCTCTAGTTCTGGACTCACCCATCAGCGGGAACATGCTTCCTGCCTCCAGCATGTCCAATCCCTTAATAATCTTATACGTCTCAATCAGATCCCCTCTCATCCTTCTAAATTCCAGTGTATACAAGCCCAGTTGCTCCAATCTTTCAACATATGATAGTCCCGCCATTCCGGGAATTAACCTTGTGAACCTACGCTGCACTTCCTCAATAGCAAGAATGTCCTTCCTCAAATTAGGAGACCAAAACTGCACACAATACTCCAGGTGGGGTCTCACCAGGGTTCTGTACAGCTGCAGAAGGACCTCTTTACTCTTATACTCAATTCCTCTTGTTATAAAGGCCAGCATGGCATTAGCTTTCTTCACTGCCTGCTGTACCTGCATGCTTGCTTTCATTGACTGATGTACAAGAACACCTAGATCTCATTGTACTTCCCCTTTTCCTAACTTGACTCCATTTAGATAGTAATCTGCCTTCCTGTTCTTGCCACCAAAGTGGATAACCTCACATTTATCCACATTAAACTGCATCTGCCATACATTTGCCCACTCACCCAACCTGTCCAAGTCACCCTGCATTTTCATAACATCTTCCTGACATTTCACACTGCCACTCAGCTTTGTGTCATCAGCAAATTTGCTAATGTTACTTTTAATCCCTTCATCTAAATCATTAATCTATATTGTAAACAGCTGCGGTCCCAGCACCGAACCTTGTGGCACCCCACTGGTCACAGCCTGCCATTCCGAAAGGGACCCGTTAATCGCTACTTTTTGTTTCCTGTCAGCCAGCCAATTTTCAATCAGTACTCTGCCCCCAATACCATGTGCCCTAATTTTGCCCACTAATCTCCTATGTGGGACCTTATCAAAAGCTTTCTGAAAGTCCAGGTACACTACATCCACTGGCTCTCCCTTGTCCATTTTCATAGTTACATCCTCAAAAAACTCCAGAAGATTAGTCAAGCATGATTTTCCCTTCATAAATCCATGCTGACTCAGACTGATCCTTCTACTGCTATCCAAATGTGTCATAATTTCATCTTTTATAATTGACTCCAGCATCTTTCCCACCACTGACGTCAGGCTAACTGGTCTATAATTCCCTGTTTTCTCTCTCCCTCCTTTCTTGAAAAGTGGGACAACATTAGCCACCCTCCAGTCAGCAGGAACTGTCCCTGAATCTATAGAACATTGGAAAATGATTACCAATGCGTCCATGATTTCTAGAGCCACCTCTTTAAGTACCCTGGGATGCAGACCATCAGGTCCCAGGGACTTATCAGCCTTCAGACTCAACAGTCTATCCAACACTGTTTCTTGCCTAATATAAATTTCCTTCAATTCATCCTTTACCCTAGTTCCTTTGACCACTATTAAATCTGGGAGATTGTTTGTGTCTTCCCTAGTGAAGACTGATCCAAAATACTTGTTCAATTCATCTGCCATTTCCTTGTTCACCATAATAAATTCACCTGTTTCTGTCTTCAATGGTCCAATTTTGGTCTTAACTATTTTGTTGCTATTCACATACCTAAAGAAGCTTTTACTACCCTCCTTTATATTCTTGGCTAGTTTACCTTGGTACCTCATTTTTCCTTTATGGTACTGTAGTAGTATTGGTAGTGTTCTAATTTGTTCTGTATTTCATTTAACTATATAATTTGTTACTCGGTTTGTCTTTCTTATGCTTTTTTAATTATTTCCATGAAACATTGGTTAACTGGGACAGCTGCTTAATTGGGCCAAAGTGACTGGACCCGACATGTCCCAATTAACCAAAATCTCCCTGCTACTCCTGAAAAAAAAATATTAGTCATATTTAAGCTTATGGGTTGTCTATAGTAATTGTATTTAACATGCCTCACTAGATGCAGTCAATTTCCTTAGTGTGTTCATAACTGCTAAATAAAAGGTAAAAAGGTAAAGCTTTATCAAGATTATATTTTGCTATTTCTCCAACAGTGGATGTTAATTGGAACAAAATTATGGAAAAAAATCTCTCAAAAAATCACAGATTTCTTTATTAAGGATCAGTCACCAACCTCATAACGAATTTTGCTAAATATGTTTACTTGGTTACTAACTCATTAAGCATTACTATTTCTAAATTTGCACATATACCTACTTCATAACTTTAATCCACTACCATCAAGTTAGAGATTCAAAGGCACTATATAAGAACAAAAGGAACTTCTGCAATGCTTGTCCTCAGCAAACTTGTCTCTCAACAAATAGAATTAAGTAAAATGCTGGAACCTCGGATGTTTCAGTTTAGAAAGGTTGTTTGAGCCACCATGAAAAGTTATTTTCCTTTTAGTAAAGATACTCTCACATTGTTGTTGGGTCCAGAGTTCTAGGGTTTGGGCTGTGAAGGAACATTGATACATTTATAAGCAGGATGACATGTTTTTGATGGGAACCTCCTGTAGGTGGCATTCCCGTGATCCTGAATTCTTTCTATGTAGACCCTTTAGCAAACGATCCCCACTATCATTTGTTTATTACTAACCTCAATACATATGCACAGACTTCAGCCACCTCAAGAAAAGGGTGTTCAGAGATCATGACTTCATATATGGGACATAATTTATAGTCTACCAGATGATTGCAATCCCTGCCTTCTCGTATACATTGGAGACTCAGAGTAACCAACATGCAGTTTTTGCAAAATCCTTCGAATCCACTTCCACGTTAACCAAAGCAACTTTCAGCATCCTCTCCCAGACTAATACCCTGGCACTGAAGATCTAATTACATCCAGTGGAAACACTGTTGACCATGTGCATGCAAAATTGCATGTTCAGCAGCAGACTCCTTGAACAAATAATATTTCTGAGCTCTATCATGGGAAGAGAATATCATGCTGTCACAAGAATGATTCAAGGATGTTCTCAAAGACTGCTTAAAAGAAAATGTAGTATTCCTACCAACTTCTGGGATTCTTTGACCCATGACCATTCAGGTTGAGTAGGGGCATTTGAGATGGCACTGATAACTCTGGGTCCAGTCATCAGGGTATCCCGAAGTGAAGGGAGACACCATCACCCAAACTACCCACCCAACAAAAAGCACATTCTGTCCCATTTGTAAGACAGTCTGCAGGCTGCATTGGCCATGTTAATGATCTCAGAACACAAAGAACAGGCATGAAAGCAAATCTTCATAATGAGGGTTCACCTACTCAGTCATAATGTCATGGAGTTGTAGAGACTGAAAACAGTTGCTTTGGTTTACCAGTCAGTGCTGACTACCAAACAACCATCTGCACTATTCTTCGCACATTCCCATCAAGAGAAGATGCCCTTTGTCCTTCTTACTGGTGGTGATTGCGTGTTTAAGAGATTGGGGGGGGGATTGATACAAGAATAATGTATCCCATATCTGGTATATCTAGATCCAGGAGGCCATGCCTCACAACATCTCAGGAGTCAACGTCAGCTCAGGCAGGGTTTATGGTCGTTCAGTCCTACAAGGTGAAACCTACCATCATGAATGGCTAAAATGCTTCAGTCCCAGATGAGCTCAATGCCTTTTATGCATGCATTGAAAAGGAGAATAAAACTACATTGCAAACCCTTGCAGCATCTTGTGATCCTGTGATTTCTGCCTTGGAGTTTGATGTCAGATCATCTTTCAAGAGGGTGAACCCTTAAAAAGTGTCAAGTCCTGATGGTGTACCTGGTGGGACATTGAAAACCTGTACTAACCAACTGGTGGGAGTGTTGAAGGGCATCTCTAACCTCTCATTGCTGCAGCTGGAAGTATCCACCTGCTTCAAAAGGACACCAATCATACCAATGCCCAGGAAGAGCAGGGTGAGCTGTCTCAATGACTATTGCCTAGTTGCACTCATATTTTTTGTGATGAAGTGCTTTGAGAGGTTAGTCATGGCTTAGGCAAGGATCTAGATCCACTGCAATTTACTTACCACCACAACAGGCCTGCAACAGATTCAACCTCACTTGGCTTTGGATCATCTGGTTAATAGCAATACCTACCTTCGGGCTGTTAATTGATTACAGCTCAGTATTCAACACAATTATACTCTCAGTATTAATCAACAAGCTCCAAAACCTGGGCCTCACTCTGCAAATGAATCCTTGACCTCTTCATTGGGATACCACAATCAGTGCGGATCAGAAATAACATCTCCTCCTCAGTGACAATCAAAGGTCCCCCAGGATGTGTGATTAGCCCACTGCTCTACTCTCTCTACATTCACAATTGTGTGGCTAGGCACAGCTCAAACACAAAGTACACTGCAGATTCTGTGGTCAAATCAACACATACAAAAGCTGGATGAACTCAGCAGGTCAGGCAGCATCCGTTGAAACGAGCAGTCAACGTTTCGGGCCGAGACCCTTCGTCAGGAGTCAGATGCCATCTATAAATGTGCTGAAGCCACAACAATTTCAGATGGTGATGAAGGGGCGTACAGAAACAAGATAGATCAGCTAATTGAGTGGTGTGGTAACAACAACCTTGCATTCAATAAAAACACAAAATGCTGGCAGAACTCTGCAGGCCAGACAGCATCTATGGGAGGAGGTAGTGACGACGTTTTGGGCCGAAACCCTTCATCAGGTTTCAACCTCAGTAAGACCAAGGAACTAATAGTGGACCTCAGAAAGGGAAATTGGGAGGAACACACACCAATCCTGATTGAGGGATCAGCAGTGGAAACGGTGAGCAATTTCAAATTCCTGGGTGTCAGCATCTCTAAAGACCTATCTTGGGTCCAACATATCAATGCAATTACAAAGAAGGCACAGCATCAGCAATATTTCATTAGGAATTACAGGATACTTGGTACTGTACATCACCATGGCACTCACAAGTGTTTACAGGTGTAGAGTGGAGAGCATTCTAACTAGTTGCATCACCATCTGGAATGGGGGTGGGGAAAGTGCACAGGATCAGAAAAGTTGCAGAAAGTTGTAAACTTGGTCATTTCCATCAAGGGCACCTTCTAAAGAAGATACCTCAAAAAGGAGGCTTTCATCATCTTGCCCTCTTCTCATTTCTAACATCAAGGAAGAGGCACTGGAGCCTGAAGACACACACTCAACATTTCAGGAACAACTTCTTCCCATCCACCGTCAGATTTCTAAATGGACAATGAACCCATAACCACTACGTCACTATTATTTTGTTTTCTTTGTAGCACTACTTACAAAATTTAAATCTTTAATTTAATTCCTATTGTAATTTATAGTTTTTTTTAAAATATAATGTACTGTAAAGTACTGCTGCCGCAAAACGACATACGCCAGTAATATTAAACCTGATTCTGATTCTGAAACATGGATTCAACTATTCAATTCTAAAACGGGAAGGAGCCTCTTCATCCAGAGTATAATGACCTTTGTAATTCACTATCCAAGAGGGCAGTGGAGATCAGTGGCTGGATGTATTCTGGACAGAGTTTGACGAATGTTTCGATACTCGGGGAATCAATGAATTTGCGAGGTTAGGGCAGGAACGTGGCACTGGGATAACAGATCAGCCATGACGTTATTGATTGTAGGAGAAGGAGAGAGGGACCTAATGGCCTACTCCTGCTTTTCATTTAACCCCAAAAACTAGGTTCGTAAACCATCTGCGCGTGTTTTTTTTTTGGGGGGGGAGTGCTGAATTATAAGCGGCCGGGAGAACCACCAATCCGTAGAAAAGCAAAAGCAAGTTATTACTTGTTCTTATTTAGATCTTGGAAAATCCTACACCTTTCTGCATTTGTGCACAAGCGCCAAGCAACCTTCAAATGACTAAAAATGTTTACATAAAATGGGTAAGTACTTAAATAAAAGCCATTGTAACAGCAATTACATGACAATCCTTGGTGTTTGAACTTCTTTTGATGTTTATTTGGGAAACAAGGTGATTTATCGTGCAGGTGAAAAAAAGGCAAATCGAACTTATTTCTCAATGACTACCGGGATAAATCGCGATACTTCATCAAACTCCGCCGCGCGCTCTCCTGAATCGACATTCGTTTTGCAGTGGAATGGTGAAGTGAGCGAACTTGTTCACGGGACACAACACGAAGCTGAACCTGAGCACACGGCTGCCCTTACCTCAATCAGCTCATCAACCTCCCCGGAGTTCACACAGGGGTGATTTCGAAGAAATTTGGATTTCTCCTCCGCGATCTTATCCTTCTGCTTGCTTTCGAAAGGTTTTTCCAGAGCTCTGAAGATTGTGCCTCCGATCACCAGGTAAACCACAACCACCACGAAAATGGCCAGCACCGTCTTCCACTTCATGACTGTAGGCGATGTCTGGGGGCAACTGTCCATGCTAGCTATCACCGTGGTTCGGGAGGAGATCGACAACCTGGACACGGGGTAGTGCCCGTTGGTCTTTGAGTCACAGGCTTGAACAGTGGATGGAACAGCCGCTGAAACAAAAATTGTGAAGCATAACTCCGACCCCGGGATAAACTGAAAACAATAACAAAAGTTATCTGCCGCTTTATCTAGCAATCTGATACCAATTTAGGGTACATCATAAGCAGCAATCTCATACCAATTTAGGATACATACTATCTTCATATTTTCCTTCCGAGTCTGACCTTGTGACCAGGATGTTTCCTGGAGGAGTGCAGATTGGTGAAACGCCCTCTGTTTTATTCGCAAGTAACTCGGCCTTTTAGAGTTTGTTCAGTGCAGTCGTGTCATGCATAAGCGTTCCCATTGTTGTAGTATTTTTTTCTCGGTTTTAAACAGATCGCAAGCCAATGCCACTTCCTGGCGATGGTGACATCATGGTGTTCCATTCCTATAATTGACCTCCTGTGGTTGTGTCAGGTTACATTTCTAGACCCCGGAGTGGGGCGATCTGCCTTCAGTTGTAAAGTAAATGGAACCGTCAAACTATATCAAAGGTGACAGTGCCGCCATGCCCCAGAATTCAAACGTTTTACTTCCTCCCCTCACCCCACACCAGCGTACCTGCTTAAGTTATAAAGTTAGTTAAAACATGTCAACCATAACGAACTACGTCAAATGTTTATTTACTGTTACTCTCTTATCCAGAGTTAACGCCATGCTAATACACAGTGATAAATCATAACTTTGGTATTCATTCTGCTTACCATTGATACATATTATGAGAGTGACTGGAACCAGGAGCATTAACTGCATTAGCAGAAACTGATCATGTGTAGGGTTACCGGAAACGATCGATTTCCCTGCAATTTATTTTGCATGTAACGAATTATAACGTGGTTGTTACTGTAGCAAAATGATATACTCTGTGGCCAAACATTATCTAAAAAAGGATAACCAACTCATTAACAAGGTTTTAATCCAGAAGTCGGTCGGGATATTTGCATTAAATTTCTAACGATGTCTGCAAATTTACAAAAATGCTTAGGGGTTTTCATGTCTACGAGCTTTTGACAATTGGTTGAACTGACGGCAGTAACTGAACATAATGTAATCTGTTTTGCATTCGGGGGTATACAGCTTTTAGTGAGTATATTGTTAAACCAATGCTTTGAAAATGTGAATGTTTATTATGGATGCGGTAAGGAAGGAACAGTTTTCAAACTACGCATCAATTGGTGTTCAACCAGACTGCAAGATGGGATAGTGAATGGGGAGATGTCTGAGAGAGATTGAATAGAGATAAATATTTCAACGCTCCATTTTAATTCTCCAAGAATTATAATCTTAGTAGCAATCTACATAGCAGTATTTTTTTCTCAATGCTTTTTGATTCTTTTTTTTCCCGCACCACAATGCGGGTCTTTTCGCTGTAGCGACCCGATACATCCAACAAAAAAACACCAGGTCAGAGCCACGCGAGGGAATCTAAAGACTTGATTGATTAAACAGAGGAAAAAGTGCGAGGAAAATAATATTCTCAGTAAGCATTCCGGAATGATTAAAGATTTACATATTCAAAAATACACCTTCTATGGAGATTCGAGACGTGCAGTTGGATGGCACGATATAACTGCTCAGTTAACAGTGCAGCATATCCCTCACAAAATAATTATTGCAAGGATCCAGTTGTAGATCCTCATTTCGACGTGAATATCGATGAAATGAAGAAATCGCTTGGCATTTGGGGGCAATAATTTCATTTTCACGCAATTTCCCATCGATTTGCTTACACATAAATACATTTAATGATTTAAGAACAAGATCAACTCTGGACAAACATCATTGAATTCACGAAACTAAAATGCTGATGACACACACACCACATATATATTCAAATTGCGTTACAGATACAAACCTGGTGGCTCACAATTAGTGTGCTTTCGTGACGTTTCTATTGGAAATTTCATCTTAGATCGCCAAAACCTTGCCTTTTCTTGCATCCGAGAATTGCAACCAGTTATTCTGAATGCGCCTATTTAACAAGAAGGACCATCCTTTAAAGTCAACATTTTACGTATGCGTGCTTTATTCCAACCAAGCCGATAACATAAATAAAACGAATATAAAACAAAACTCATAAACCACGTTCAGGCTGAGGCTCGTAGCAGCAGAAACGATTCGTGCGTGAAGGGGCTCACGCCGCAGTGAAAATTGCAAGCGCCTGCCTGTTACATGTATTGTTTTCCTCTCTTTTTGAACAGAAGTATATTATCTTTGCAGAAAATAGCAGATGTTGTTTTCAGAGTGGCTGGGGTTGCAGAACACACTCCTCATGGCTGGAGATGGAGACTATGTGTGGTGATGTCGTGTTGTTAGGTGGAGTTGTGAGTCGAAGTCGCGCTCGGCTTCTCGGCACATGGCAATGTCCTGCGGCAGGCAACAGCCACCTCATCAACGCTCTCTACACAAAGAGGGCAGGGGCGGCAGCGGGAGGCAGCTTGGGAGGGATTCTATCGCGGCCACAATTGTTTACACCACGGCTTCTGTAACGTGTAAACTACCATTCGTTCCTACGCGGAAAACGTATGCATAAGCATAATTTTGGAATTAGAGTCCATGCGTTTGTCCCTCAAGAACTGGTTGTAACACTCCACCATCTGCCAAGTGCAGACGCCTACATTACGCAAATATACTCCTCACGATGTTACAGACTACGTGTAACAACATGTGTCGGTTCATTTATACATTCGAATAATCTCAACTTTAAAAGCCCGTATTCTTATCTGAACACAGCGCTACAATAATGAATGTTTTAACGCAGGTTATGCTCATAAATTATATTATCTCGGTTCGGGCGTGGCGCTCGTGGAAAAAAAAGTGTACGGAAGACGAGTAATATGAAATCATTGTTGATGTCATTTGTAGATTCAACTGGTGACTGCATTTTACATTACTTAATCGCACTGCGCCGCAATCGGTATTCCCGAGTCTTCAAACCTGCCCGGAATGTTAATAAGGTGATGCCAGGTGGCGGTGTTATTCTGCAGTCACTGCTCACGCCGAGCGAGTCTTTAGCTTACAGTGAGAACAAAGGAGAGGGGACAGAATCAAATAAAAACTGGGAGGGGCTGCGGACTGGTTTGTTTATTCTCTACGAAAGATGTCTTCCAAAAGTTTATTAAATCGTTGGTATATCAAACGCAATGTAAACACTGTTTACGCCATGCAGTAAAGTAAAATCAGCCCAGACGTGAGGACAAGTCAACGCAATGGTAGGATTTATACGGTTACGTGTCGATTTCTGCGTCGTTTTCCACAGGCTCGCTCATCCCTTATTTCTCATACCCTTGCCACCGTTACTAGATCTGCTGCATTCCCATTCCAGACATTTATCGGTCTTCCATTCAGAATTAGTAAACCAGTCTGAACAGGATATCGTACAAGTGAATGTACAATTTTTCAAACTCTCTATTGTAGGCATTATTTTATGTTCAATTACCCACATTGCAACTTGAAAACCTATTTGCGTTTTCTGTTGTCTTTTGGATCTTCATCTTTGCAACACCTCCCACACCTACATCTGCTCCTTAATGACCAACGGGTAGCTTTCCTACATCACCGTTTTTACAGAAACGGAGGAAACAGCGCTACTTCATGATGGCATTCTTCAAAATGAGGACTGATAGATTTCTGGGTTTTAAAGAGATGTGCTGATGGGGCAAAAAAAATGATGCGAAGAGAAGCAGACATGAACTTTCTGTAGGACAGTACAGACACCAGAGGCTAAATTGTTCTCCCATTCCAAGTTCAGTTCTTGTTATTCTGTCACCCTCCTTAGATTGATTGCTGCATATTTTAAGATGGTACCTGAGTGTGGACAAGGATTTGGGAGCGGGAGGTCGGAAATATTCCTGCTATGGTGGTCCATTTGGAAACCAATAATATAGGCAGGACAAAGAAGGAGACACTGATAACACACTCTCCTAATCCTTTGGCTCCTTTAACGTCCAGAACTCTATCAATTTCCACTTTGAATGACAACAGAAAAAGTAGGAAATTCAGCCTTTCAAGACTGCTGCTTCATTCGTTTTAACTGTTGTAGGCTATTGGCAATTGTTAATTGTTGTGTAGATGAATGGTAGAATCTGAACGACATTGGTGGGAATGTTAGAGGAATTAAAGTCGGATTAGTGCACAATTGATGTAGTTGGGTACTTGATAATCAGCTCAGATTTGATGGGCCCTTTTCTGCACTGCTTGGCTATAAATCTCTGGCAATTTAACTGATCATTGATATCAATACTATAATTCCTACCTTTTCAATATTGCACTCAGAAATCTATCTCTCTCCTTCTTAAAAACATTCAGTGATTCGGTCTCTAGAGCCTCTTGTGGTACCAAATTCACAGGTTCACTGCTGCCTAAGTGAAAAAATTTCCCAGTCTTTCATCTGGGAATGTTCCAAGCATCCCAGTTGAGAGAAAATCCTTCCTCGGTCCAGACCGCCCAGCCATACCAGAATCTAATGTGAAACTTGTAAATTTAATTTTGTTGGCCTCCTATTCTTCTGAACTCCTAAAGCAAAACATCTTGAAGGTGAACTGGGTAAAAGGAAGTGACAAGCCTGTAATGGACCAGGCAGTATTTACTACTTACTACTTGCTCCATCAGTGCAGAGCAGATGCCAAGCCAGGCTGAGATACAATCCATCAGGATATTTTCTACAGCACGTCTGCAGTAGTTTGAGAGAAGCTTTGCAAACAAGCCAAATGACACCTAAGAGAGTACATATGCTAATGCTTTTTCTTGATTGCCACATCGATCCTAGGGGACCAGTTGATATTCCGGTGATATGGATGCCTAAATTTAGAGGCAGGGTAAATGTGTTGTGTGATCAATTGTTTTTGATTTAGAGCCAGATATATTGTGGTGATCCCTAAGGGTACCTAATAGGACCACTGGTTAACTTCACAGTTATAAATGCCATGTGCTGGGTGAACAGGGCACCATTTTAAGACTTGTAAATGACACAAAACTTGTAAATATGGAGGATAGTATGACATTGCAAGAGAACATAGACTGAGAAGTACAAAAGGATATATTTTACTCAGAGGAATAATTTAATTTAAAGGATGGAATTCCAATGGAGGTGCATGAAAATAATTGCATATACTGTAAAAACAAATAGTTGCAAATGGAAATATAGATTAAGAAAACAATGTAAAAAACATCAGGAATCCTACCTTATAAATGGAAGCATAAAGTACAAGAGAAAGAATACATTGAACCTCTATAAAATATTAATTTGACTGTGAGAAATTTCTTAATCTGGTTACCATATGGCAAGGATGTGGAAGCTCAAGAGAAGGTACAGGTATACAAAAGAACCAAAGGCAAATTCTATGAATATTTGTAATTTCTAGCTCATTTCAATGTAGTTTGTTATAGCTCCTGTGTAAATGTCAACTGCAGACTTGAATCTTCTTTCTTCTTCTAGGGCAGTACAGTATGTATAAGTGTGTCTGTGTGGATGTTTTTAGTTTGTCACTCAATTCTCTGTAAACTCTAGAGACTGTCATGTGTGAAAATCCTAGGACATCAGGGGTTTCTGAGATACCCAAACCACCCCATTTGGCATCAATAATCATTACCAGTTAAGATCACTTAGACCACATTTCTTCCACATTTTGATATTTGGTCTGAGCTTCTTGAACCTCTTGATCATGTCTGCATGCTTTCATGCATTGAGTTCCTGCCACATTGGTTGATTAGATACTTGCATTAACGAGCAGGTGTACCTAATAGAGTGGCCACTGAATGTAAATGGCAGAACACTGACGTTCCAGTATCAGTTCATGGAGAGTTCATTTTGACTACCGTGTCCAGCAAATATTCTATCCCTCTAATTTCAGTACCAATTCATTGAACGTATATTGTATGAATATGGTGATAGCTTACTTACTTTAAGAAAACACTCCTTTTTGTTTGACACGGTGGCAATAACTATAAGAAGGGGACTATATATTATTATATAATTAAAGTGGTGCAGTCTTTAGACACTGAAAGCGTATCAGGGATAGCATAACAATGTAACAGTTTGTGACATTTTGAAAATAATTGGAGCTATGTAATACAATGTGACAACGACCCTCAAGAGAAAAATACAATAACATTCCTGGAAGCAAACAATATTAAAAGGGCACATACAAGTCCTGGAGGAAATCAATTGGCCAGGCAGTATCCATAGAAAGCATTAAACAGTTGATATTTTGGGCCAAGACTTCATCAGGACTCAAAAGGAAGGGGAAAGAAGCCAGATTAAGTAGGTAGGGAAGTGGAAGGTGTACAAGTTGGCAGGTGATCATGGGGAGTAGTAGGAGAAGATCTCACTGGACTCCCTTGAAGAGAAGATTTAAACTTCTTCAGGGTAGACATACTGTACCTTGAAGATATTTTGCAGTTCCTCCAGCACTTTATTCCGTGAGACCTTCTTTCACTGCTTCTTCTCCGTCATCATTTGCCATCTTATACTCCTCCCCCCACAACACCCCACACACATCATCTCATTTTGGCTCCTTCTTCCTTCCCCTCTAGTCCTGATGAAGGATCTCACCCAAAATGTTGACTGTTTATTTCTCTCCATGGATGCTGCCTAACCTACTGAGTTCTATCAGAACTTTGTGTGTTTCCCAATATTTCTTACATCTTCAGAATCTCTTGCGTTGGAAGTTAAAAAGAAGTCCATAAAGGTCATAGAATACATGATGCAGGCTTGAATTGGAAAGAGTTAACGTCTTTTCTCCTTTATGTTCACAATAGTCCATCCTTCTTCTTACATCGCTTATCACATTTTTAACATTCATCTAATTTTCAACTTTTCCTTTCCCCATCCATTTATTTATAATTCATTCTCAGCCATAATTTATTTACATATTTTGAAATCTGCTTTATTCTTTCCATTTTATACCTTCTTCCTTGGATTGATCTTACCTCCAACCAACTTTCTCCCATTCCTGTCTTTCTTTCCATATCCCTCTCAATGCCCTTCTTTCAGACTGTTATGTCTATTATCTCCATTCTCTCCACTCCAGCCATTTCCTTGCTGTTTTAGCATTCTAAGTCTTTGTCTCTCTTTCCTTGCACCCACTTTCACCCCTTCATTCCAACCTCCTTTAATTTTTTATCCTTTCTTTTACACCATAAGCTCCCACTGATTCTCCCTCCAATTCCATCCACCTTCACATCTCTCACTTACTCCAAAATGTCTCCCTCTTCCTCACTTCTCCTTCTTTCATTCACACTTTGTCCCTCATTATTCTTCAATTACCCACTGTACATTCTCACCAGAGTCCTTTCTTACCCATTCTTTCCAAACAACCTTTCTCCCTTCATTTCTTCCACTCCTCCTGTCCTTTTCACTCCCTTGTTTCTTCTCTTCGTCATTCTCACCATTCCCAAACCACCTTCTCCTGGACCCTCTGCTCTCCCCACACCTACACCCCTCTTCTCTCCACTCCACTCCACACCCCTACACCCTTTCTTCACCCACTCCTAAACCCTCTCCCCTTCTACACGCTCTCCTCTCCCCATTCCTCAACCCCTCTTCTCTCCAATTCCAAACCTAATCTCCCCATTAACAAAGTACATCCATTCTCCACTCCAACATACACCCCTCTTCCCCTGGCCCTTTCCCCCTCCCTCACCGCATTCCCCCGCTTTCCTTCTCTTTACTTTGTATGCATCTTTCCCTCTCAGATTCTCTTTGCCCTCTTTTTCTCCTTATCTCGTCACTTTCTTCTGCACCGCTCCTTTGCCCTCCTCCACCCTCTCTCCTTTTCCCGTCCTCCATCTCTCTCCTCTCTCCCTCAATCCTCTCCTTCGCTCTTCCTTCTACTTCTATTTCCCCTCGCCTCTCTCCCTTTCTCGTCCTTTCCCTTCTCCATGCCTTCATCCCAGCCTCTGTCACCAAGGCAACAGTGACGTAAACATGATGCGACCGGTGGTTGGCTGACCCAGCTCCGAGGATGCGGCGTAGCAACAGACATGGCGGCTGCGGTGTTCTTGTCTGATTTTGAGCCCAGATAACGGCGGCTTTGACGGCCGTGGCTCGCGTCTTTGCGTCGTCCGAGAATATGGGAAGGCTCGGCATCAACATGGCAAACAAGAAAGGTACATTCTGTGGCCTGAACTTCAGCATCCGTTGCTTAGTCAGACGGTAACCGAAGCTGCGGGAGCGCGCGTGAACTGGTGGCACCAAAAGCGGCCTCACCTTAGCAGTGGGCAAGGGGAGCCACTGGGACAAAACAATGTTATCGCCCCAGTATCCATTTGGACGTTAAGTAGCAGTCGATAATAACCTTGACATCGAGATTGAAGCTCGTAGGATAAAAGGCAGCTGTAATAGCAATGGACAGAATTTCAAAAGCAAAAAAAAAATGCTGATACTGCAACTGTGAGATTAGCATTCCCTAATTCGGGGAATATCAGCAAGCTAGAAAGCACCTATGGAGAGAGAGGAAAAAAGCAGCAGTGTTTCACGTAATGGCCTTTTGTCAGAACTGGAAGAGTACATTGAGGTAATGGCGACAGGTGATGATAAAGGGAATGCAGGTAGCAAATTGGACATTACGATTATCCTTCTAACGTAACTAGTTTTGGTGCTGTATAAAAGGGGAGATTGAATGCAGCTAACTGTAGCTCTTCCTGTGTAGTTGAGATACAGCATGAAATCGGTCTTTCCTGCTCTCAGCAATTCCCTAATTTGATCCTAGTCTAATCAATAGATTTCAATAGGTACATTTAGTGTCAGAGAAATGTATGCAATACACATCCTGAAATTCTTTTTCTTCGCAAACATCCATGAAAACAGAAGTGTGCCCCAGGAATTAATGACATTTAAATGTTAGAACCCTGAAGCCCCCCCCAACTCCCCATCCCACACAATAAGCAGCAGCAAAGCAACGACTCCACCGAGCACTTAAACGTCCAGCAAAACATCAAAAAAGACACAGACTTGCAGTACCCCAAAAACTGCTTGTTCACCATAGGCATATTGACATACCACAGGTTCTCTCTCTCCCCCTAATAAGGGAAAAAGAGGTGTGTCTGTTTCACAGTGAGAGGGGAGACATAACAAAGTAACTCACTGATTTATGATGTTAAAAGTCTGTTGTGTCACTTTTTCTGAGCTCTGTGCCCAAAAAATTCGAGTCTCCGGGCACACAGCCAGCAGCCAGCTTGCTGCTACGATCTTCCTTCTCCCATGACGCACCAGGCGGCACCTGCCTTGAATCTCCACCCGCCTCGAGAGCCACAAAAATGCGGCACCCTGAAGGCGCTCTGGTCGTGAGGCTCTGAGAGTGGGTCCCATTTCCGCGAAGAATCAAAGACAGCATGTAACTCCAGGTCGGGGTCTTCAAAAGAAACTTGAAAGGGAAAAAAAAGAGATATCAAAGATAGAAATAGAGCTTTTTCCAAAGATGCAAGCAAAGGAGTTGCCGTTAGGAATATATTTATAAATGATCACTTAACCTACCAACTGATACATCTTTGGACTGTAGGAAAAAATGGGTGCACCAAGAAGAAACCCACCCAGTCACAGTCATAGTACAAACTCCAGTGGGAATTGAACCTTTTGTCACCTCTACTGTAAAGCATTGTGCTAACCACAAAGATAACATGTTTTTGGAGCCATATAAAGAGAGGAAAATGAATAAAGGCATTTGGAACTAAAATGCAGGAGTATTAAATGTCATGTATAGTAATTGTTGGAGTTCTGAAATAAAGAATATTCAGATCATACAACAACTATGGAGAGAGAAAAACAGTTAATGAAACAGGTGGATTACGTTCCAACAGAACTGCCAGTTCCAACACAGAAAAAAGCTAGTTGACTCACAGTGTTGAATTCGCTGTTGGGTCCCAAGAGCTACAATGTACCCAATGGGAAGATGAGTTGCTGTTGAGCTGACATTGGGTTTTATTAGAACTGTGCAAGAGGTCAATTAATTTCTTATGATATTGAAGAAGCTCATTCGTATCACTCCGATATTCCCATTTCCCCATAATTGAGTGTTTCCCACATTCCCATTCTCCTACCTAAGGTAATTTACAATCACCAATTAGCTTACTAATCAGCGTTTCTTTAGAATGTGGGTGAGGAAACCATGGCACATGGAGGAAATCCATGAGGTCACTGGAAAAATATGCAAAATCTGAAACAAAAGCATTGGGATCGATCATGGGTTACTGAGCTGGAGAATTAATAACAGCTAGTTTGAAGTTCAAAGTCTTTTGAGTGGACTGAAAAGAACTGTTCTTTGAAACCATCATCCAGTCCAATTTTGGTTTCTTCAAATAGAAGAGACCACATCATGAGGTCCAAATGCAACAAAAATTCGAAGTGCGAGTAAATTGCTATGTTACTGGAAGGAATATTTGAGTCCTTAGATGGTGAGAAGTGGCAAGGCAAAAGGGCAGGTGTTGCATCTTCTGCAAGAGAACTTGAAGGTGCTGTGAGGCAGGGAGTGGTTGGTTCAAGTAGAGTGGTGAGCCATCAGGAAGGAAACAGTTCCATTGGCATGCTGACGTGAATTGTAGAACAAGTGCCTGGTGGTTTTTGAAGGTTGCTGAAATAATGGAGGGAAATTCATTGCATGGAATGATGGTGGGGTTGAAGATGAGAACCAAGGATCCAATCTTTATTTTGGTTTGGCAGATTATGGGCAAGTTGTGGAGACATAGTGAGTGAACTTTGAGGAGAAAGGTAATGGATTTCAAGTAAATATAGTTAAGCTGGTGGTATGGGTGAATAACTAGTAAATAAAAATTAGTACTGAGAATTGCACTGTTAACTTTTGATTGTAGAAATGAGAAGCAATTTAAATTAGGTTGCACTAGGTAAGAGAGGTGTGAGTAAAATTGTTCGGGAGCTACGTTAGCATAGCTCATTTGAAAGTGGTTAAAAGAAAAAGATGGAATCCTGAGCTTTATAAATAGAGGCAGAGAATACAAGAGCTAGGATGTCAAGGTGAATCCATCAAGGGTGATAGTGATATGGACCTTTTATTCTCTTCCCATCTGGTAGGCGCTACAGGAGCCTCCGCTCCCGCACCAGCAGGCACAGGAAGAGCTTCTTCCCTGAGGCTGTGACACTGCTTAACCTCACATTACAGTGCTAAGCAGTATTGCACCCATATTGTACTGTCTCAGTACTTTTATATTTGTGTGCTGTGGCACTTACTTTTCTATTCACAGTTATTTTGTAAATAACACTTCTTTTGCACTTCTGATTAGATGCTAATTGCATTTCATTGTCTTTGTATCAGTACACGGCACAATGACGATAAAGTTGAATCTAATCTAATATTTAAGATTAAAAAGAGTATTGACAGAGGAGATGAAACAAAAATGTACACATGGAGAGTCCAGAGAACTTGGAAAACTATCTTAGACAATCACTTAAGATTGAAGATGATTTTCTTCAACTTAGTGTGGAGATTACTTACAAGTCTAATGAAAGAACTGTAATTTCTTCCACAAATAAGACAAGAGGTGCCCGTAAGAAGTGGGGTAGTTGGGTAGCTTGTTAAGTGGTGTATCCACTTGGTTATTTATGCTGGACTGCTTTATTCAGGTTGTGAGTGCCATACTGAGGGCCCCTTCTCCACTTTGAGCAGTCATGGGCCAGAGAATCTTAGGAGTTAGTAAAGGTGTTGAACTGTAATGAGGAGGATTGAATAAAGGAATTGGGGCAATGACACAAGTTTGCTTGATGACAACAGATGCTGAGAGTACAGTTGGCTCTCCTTATCCGCGGGGGATTGGTTATGGGACCCCTCGTGGATACCAATATTCGTGGATGCTCAAGTCCCTTATTCAACCTGTCTCAATGTGGGGGACCTTAGGACCCAGCGGAACCCCAGACATTATTTAACCTGTCTTAATGCGGTGGACATTAGGATGCAACGGCAGAGATCTAAATCCACAGTGTTTCTGTTCACGAAAATAATCAGAAAATAATCACCACTTCCCGCTGAATATCGCTGGCTCCTCGGTAGAGATCGTAAAGAGCACCAAATTTCTTGGTGTTCACCTGACGGAGAATCTCACATGGTCTCTCAACACCAGCTCTATAGCAAAGAAAGCCCAGCAGCGTCTCTACTTTTTGCGAAGTCTGTGGAAAGTCCATCTCCCACCCCCCATCCTCATCACATTCTACAGGGGTTGTATTGAGAGCATCCTGAGCAGCTGCATCACTGCCTGGTTCGGAAGATGCACCATCTCAGATCTCAAGACCCTGCAGCGGATAGTGAGGTCAGCTGAGAAGATCATCGAGGTCTCTCTTCCTGCCATCACAGACATTTACACTACACGCTGCATCCGCAAAGGAAACAGCATTATGAAGGACCACATGCACCCCTCATACAATCTCTTCTCCCTCCTGCCATCTGGGAAAAGGCTCCAAAGCATTTGGGCTCTCACAACCAGACTATGTAACAGTTTCTTCCCCCAAGCTATCAGACTCCTCAATACCTGAAGCCTGGACTGACACCTTGCCCTACTGTCCTGTTTATTGTTTATTATAATGCCTGCACTGTTTTTGTGCACTTTATGCAGTCCAGTGTAGGTCTGTAGTGTAGCTTTCTCTTTTTTTTTAATTACGTAGTTCAGTCTAGTTTTTTGTACTGTGTCATGTAACACCATGGGCCTGAAAAACGTTGTCTCATTTTTACTATGCACTGTACCAGCAATTATGGTTGAAAGGACAGTAAAGGTTGACTTGACTTTGACTTGAACACTATTGAAAATAAAGTGGAAATAATAAAGCAATCGGAAAGAGGTGAAACGCCATCAGTCATTGGTGAAGCGTTAGGCTACATTGGTCAACGATCGGAACAATTTCAAAGGATAAAGTGAGAAAGACTCTGCCCCGATGAAAGCTACAATTATTACTGAGCAACACAGTGGTTCAATTATTGGGTTTTGGGGTTTTGGGTTTTTGATCCTCCACATCAACCCGGCATGGTGGAGAGCGCACTCAGGAGCGATCTGTCCCGAGTCCTGGGGACTTCTGTTTCCAAGCTCAGTGCTGAAACATACGTTAAGTGTTTTATATGCATAGAACGGTAAAATATATACTATATATTAAGACAAACGTTTGACTTACTGATGCTAAATAATACCGGATGTACCTATTCCGACTTACTTAATAAGAGAAGTTCCGATTTTTTTCGATCCCGATCCACGACAACCCACGCACATCCTCCCATATAATTTAAATCATCTCTAGATTACTTAAATACCTAATACAATGTAAATGCTATGTAAAATGGTTGTTATACTGCATGTTTAAGGAATAATGACAAGAAAAAAAAGTCTGCACATGCTTGAACAAGTGCTGGAAGAGCACTTCCGGGATTTCGTGATTCGTGGTTGGTTGAATTTGCACATGCAGAATTCGCGGATAAGGAGGGCCAACTGTAATTAGGATTATGATTTGCGTGCCATTATACAACAAACTTGAGATGGAGATTAATTTCTGTGACAACCAAGTTGAAGCATATTCCACTATTCATTACAGTTGACACAAATGAAGCTTTAACTGAGGCCAAAAAAAAATGCCATTTGTGGTATGTATAGCATATGTAGATTGTGCCCAAATTACAGCAGGGGTTTGTTCCTGTGAACTGTTCATAACCAAATAGTTTGCACATCAGGAATGAATCTGCAAATTACATTCCCAGACGGCAGAAGATGCCTGCATACCTACAGCAGTCAGTAAATCCATCCTGCTGGTCTCCCAAAAAGCTTGTTTATATGTATGGGGTGTACATAATTTGGGCATTCATATAATGGGAAGAACCTGTGGGTGTAGGTCTTTGGCCACTGAGAGGAGAAGGCTGAGGAAGGCTGTGATTGTGGCATTTCCTGTGTCAAACTGCAGGAAAACAGTACAACCAGATCTGCCCATTTCTTGCAGTTGGTCACATTCTTATTATATCCTCCTCTTGCTGGATGTGGCAATGGGAGTGTGGATTGTGAAGGAAGTTCCTTATCTGCAAATTTAAGGACTTCTACAGGGATACCATCTTCTATTGAGGTCTTATTGTTTTGTTACCTCAGGCCTTTTAAACTTCTTATTTGTCTAGAGGCAAGGTTGAATGGGTGGATCACTAGGATGATATCATAGTACTCTGATTACATTTGAGAGAGTTTTCATTGTTTCTTCTGTCAAATCAAATCAATCATGTTTAATTTCCATTCAAACCTTGCATAGATACAGCTGAATGATCATCACCTATTATAGAGTAATTTGTTTGTTTGTGATGTGCTTTGTTGTATGGTGTAGGTGATCATGGTCTTTCTGTGACCTTGACTTCTTGAAAAATTTTTCTACGAAAGTGGTTTGCCATTGCCTTCTTCTGGGCAGTGTCTTTACAAGATGGATGATCCCAGCCATTGTCAATATTCTTCAGAGATTGTCTGCCTGGCATCAGTGGTCACATAACCAGGACCTGTGATATGCACCAGCTGCTCATACAATCATCCACTGCCTGCTCCCATTGCTTCACGTGACCCTTATCTGAAGGCTAAGCAAGCTAGTGGAGGAAAGGAGCACTTTATACATCCTTCGTTAGAGATATATCTCCACCTCACCGCCCATATAGAGTAATACAACATTGAAGCAAAGAATGCCTACAATTTTGCTTACCAAGTGTCGTCATAAATCTTAACTGCATTCTTTCTAATTTGATGATGTTTTTCCAATGATGGTGTGACTAAAATTGTACACGGTAGTTCAAGTGCAAAGTCACCTTGGTCTTGAATAACTCTAAAACAACATCCTGACTCCAGATGTGATGCAGATGGAGGAACTGAGAAAAGAGAATAGTATTTTTACATGTGACAGGGTGGGAAGACATATAGCCAAGATAACCGTGACAGTCAGTAGGTTTATGAAAGATATCAGTAGATAATCTGTCTCCAGAGATGAAGACAGCAAGATTGAGAAAAGGGGGAGATCTTTGCAACATCTGTTCATTGGATGAGGCTGCCATTTTAGGACATCTGAGATGTCCTCCTTCTTCAAACACCATTAAAGCTACCCTCACTCACATCTCCTCCATTTCTTGCACATCTGCCATCGTGCCATCCTTCTATTTCTGTAACAAGTATCATGTTCCCCTTGTGCTTTCATACCTCCCTATGAGTCTCCATATCCAGCATATCATTCTCTGAGAGGAGACAATAGATTTCAATATGAGACAATATAAGGCATAGATAGAGTAGACAGCCAGTGCCTTTTCCAAGGGTGGAATGGCTAATACGAAAGGACATCTTTTTAAGGTGATTGGAGGATGGGGGATATCAAAGGTAGGTTTCTCACAGAGTGTTGTTAGTGAATGGAATGCACTGCCAGGGATGGTGGTAGAGAGAAATAAATTAGGGTCATTGGAAGAAACTCTTGGGTACATGGGTGAAAGAAAAATGAAGGACCATGTGGAAGGGAAGGGTTAGATTGTATTTGAAGTAGATGAAATGGTCAGCACAATATTGTGAGCTGAAGGGCTGTTCTGTGCTGCTCTATCTTCTATGTAACTTTCACCATCTATAATGGGTTAAATACATCTCACCCTTTCTCCCCAACTCTCCACTTTCTGTGGGGATCACTCTCCATTTGACTCTTGTCTACTCGTCCCTCTTCACTGATCTCCCTTGTGATACTTATCCCTATAAGTGGGACGAGTGCTACACTTGCCCCAACACCTCCCAAACAGTCCTTCCATGTGAGGCAACACTTCACCTCCGAGTCTTTGGGGGTCATCTCATGCATTTGTGCTCTCCGTGCAGCCTCCTCGACACTGGTGAGGCACTGATAAAGGTCTAGGCCTGAAAAGTCAACTATTTATATACTACTTGATTTGCTGAGTTCTTCCAGCACTTTGTATGTGTTAAAATGTAATAATTTTTCTACTTGAGAAAGATTTTGGATTCATCTCAGTGTATCACACACATCACTTTCTTCTTACAGCTTACTATGTAAGTTCTTCCAGGAGAGTGATTGACCAGCACCTAACTCAAGCTCATATGGCTTCCCACTACAACAGAATTCTCTCTGCTAAAGGTAAGCACGGAATGTTACTAATGAAAATCTAGTCAGCATAATATTCTTCACCGTGTCATACTCCATGTTTGGGCCAGGGTTTTGTGACATCTAAATTACTGGCTTTCAATGTTGTTATTCAGTAGATCAAAAAAAGGTGATTTTTGCTTGTGCATAACCTAGTGCAGGAGTTCCAGACACTCTGATAGTGACGGAGTGCCTGTGCAGGGTGTATTGATGATGTCCCTACATTTTAGCTAATATGGACATCAGCAAGGCAGTCTGAAGTTGAACTGAATGTGTTCTACATATGAAGATAACATGCCCATATATTTTATACTCTGTTTGAAAAGGCTCGTCAGGGATTGCTGCAGATTTTAATAAAAGAGAACAGCTGCTAGAGATCAAACAGTAGATCTAAAATAGTTTATCAACTTTTTCTAAATCTTTGCAATGGCTTGTTCATTTAAGAACATGTCTTAGCATCTTTCAAATAGCTTGTAAATTAAAAAATAACTTTTAAATTGACATTTAAAAACAGGCTAATTAATTTTGTTCTAAAATTATTTTGTCATATTAGATGTATTTTAAAAGTTAATCATTTTTGAAGTTTTCAATATATCATCTTTAAACATAATAAAGTAATGAAGCTAAATACGGCAGACCTGTCTCAGTGGTTTGGGCTGAATCTCTGTCTTGTAATAACTTTCTACCAGGTTTTTCTGAACTTAATGGGCTGCTCCAAGTTTGATTGGCCCATATGGTTTTTTTTACAGCTGGGTGAAGTAACATGAAAGACATCAAGAGAAATAGACAATAGACAATAGGTGCAGAAGTAAACCATTCTGCCCCTCGAGTCTGCACCGCCATTCTGAGATCATGGCTGTTCATTCACTATCAATACCCAGTCCCTGCCTTGTCCCCATATCCCTTGATTCCCCTATCCATCAGATTTCTATCTAGTTCCTTCTTGAATGCATCCAGAGAATTGGCCCCCACTGTCTTCCGAGGCAGTGCATTCCACACCTCCACAACTCTCTGGGAGAAGAAGTTTTTCCTCAACTCTGTTTTAAATAACTGACCTCTTATTCTCAATCCATGCCCTCTGGTACTGGACTCTCCCAACATCTGGAACATATTTCCTGCCTCAATCCTATCAAATCCTTTAATTATCTTAAACGTTTCAATCAGATCCCCTCTTAATCTCCTCAATTCCAGTGTGTACAAGCCCAATCTCTCCAATCTCTCTGCGTAAGACAGCCCTGCCATCCCAGGAATCAACCTAGTGAATCTACGCTGCACTTCCTCAATTGCCAGAATGTCCTTCCTTAAACCTGGAGACCAAAACTGTACACAATATTCCAGGTGTGGTCTCACCAGGGCCCTGTACAAATGCAAAAGGGCATCCTTGCTCTTGTAAATTCCCCTTGTAATAAAGGCCAACATTCCATTTGCCCTCTTCACTGCCTGTTGCACTTGCTCATTCACTTTCATTGACTGATGAACTAGGACTCCTAGGTCTCTTTGCATTTCTCCCTTACCTAACTCTACACCGTTCAGACAATACTCTGCCCTCTTGTTCCTGCTTCCAAAGTGGATAACTTCACATTTATTCCCATTGAATGACATCTGCCAAGTATCTGCCCACTCACCCAGCCTATCCAAGTCTCCCTGTATTCTCCTAACGTCCTCTTCGCATGTCACACTGCCACCCAGTTTAGTATCGTCAGCAAACTTGCTGATATAGTTTTCAATGCCCTCATCTAAATCGTTGACATAAATCGTAAAGAGCTGTGGTCCCAATACAGAGCCCTGTGGTACCCCACTAGTCGCCTCCAGCCAGTCCGAGAAACACCCATTCACTGCTACCTTTTGCTTTCTATCTGCCAAACAGTTTTCTATCCATGTTGAAACCCTGCCCCCAATGCCATGAGCTCTGATTTTACTCACCAATCTCCTATGTGGCACCTTATCGAATGCCTTCTGAAAATCTAGGTACACTACATCCACTGGCTTGCCCTCGTCTAACATCCTTGTTACACCCTCAAAAAACTCCCAACAGATTAGTCAAGCATGATTTGCCCTTGGTAAATCCATGCTGGCTCGGCCTAATCCTATTACTGCCATCAAGATATGCCACTATTTCGTCCTTAATAACGGACTCAAGCATCTTCCCCACAACTGACTTTAGGCTAACAGGGCGATAGTTCTCCGTTTTCTCCTTCCCTCCCTTCTTGAAAAGTGGGATAACATTAGCCACTCTCCAATCTTCAGGAACTGATCCTGAATCTAAGGAACATTGGAAAATGATTACCAATGCATCTGCAATTTCCTGAGCCACCTCTTTTAGAACCCTTGGATGCAGACCATCTGGACCCGGGGATTTATTAGCCTTCAGTCTTATCAGTCTACTCATCACAGTTTCTTTCCTAATGTCAATCTGTTTCAATTCCTCTGATATCTTATGACCCTGGCCCATCCATACATCTGGGAGACTGCTGGTGTCCTCCCTGGTGAAGACAGATCTAAAGTACGCATTAAATTCTGTTGCCATTTCCCTGTTTCCCATAACAGTTTCTCCCAATTCATTCTTCAAGGGGCCAACATTGTTCTTAACTATCTTCTTGCTCTTCACATAGCTAAAAAAGCTTTTACTATCCCCTTTTATATTCCTGGCTAGACTGAGCTCATACCTGATTTTTTCTCTCCGTATTGCTTTTTTAGTTAAGATCTGCTGTTCCTTAAAACTTTCCCAATCATCTGTATTCCCACTCATCTTAGCCCTGTCATACTTCTTTTTCTTTAACGCTGTACAATCTCTGACTTCCTTTGTCAATCACTGTGGCCCCTTCCCCCTCTTTGAATCCTTCCTTCTCATTGGAATGAACTGCTTTTGCATCTTTTGTATTATGCCCAAGAATATCTGCCACTGCTGATCCACTGTCTTTCCTGCCAGGGCATCCACCCATGTAACTTTGGCCAGCTCTTCCCTCATGGCTCCGTAGTCTCCTTTATTTAATTGCAACACTGACACCTCTGATCTGCCCTTATCCCTCTCAAATTGTAGATAAAAACTTATCATGTTATGATCACTACTTCCTAATGGCTCCTTTACTTCAAGATCACTTATCAATTCCTGTTCATTACACATCACCAAGTCCAAAATAGCCTCGTTCCTGGTTGGCTCAAGCACAAGCTGTTCCAAAAATACATCCCTAAGACACTCCACAAACTCCCTATCCTGGGGTCCAGCACCTACCTGATTCTCCCAGTTCACCTGCATGTTGAAATCTCCCATAACGACTGCATTACCTTTAGCACATGCCAATGTTAACTCCCTAATCAACGTACCCAATATCCACGCTACTGTTTGGGAGCCTGTACACAACACCCATTAGGGTCTTTTTACCCTTACTGTTCCTCAGCTCAATCCACATAGACTCTACTTTCCCTGTTCCTAAGTCACCCCTTGCTAAGGACTGAATCTCATTCCTCACCAACGGGGCCACCCCACCCCCTCTTCCCATATTTCTGTCTCTACGATAGCACGTATACCCTGGTACACTCAATTCCCAGGCCTAATCCCCTTGCAGCCATGTCTCCGTTATCCCAACAATATCGTAGTTCCCCATTTTCATCTGAGCTTCAAGCTCATCTGTCTTATTTCTGACACTACTTATTTCTGAAATATCTCCTAGCAATTTGTCTTACGTCTGTCTCAAATACTGTCTGCTCACCACTGAGTCAAAACTCAAGTCGATATGACAGCAATCTTGAATTCCCTTTGAAACTAAAAGTATTGAATTATATAGCATTAGCAAAGTTACACAATAACTTTGTTTATTTTGCAAAAAGATGTCATCTCTACTATAGATCCAACATTTCTTTCAGTACCCTGGGATGCATTGCATCAGGACCAGGGTACTTGTCTACTTTTAGGCCCAGTAGTTTGCTCAGCGCTCCTCCTATAGATTTCAATTTGATTACTTTTAATCTGGAACTGGAATAATTTGGAGGTAGATGATCTGAAATTGGTGATCTTGGTGTTGAATTCAGAATATATTGAAGTGCTTAACTGAAAGATGAAATACAATATATTCTTTAGTGATCTAACATCCACGGAGAGTTGGTGGGGAGGGGGGGGACGAGAAGTCATATGGTATTTCAAGCTTCTTAGAAATTTTTGCTGGCTGTATGAGAATTCAAGATGCACAAATACTGAATAAACAAGAATTTATTGTTCGACTTCTCAAGTTTTCTTTCGAGTGTCCAAGTCATGGAGAACCTATTTAAGTTATAATTATCTGGAAGAGAAGCAGCAGTGAATTAAGCATTAATACAGATCCGACATGTTGCTGATACATGAAATGAGTACTAAAAAAAAGGTGGAAGCACTTGGTGCATCATGAAGTAGCCGTAGTCATAGGAGTGGGCTTTGTATAGTGATGGGGTGGAATTTATCTGCTGTTGGAAGGAAATGCCAGAAAGGTACAGAAGGAATAAGTGCATGCACTGATAAGGTTAGTCAAAGAAGGATGGAAGGAGGCAAATAAGAAGCATAAAGCACTGGCACAGATCACTTGAGCTGAATGGCCTAAAATTAATCTGTGTCAGACTCCTAACTCTGCATTTTCATTAAGAAAAACTTACAAAACCCTTTCAAAAATAACTTTGGTATTTTTGTTCTTTCAGCTTCTGTGGATTGTTCTGTTCCAAAAAGCATGCTATTAAGTGTAAAATGTAAGTAATTCATTTATTGCAGAATAAGTTTTAAATAAAATAATATGATATAGAATAAATTAATATTTATACCACAGACTGTTCAATTGTGGTTTTCACTGCCTGAGGCAAAAGGGTATATAGCTCAAAAGTTCCCTGAAATCTGAAAGAGTAGCCCACTCAATACTATATCCTACACATTTTCTTTTCAATTTTTTTTTCATTGAAGAATGTCATGGCATTAGTTATATTTCTGTTTTTTGGTTATCCATTCCATTAATTAATGGTTGCACTTTAAATAAATGAGTACTTTCCTTCTCCTATTTTGGTGTTGATCTTGAATTTATACCTTTAATTACTGATAGTTATTTTTCTGAATTTATATTTCATTTTAAACATTTTTTCTCAACCTTCTCTGATGTAATAAACAGTCACAGTTTATCTGGACACCAATCAATTACAATAAGCTTGTGGTGAGAGATTACTATGAATACTCAGGAAATGCTTCAGGAATGCCCTTAAAGCACCTTTGAAAAACCATAGTATCATCACAATTTTGTGACTGATCAATGTAAAGGAGGAGGATCAAGGATACCTCCAACAGCTTGGGAAGCTTGACTCTCATTGACAGTGTCCAAGAAGCGAAGCAGCTGTGAATTAAACATTAATACATTTCCAAAACATTGCAGATGCTGGAAAATAGAAATAAAAATGATGGAAACACAGATCATGTCATACAGCAGTTATGGTAGTGTAAGTGGGCTTTGGGTGGTGGTAGTGGGGTTGGGTAGACTTTATCTGTTTTATCTTCTGTTGGAATATGTCAGAAAGCTATTTAAGGAATTAAGGTTATTCTTACTGATGAAGTTGGTCGAAGAAGATCATAAGACATAGGAGCAGAATTAGGCCATTTTGCCTTTCGAGTCTGCTCTGCCATTTCATCATGGCTGACCCAGTTTTCCTCTCTGCCCCATTCTCCTGCCTTCTCAATGTATCCCTTCATGCCCTGACCAATCAAAAATCTATCAACCTCTGCTTTAAATATACATAGACACTAGGCCTCCATAGCTGCTTGTGGCAACGAATTTCACAGATTAACCTCTCTCTGGTTAAAGAAATTCCTCCTTGTTTCCTTTCTAAAAGAACATCCCTCTATTCTGAGGGTCTGCCCTCTGGTCTTAGACTCTCCCACCATAGGAAACATCCTCCTGGAATCCAGCACCAACCTGACTTTCCCAATCTACTCTAATATTGGGATTCCCCCATGACTATTATAATATTGGCCTTTTGGTATGCATTTTCTGTCTCATTAGAAAGAGGTGGCATAGGGTCGGAAGGTGTTGAATTATTGTGTACAGAGCTAAGGAACTGCAACCCTTGCAGTTCCTTAGCTCTGTACACAATAATTCAACACCTTCTGACCCTATGCCACCTCTTTCTAATGATTTGATTTAATTTTTTTACCAACAGAGGAATGTCATTCCCTTTGCCTTCCTGCCTGTCTTTTCAATACATTATGTATCCTTGGGATAATAAGCTTCCAGCTAAAATCTTCTTTCAGCCATTATTCAGTGATGCCTACAACATCATTCGTGCCAGTCTGTAATGGAGCTACAAGTTCTTTTACCTAATATTGTATACTGCACGTATTCAAATATAACACCTCGAGTCCTGTATTCACCCTTTTTGATTTTGTCCACCTTTTGCATTGCAACTCATCCTGATGGCTGGAATTTTGCCCTATCATTGGCCTCTCCTTGCCAGCAGTCTCACTCCGCATTGCCTCTGTCTGTAAACCATCTACCTCATCTTCAGCACTTTCACTCCAGTTCCCATCCCCCTGCCAAATTAGTTTAAACCCACCCAAACAACTCTAGCCAACCTGCCCAGAAGGATATTGGGCCCTCTTGGGTTCAGGTGTAATCAATCCCTTTTGTACAGGTCATACCTTCCCCAGAAGAGATCCCATTAATCCATAAATCCCACACACAGTACAGAACACTGCACCTGGAGTCATTCTCACTAACTTACTATGCCCTAACAGATGAGGAATGAACAAATAAGGAGAGAGAGAGAGAGAATAACTTACAAGGCAGTGTACCCCGCCCAAACCTGATAAACACTAGCACATGCAAAAGAATGGCCACACTGCTTATACTTGGTTTAGTTTAATTGGTCCTTTCTAATGAATCCCTCTTGCTGATTGGTCGCTCCCCAACTCAGGAAAAGTGTGGTGAAACTCAGCCTTTGAAATCTTGATTTCCCTCCTGATTAAAAGGTAGCTCTCTTTGCACAGCCCTGACATGGATTGCCCAACTCAATAGGGATTTAAAAGCCCTGTTTTTAAATCTTGAATACAGACCTGACTCTTTTTACAACTCAGTAGCTCGTTTTACACACTGCTTCTTGCTGATTAGTTGCTCCTCAACTCAGAGAAACTGCCATGAAACTCTGCCTTTACAATCTTGAAGGGTGAAAGGTGGCTTATGTGGAGCATAGATCATGCAAAAATGGCTGAGGAAGGGTGTAATCACGGTGGTCACTATCCACCTTGCCATTGTGGCAGGTCTGAGGATCGTACATGGGCCTCAGCAGCCCCCTCAGAGCTTGCAGAAGTAGAATAGAAGGAAGACATCCTCGATCCCATGAAATTGCCTAAGAGGACGAAAGCAATTTTCCCATAATTAGGAACCCAAAAATGGACATTGCATTGATTTTATTTACATATGTCTTTTGGAGAAGCATTAATAGTGTTTTTAAGAATCATTAACCAAATCAACCTCATTACATTTATTTATTTAGGAATCCTGTTATTTAGTTAAATAATTCTTATTAAACTTGCCAAACACCATTTGCCTCTTTTCAATCTCCTCTTGCTGTACTTCACGTCTTCCAAATATTCCTTGGTGATTTTATTCCAATGTCATGCTCAATATTATTTATTTTTTATGATGTATCTGCTTTTGACATTGTAAGCATCTGGTTTATTTGAAAATTTATAGTCTTTAGTACTTTGCTGATCTCACTTAGGTTTGTGTCATCATGGACTCTGTCATTTCACTCCCACTTGCACTCTTTTTCATGTCCATGATCACACCAATTCTATGAAAATCACTCTAAATTTCAGTCTGAATCTGCAGTTTTTTCATCATATTCATTATTGCTTGTTTAAATTTTGTGTTTATGTTATGTTTGGTGCCTCTAGTTTTAATTGCTAATATTTCTAACTCCTTTTAGCTTTTGTATGTTGCTGTCCTTCTAAAATTGTACTTTGATTTTCTTTCATATTAACAGCTGGTTTGTTATTATACTTATATTATTTCTTTATTCATTCAAGAAACTCTACCATTTGTTGCATAAATATTATTTTTGTGGGGATATAAGAGACTGCACATGCTGGAATCTGGAGCTACAAACAATCTGGTGGAGGAACGCAGTAGGTTGTGCAGAATTTGTGTGGGGAAGGAAATGTTGACTTTTTGGTTGTGAGCCTGTGATAGGACTGAGATTGAAGAAGGAAGATAGCCAGCACAGAGAGGAGGAAGGATAGATCAGGTCCAGTAAGTGATTGGTGGAACCAAGAGGAGTGAAGGATATAGGCAAATCAAGACAGGTGGTGAGGAGAGGAATTAGGAGAAAAGAGCAGGTGGGTAAGAGATGGAAGCAGACAAACCAAAAAATCTGCAAATAAAGCTGAGTTTGGGGGAGGGGACAGTGAGGGTGGAGATGGGTAGGAAATTGACGTGGAAACACAAGGTTCTGAATTATATCTCTCCCATTTCCCGCACATCTGCCCTCACCCCATTCGCCTGCCACCCCACTCGGGATAGGGTTCCCCTTGTCCTCACCTACCACCCCACCAGCCTCCAGGTCCAACGTAAAATTCTCTGTAACTTCCGCCACCTCCAACGAGATCCCACTACCCAGCACATCTTTCCCTTCCCCCCCTTTCTGCGTTCCGCAGGGATCGCTCCCTACGCGACTCCCTTGTCCATTCGTTCCCCCCATCCCTTCCCACCGATCTCCCTCCTGGCACTTATCCTTGTAAGCAGAACCTGTGCTACACCTGCCCTTACACTTCCTCCCTGACCACCATTCAGGACCCCAGACAGTGCTTCCAGGTGAGGCAACACTTCACCTGTGAGTTGGCTGGTATGGTATACTGCGTCCAGTGCTCCTGGTGTGTCCTTTTATATATTGGTGAGTCCCGACGCAGACTGGGAGACCGTTTCACTGAACACCTATGCTCGGTCCGCCAGAGAAAGCAGGATCTCCCAGTGGCCACACATTTTAATTCCATGTCCCATTCCCATTCTGATATATCTATCCATGGCCTCCTCTACTGTCAAAATGAATCCAAACTCAGGTTGGAGGAACAACACCTTATATGCCAGCTGGGTAGCCTCCAACCTGATGGTATGAACATTGACTTCTCTAACTTCTGTTAATGCCCCTCCTCCCCTTCTTACCCCATCCCTGACATATTTAGTTGTTTGCCTGTTCTCCATCTCCCTCTGGTGCTTCCCCCCACCTTCTTTCTCCAGAGGCCTCCCGTCCCATGATCCTTTCCCTTTGCCAGCTCGGTATCACTTTCACCAATCACCTTTCCAGCTCCCACCCCCTCCGGTCTTCTCCTATCATTTCGCATTTCCCCCTCCCCCCACTACTTTCAAATCTCTTACTATCTTTCCTTTCGGTTAGTCCTGACAAAGGGTCTCGGCCGGAAACGTCGACAGTGCTTCTCCTTATAGATGCTGCCTGGCCTGCTGTGTTCCACCAGCATTTTGTGTGTGTTGATGTTTGAATTTCCAGCATCTGCAAATTTCCTCGTGTTTGTTCTGAATTATTTAATTTTTTTTTTGTTTATTTGAGATCTCTAGTTCAGTCATATTTTGTTTGATGGATTTTTGTTCATAATATACAATCAATATCAGATTAATTAGTTTCACTTTACAGTTTGTGAACTGGTCAACTTTGTCTAAATAAAATTGACATCATGTTTCTTCTCCTTTTCGTTTCTTGAACTAAATTTCATTAAGCTATTGAAATTTCATATTCTCAATTCTTGCCTTAACTTTGCCCACATCTCCTGTTCTAGTTCTTAAAAATAATCCAGGATAAAATAATCCAGGATTACCTCAAATTATTTTGAACCATAACCTATTCTGGGTGTGTTAAAAGTGATTCCATCTCGACTGTTCAAATTACTTTCGCCTGCATCTGGTTTTAGGTACTTGGTAACTCATCCTTGGATATTTCTGTTTCTTGCATTGTCTTCTAATATTCATAGAGGAAGAAAAGTTTTTAATTAGCCCCACTGGCCTAGACCGCATAAAAATAAAGTCATAGCAGAGACAATTCAGATCAATATGTCTATACTGCTTGTGCACCAGAAGCTCAAAGTTCAAAAATTTATTTTCGAAGTACCTATTCTCAACTGGCCACTTTATTAAGCATAACTGTACACCTGCTTGTTAATACAAATATCTCATCAGCCAATAATGTGGCAGCACTTTGATGCATAAAGCATGCTGACGTCGTCAAGAGATTCAGTTGTTTAGACTAAACATCAGAATGGGGAAGAAATGTGATACAAGTGACTTCGACAGTAGTATGATTGTTGGTGCCAGACATGGTGGTTTGAGTATTTCAGAAACTTCTGATATCTGGGGATTTTGCATAATCATCTGTAGAGTTTATGGGGAATGGTGTGAAAAACGAAAAACCTCCCATGAGCTTCAGTTCTGTGGGTGAGAGTGCCTTGTTAATGAGAGAGGCCAGAGGAGAATGGCTAGTTGGATTAAGTTGACAGGATGGCCATAGTAACTCAACTAACCATATGCTACAATAGTGGTGTGCAAAAGTCGATCTGTGAACATAACAGTGCACCAAGCCTTAAAGTGTTTGGGCTACAGCAGTGGAAGACCACACTGTGTTCCACTCCTGTACCTAATAAAGTGGCCACTGTGTGAGTATGTTATCATATACTATTGTGAGATTCATTTATATGAGAAAAATAAGTACAATAGAATTGTACGCAATACAATCAGTACATGAAGACCAAGAAGGACACAGGTTCATCTGGGAAATTACAAAAATCTTGGTAGAAGCACAAAACAAGAAATCAAGAGAATTCTTAGAAGCTGGTTCTCAATTAAGACAGTAAACAAGCATATTGAACTGGACGCAATTTACAAACCTATGTGTATGTGGGACCAGGGCCAAGGGGTGAGCCGTGGACACAGGAGGAACCAAAGCTCACAACTGATAACCAGAGGCACAGGTCAGCAGAGATCACTCAGCTATCCAGTTGTCCAGGGTACTGATTGTGTATGATCAGCCATGATCACAGTGAATGGCGGTGCTGGCTAGGAGGGCCAAATGGCCTACTCCTGCACATACTGTCTATTGTCTGAGACTCATTGGAGACTGGCAGGCAGCACGGCAGCCAACCAGTCAGAACAAGTCGGACTAATATAAATGCATGTGCTTGGTAGAAAAACAATTGCGCACTGATGATGTCAACTCAACTGGTAACAAACCCTTGTGATCTAACCTTGAGGCAAACAACCCTACAAACAAACAGCCAAGCTGAGCTACCAATTTTCTCTTTCATTTTAAACAATAGAATTTATGTAAAATTTTACCTAAACATACAAAGATTGACAACCACTGTGCAAAAGAAGACAAACTGGGCAAATAAAAAATAATACTGAGAGCCTAAATTGTACAGTCCTTGAAAGTGAGTCTGTTGGTCATAGAATCAGTTCATTGTAGTGGTGATTGAAGTTTGCATGCCGGTTTAGGAACCTGATGGTTTTAGAGTAATAACTGTTCCTAAACCTCAAACACGAGGAAATCTGCAGATGCTGGAAATTCAAACAACAACACACACAAACTGCTGGGCTTGGGACCTAAGGCTTCTTTACATCCTGCCGATAGTAGTAGTGAGAAAGAGGCCATGGCCTGGATGATGGTATCTTTGATATGGATGTCACTTTCTTGTGGCAGCACTTTCTGTGAATATATTCGGTGGTGGAACGGGCTTTGCCTATGATGGACTGGACTGAATCCATCACTTTGTATAGTCTTTTCCATTTCTGGGCATTGGTGTTCCACTAGTTTCACCCGTTTTCTTTCTACACATTATATTTATCCAAATCTGTGTCAAAATGGAACCCAGCTCCACCTTATCTGTAAGATTGAATTCCAGATTGCCACCACTAGATTTTAAAATTACTTCTCATACAATACTTAACTCTCTTCTTCCCCTTTATTTTATATCCATAACATCTGGTCCTCAACCTTGCTCCATTATTGACATCTCATCATTTTATATGCCTGTGAAATCTATCCTCAGTCTTTTAAAAGAAAAAGTCCCAGCATCTCTATTATTCTAACTATACTCCCTCATCTAGAAACCATTCTCAATAATCCTTTCTGGACCCCTCTCATGCCTTCACACCCTTCCTATGATGTGGCAACCAGAAATTAATGTAATACTTAAGTTAAAGACCATCTTTTTCAAATGGTTCAGAGTAATTTTCCTGCTTTTATATTCGTACTTTTCTATTGATAAAGCCCAGAACTGTGATCCTTTATTAACCATTTATTTAACCTGCTCTGTCATCTCAGTGATAGGTGTATAGACATCTCTGAATCCATTTGTTTTTCTGTTTTAAAATAATAACCTTTATTCTATACACCTCTTTTAATTTTTCTACTAAAATGCACCACCTCAGAACTCTCAGTAAACTACTTCTGCTAAGCATCAATGCATTACACCTGTTTAAAGTGTATCCTGCTGCCATTTTCAGTGCCTTCTTCAGCAATTATAATTTCAAAACAAAAATGAACTGCAGAGTTGAATTATGATTTTTATGTTAGGATATTTATTGTTTTCTTTGCTTTTATTAGTTACTTGCCTTCACTGTTCGGATAAATTAGAATCCATGTGTACTGCAAACTTGTTGCATATTTGCATAGTAGGTGAAATTTGACTTGGAAATAATCACAAGTATGGTTTACTTCATATAAGTCAATATTCAGTTCCAAGGCAATGTCATGTGATCTACTTGAGAGATAAATATATTTTTGGGATGTTGTGAGGTCTTCAGGGTAAACACCCGGTTGCTTGAATTATCATGGGATCGGTGAGCCCACCTGATAAAGCACTCGGATCCTTCGGCTTTTGACATCTCCTTCAAATAACTCTGCCTTCAATGATTCATTACTCCATAGGAGCTTTAGACTAGATTTCTGTGCTCAAGTCTTGAAGTAGTTGTTCAACCACAACCTTCTGTGATAAGAGCGCTGATTTAAAATATCTGCATAATAAATAACTTGAGAAAACGTGAGGAAAGTCAGTCAAGGGTTTGTTATCGTTTTGAAAAATTGACCATGAAAATCCTTATTGAGGTCTTCAGAATTTGAATGGCTTTGATGAGTGGGCTTGGAAAAATGTTCCAATTATTGGTGAATCCTGAAAAAAGAAACATGAATATGAAATGACTATTAATAGACCAGGTAGAAAATGGAGGAGCATTTATGTACATGGAAAGTGGGAATCTACTGCTTAGAGCTACTGGTCAGAACATGCTGTTCTTCAGTCAGCTTTGTCATAGTGAACTGACTCACATGAAGCTGTTAAACATGATAAGAACTTATGATATTATAGGAAATATACTATCATGGACAGAAGATTGGCTGATTGGCAGAAGGCAAAGAGTGGGGATAAGGGAGGCCTTTTCTGTTTGGCTGCTTGTCGTGACTTGTGGTGTTCCACAGGGGGTCAGTGTTGGGTCTGCTGCTGGTCACATTATTTATTAATAATCTGCATGATAGAGTTGATGTCCTAAAAGCCAATTTTGTGGATGATTTAAAGATAGGTAGAAGAGCATGGTAGCATTGACCAAGCAGCGAGTTTGGAGAAGTGGAGTTGGACAGATTAGGAGAAAGGTTGAATAGGTGTCAGATGGAATATAGTCTATGGAAGTATATGGTCATCCACTTTTAGAAGGAATATACAGAAGGAAAACAGAGTATTGCTTAAATTGGGGGTGAATTCAGAAATAAGGGGTGCACTGGAACTTGGGAGTCCTAGTGCAGGATTCCCTAAAGGCTAACTTGCAGGTTGAGTCGGTAATAAGGAAGGCAAATGAAATGTTGGCATTTTTTTCAAGATGACTAGAATGTAGAAGCAAAAGTGTAATGCTAAGGCTTTATAAGGCATTGGTCAAACCACATTTGAGGCATTGTGAGCAAGTTTGGGCCCGACATATGAGAAATAATATTCTGGCATTGGAGAGATCCAGAGGAGATATACAAGAATAATCCCAGGAATGGAAGGTGTTTGATGGCTCTGGGTCTGTAGTTGCTGAAATGTAGAAGAATGAAGAGTTTGTCATTGAAACTTAATGAATATTGAAAGCCCTTGATAGAGTAGATGTGGAGAGGATGTTTCCAAAAGTGGGAGAGTGTAGGACCAGAAGGCACAGCCTCAGAGTAGAAGGACTTAGACCACCTGGACAACACAAGCACCTGTGTCAGGATGATGTTCATCAACTATAGCTCAACATTGAATACCATCATTCCCACAATCCTGATTGAGAAGTTGCAGAACCTGGGCCTCTGTACCTCCCTCTGCAATTGGATCCTCGACTTCCTAACCAGAAGACCACAATCTGTGCAATTGATGATAACATCTCTTCGCTAGCGATCAACACTGGTGCACCTTAGGGGTGTGTGCTTAGCCCACTGCTCTACTCTCTATATACCCATGACTGTGTGGCTAGGCATGGCTCAAATACCATCTGTGAATTTGCTGATGATACAACCATTGTTGGTAGAATCTCAGATGTGATGAGAGGGCATACAGGAGTGAGATATGCCAACTAGTGGAGTGGTGTCACAACAACAACCTAGTAAACATCAGTAAGACAAAAAAGCTGATTGTAGACTTCAGGAAGGGTAAGATGAAGGAACACATACCAATCTTCATTGAGGGATCAAAAGTGGAGAGAGTGAGCAGTTTCAAGTTCCTGGGTGTCAAGATCTCTGAGAGTCTAACCTGGTCCCAACATATTAATGCAGTTATAAAGAAGGCAAGACAGCAGCTACACTTCATTAGGAATTTGAAGAGATTTGGTATGTCAAAAACTTCTTTTTTTTAAATTAGTTTTTTAATGCATTTTCTACATCACTACAGATAGAAAAAAAAAACCCAAATCAAAATGAAGAAAATTAATACAGTGCAAAAATAAACATACAATAATAATATAATACAAAAAATATAATTGAGAAAGCACCCAAATTGAAGACATGTAAAATTAGTATCCTCCCCAAGCCCTGCAACAAAAAAAACTCCAGACCAACCACAACACAATATAGAGAATATAAATCAGGACATTCAAACCCCCAAAACTGTAAGCACACTTAAAAACAGAAGATAATAATGCCTACTACCAAAAAAAAGCTGAAAGCAAGGGACCGAAAAAAAAAACCTTAGTTAAGAGGAAGGTTATGAAAGTACTCAATAAAAGGTCCCCAGACCTTATGGAACTTTATATCCAAATTAAGAACTGAATAATGAATTTTTTTCAAGGTCTAAGCAGGACATAATATCATTAAGCCATTGAACATGCGTGGGCGGGGCAACATCTCTCCATCAAAAGAGGATTAAACATCTAGCCAGGAGAGAAGCCAAAGATAATATTCGACACTTAGTCGAACTCAAACGTAAATCTGTCTCACCCAAAAAACCAAACAAAGCAATTAAAGGGTTAGGTTCTAAGTGGTGATTCAGAATATAAGATAAAGTTATGAAGACATCTTTCCAAAATTTCTCTAAGCTAGGACAGAACCAGTACATATGAATAAGAGAGGCCTCGCCCCTTTTGCATAAAAAAAACTTCTATAGTTGTACCATGGAGAGCATGCTGACAGGCTGCATCACTGTCTGGTATGGGACCAAAAGAAACTGCAGAATGTTGTAAATTTAGTCAGCTCCATCTTGGATACTAGCCTTGAAAGTACCCAGGGCATCTTCAAGGAGCAGTGTCTCAGAAAGGCAGCATCCATTATTAAGGTGCTCCCAGCACCCAGGGCATACCCTTTTCTCATTGTTACCATCAGGTAGGAGGTACAGAAGCCTGAATGCACACACTCAGCGATTCAGGAACAGCTTCTTCCCCTCTGCCATCCGATTCCTAAATGGACATTGAACCCTTGGACACTACCTCACTTTTTTAGTATATATTATTTCTGGTTTTTGCACGATGGGGGGGGGGGGGGGGGGACTGTTGGACCAAGGGGAAGAACTTCAGAATAGAAGGATGTCCCCTTTAGTCAGAGCCAAGTCATTGAGTTAATTTACTAGCTTTCTTCCAGCGAAGGTGGGACCTGTACAGAAAGGACAGTTTGCACCTGAAATAGAGGGGAACTAATCCTAGCAGGAAGAATTGTTAATGTTGCATGGTGGGGTTAAACTAGAGTTGCAAGGGGTTGGAAACCAGAGTGCCAGAACAGTTAATGGAGACGCTGATGAGGCAGATATTGGTAGAATCTCAGACACAGTTAGAAATCAAAAGGTTGAGCATGGTGCGAAAAGTATCTTGAGCTGCGTATATTTCAGTGCAAAAAATATCATAGGAAAGGCAGATTATAGTGCTGAAGAGGGGTAGCTGGTTAACAGATAGAGCCAATGTGTAGTGAGGAGAGGGCAACATCGGAGTCAACAGGATGTGTTGCAATGTAAAAAGCAGACAAAATCAAAAAGGGTGAATACAGGACTGAAGGTGCTATATTTGAATGTCCACAGTATGTGAAATGAGGTAGATGAACTTGTAGCACAGTTGCAGATATGATGTTGTAAGCATCACTGAATCATGGCTGAAAGAAGATTATAGCTTGGAGCTTAATGTCCAAGGATACACATTGTATCGAAAGGACAGGCAAGAAGGCAGAGGGGGCAGCATTTCTCTTGCTATAAAAAGAAATCAAATCATTAGAAAGAGGTGACATAAGGTCAGAAGGTGTTGAATCATTGTGGATAGAGCTAAGGAGCTGCAAGGGTAAAAAGATCCTGACGGAGTTGTATACAAACCCCCAAACAGTAGTAAAGATGTGGTCTACAAATTACAGCTGGTGATAAAAGAATGTATGCCAAAAGGGCAATATTACAATCATCATGGGGGATTCTAATTTGCAGGTAGATTGGGAAAATCAGGTTGGTGCTGGATTCCAGGAGGGGGAATTTCTAGAGTGCCTAATGAGATGACTTTTTAGAGCAGTTCATGGTTGAGCCCACTAGGGTATCAGCTACTCTGGACTGGATGTTGGTGCAATGAACCAGAATTGAATTGAGAGCCTAAGGTGAAAGAACCCTTAGGGGCAAAGATCATAAAATTATTGAATTCACCCTGAATTTTGAGAAGGTGAAGCTAAAGTCAGATGTATCAGTATTTCAGTGGAGTAAAGGGAATTACAGAGGCATGAGAGAGGAGTTGGCCAGAAATGATTGGAAAGGAAAACTGGCGGGGATGACAGCAGGGCAGCAGTGGCTGGAATTTCTGGAAGCAATTTGAAAGGCACAGGATATATTCATCCCAAAGAGGAAGAAGTATTCTAAAGGAAAGATGACACAACTGCGGTTAACAAGGAGTCATGCTAACGTTAAAGCCAATGAGAGGGCATATAATAGAGCAAAAATTAGTGAAAAATTGGAATTGGGAAGTTTTTAAAAACCAACAAAAGGTCATTAAGAATGTAAAGATGGACTATGAAAGTAAGCTAGCCAATAATATTAAAGAGGATACCAAAAGTTTCTTTAGATATATGTAGCGTAAAAGAGAGACTGGAGTGGATATTGGACCGCTGGAAAACAGTGCTGGAGAGGTAGTAATGGGGGACAATGAAATAGTGGATGAACTGAATAAGTATTTTGCATCTTTCAATGTGGAAGATACTAGAAGTATGATGGAAGTTCCAGGTGTTAGGCGTCATGAAGTGTGTTAAGAATCCATTGCTAGAGAGAAGGTTCTTGGGAAACTGAAAGGATTGAAGTCACCTGGACCAGATGGTGTACACCCCATGGTTCTGAAAGAGGTGGCTGAAGAGATTGTGCAGGCATTAGTAATGGTCTTTCAAGAATCACTGGATTCAGAAATGGCTCTGGATTACTGGAAAATTGTAAGCGTTACTCTACACTTCAAGAAGGGTCAGAGGCAGAAGAAAATAGGCCAGTTAGTCTGATGTCAGTGATTGGGAAGATGTTGGAGTCGATTATCAAGGATGAGGTCTCAGTACTTGGAGGCACATGATAAAATAGGCTATAGTCTATAGTATAGCAAAATCTTGCTTGACAAATCTGTTCTTTGAAGAAACACCAAGCAGGATAGACAAAGGAGAATTGGTTGATGTTGTGTACTTGGATTTTCAGAAGGCCTTTAAAAAGTTGCCATACAAGGCTGTTTAACAAGCTATGAGCCCATGGTTTTACAGGAAAGATTTTTTTATAAATATATTTTTTATTCTTTTTTATGCAAACAAACACCAAAAAAAAGCACATCCACAAAAACCACAACCATAACAAAATCAAATTAAATATTGAGTAGCAAAAGGGAGAATAATATAAAGGCAAAAGTAAACATACACAGTAGAGCTGCACAGCACCAAAAAAACCTCAGTCCTCACCCCGTAAGAAAGTCAGGAAAGATTTTAGCATGGAGAAAGCAGTGGTTGATTGGTAGGAGGCAAGGAGTGAGAATAAAGGGAGCCTTTTCTGGTTGGCTGCTGGTGATGAGTGTTGTTCCACAGGGGTTTGTGTTGCGACCGTTTTTTTTTATGTTATATGGTAATAATTTGGAAGATGGAATTGACAGCTTTGCTGCAGAGGTTGCAGATGATACAAAGATAGGTGGAGGGGCAGGTTGTTTTGAGGAAGTAGGCTACAGAAGGTCTTAGATTAGGAGAATGGGCAAAGAAATGACAGATGGAGTACAATATTAGGTAGTGTATGGTTGTGTACTTTGATAGAAGAAATGAAAGTGTTCACTATTTTCTAGTTGGAGAGAAAATACAAAAAACTGAGGTGCAAAGGGACTCGATTGTCCTTGTGCAGGATTCCCTAAAGGTTAATTTGCTGATTGAGTCTGAGGTAAGAAAGGCAAATGCAGTGTTAGCATTCATTTCAACAGGACTAGAATATAAAAGCAAGGATGTAATGTTGTGCCTTTATAAAGCACTGGTAAAGCCTCACTTGGAGTATTGTGAGCAGTTTTGGGCCTTTATCTTAGAAAGGATGAACTAAAACTGGAGAGGGTTCAAAGGATCTTCACAAAAATGATTCCAGGATTGAATGGCTTGTCATATGAAGAGAATTTGATGGATCTGGGCCTGTATTCACTAGAATTCAGAAGAATGAGAGGTGACCTCACTGAAACCTATTGAATGGTGAAAGGCCTTAATAGAGTGGGAGAGACCAGAGGATACAGTTGTAACACGTCCCCAACAGGCTGGTATATGTCTAGGGTGGGGGTCAGCAACCCGCAGCTCCGGAGCCGCATGCGGTTCTTCTATCTCTGTGCTGCGGCTCCCTGTGGCTTTGGAAAATAAATGGTGAGTATTTAATTAAAATGTATTTTATGTTAGTTTGTTAGTTTTTGAAATGTAATTCTAAATTTGAAGATTATGGTGATCTTGTACAATATAAATAAAATGTTGTGGCGACCCATTTCCTGGCACATCCAAACCGGCTCACAATTAGCCAGCGTTCAGGCTAAGGGAGATAGCCTATGGGGGTTTGTGAGTACGTGTCTTTTGGAGCATCCACGCCCATGAGGGGGGGGCGGGTTGAGGGAGGCTTAAAAGCAAGGCTGTTTAGTTCAAATAAAGTTATCTTTGACTGCAGTTTACTGACTGCGTGTAGCACACTGCTACAACGTGTTTTTATCGCTGGCTGTCCAGAGGGGAGGTGCTGAAACGCTTTGTCGCATGTCTGGAAGAAGTGAAAACTTTCCTGGACAGCAAAGGGCTCACCTTTCCTGAGCTGGAACAGCCACAGTAGCTGGAAAAGCTACACTTCATGGTAGACATGACAGCGCACCTGAACACAGCTCTTCAGGGGAAAGGATGTACAGCCCTACACATGTTGGAGGATGTTTTGGCATTCGAGCGCAAGTTGACGGTGCTTGCCAGAGATTTACAGAAAGGCACATTGTCTCACTTCCCCAATTTGAGAGAGTTCAAACAAGGTCACGACATGATAAATTCGGAGTATTTACATTCTGCAATCATCGCAATGCAAACATTATTTGGGAAACGCTTCTGTGAGTTCAGAGAGGAAAAATACACATTATCCTTCCCGGTCACTCCCCTAAGCATCGATTCATCCCTACTGAATACGACTGCATTGGCAGGTTTGAGTCAACCTGATCTTGAGATGGAACTGGCCGACATAGCCGACAAAGACATATGGGTGTCCAAGTTTAGACGCTTGACAGCAGAGCTTGAAGATGTTGCCCGTCAGAAGGCCGTTCTTGCTCAGAATCACAAATGGAGTGATATTGAAAACCTCTCCAATCCGGACAAACTTGTGTTCGAAACATGGAATGCTATCCCCGACATTTATGTAAACATTAAAAAGTATGCGCTTGGAGTCCTGTCGATTTTTGGATCCACATATGTATGTGAGCAGGTGTTCTCCAACATGAACTTTATTAAAAACAAACATCGCGCACACCTCACAGATGACAGCTTGCGATCCTGTGTAAAGATGAAGGTGACGTCATACAGCCCTAATGTGCAGACGCTGTGCGCTGAGGTCCAGGAGCAGAAATCCCATTAACCAAGTATGATAAGTATTTTAATTGCCTATTATTTTACGTATATTCATATTTTTTTCATTGTTCAGTGAAATAGTCCTTTTATTTTTCAGGTTGTCAGCTGGCTGACGTTATTTTTGGTTTGCTGCTGGCGGAAAATTTAAGTTCGGTGTATTTCATAAATACAAGAAGGACTCAAATAGACATTGAGTATTTTACTTAAAAGTAACTTTCAACCCAACGTCTTTTTTTCGGAGTTCAAAATGTTTTTGTTGCATGCAGAAATGTAGTTTTGTTTTCTCTACAGGAGTTCATCAATTTCATAAATGCAACACATTATAGTTTGTTTATACATAGCATAAAGGCAAAAAAAACGTTGTATGCAGTGTTATTTCATTTTAAATGTCAAATGGGTTTTGTGGCTCCCAGTGTTTTCTTTTCTGTGGGAAACGGGTCCAAATGGCTCTTTCAGTGGTAAAGGTTGCTGACCCCTAGACTCTAGGGGGAAAAAGTCCAGCCACTCTCCAACCCTGCCTCCCGTATACACAGGTGCAGTGGGAATCAAGTTAATGCAGCGTCGCACACACAATATCAAACTCACACCAGATACCGTTATGGAATATACTTTAAAGATTTCACTAAAACTAAATGAGTACGAACAATACAGTATATATGAAGGAAAAGAAAATAAAGTAAAAGGCGCTAAACTTACCGTGTTTAGTGCACATCGTTGGAGCTCAACCATTGAACCATTCGACTCCTCGTCGCTTTCCTCTGACCTCCACGTCTGTACACCTGGGACCACCCTGGTGGTCAGCCAAGCAGTGCAGCGCATGTCCACCTTCCCTGGCGTCTTCTCCCGACTCCCCAAAAAAAACACAAAAACCCAGCTCCCAGATCCACAAGACAAAATAACATTCCCCCATTGTTTAACAAATGAATACAATCCCCATTATAAGCAATTCTAAAGCTAAACAAACTGCTAGAGAAAGCACTTATCATAACAAAGAAGCATTCCTACTTTTAGCAAGCATAGAAGCCATTTTGATTAACATACGCAGTACATTGTACACAGTCTCAGAATAGGGGGGGTGTCCTTTTAGAATGGAGAAGAGGAAGAATTTCTTTGGCCAGAAAGTAGCAAATCTGTGGAATTATTTGCCACAAGCTGCAGTGGAGGCCCAGTGTGTATGTATATTTAAGACAGAGATTGAAAGGTTCTTGATTGCTTAGGGCGTGAAGGGATACGAGGAGAAGGCAGGAGATTGGGCTGAAAGGAAGATAGGATCAGCTATGATGGAGCAGACTTGATTGGTCAAGTGGCCTAATTCTGATCTTATATCTTATGGTATAAAAAAGGAGATTGATAGGTCCTTGATTCGTAAAGGTGTCAAAGGTTATGGGGGGTAAGGCAGGAGAATGGGATTGAGAGGAAAACTAAATTGAATGGTGGAGCAGATTCAATGGGCCAAATAGCAAGAATGGCTCTTTAGTCTTATGATCTTTTGGACTAATCTCACCTACTAGATCAGCTTGTTGTTTTTTCTGTTAATTAAAAATGTTGTTAGATGTTGCAGTTTCACCAAGTTGGCATATCACTTTCAGGTATGAGTGTAGCCTGTCTTGGCAAAGTCTTCCACATTCATTGAAGAGTGTTGATCTTGTGGCTTACTGATAGCGCTAGTGTATGATATGCTGAAGAATTAGCCTGTAGGTCGTGGAGCTGCTGCTATTGGTAGCCCACAGTGTTTATACCCAGTACGCATACACCTGCACAATTTTACCTCATTTTGCACTGTTGTGCCAGATAAGTTGATGGAAAATAATTTCTGTGGGCAGTTGAGATTTTATCTCTAGTAGATTTTGTATTTGGCTTGTGCATAAGCATCTGCAATAGTAGGTTTTTTTAAAAATTTTCAATTACAGATTTGATGTATCAATTTTAATTTAAAAGAAGAGCTAGCTCTGAGAAAGAAAAGCAATGGCATGTTTTTGCAAAGGCGTTGGTAACATCACGTTAATGTGCTTTGTCACAAAGCAGAATGACAGCATAGACAATACTATTCATCCAAAATATTTCATTGTTTTGAGAAAGTTAGTGATGTTTGGTTTTAATGATTCATAATTAGCACTACATTTGTGCTCTGGCAATTTCATCTAGTTAGCTTATGAATTCAGAGGAAGTTTTGGTATGTGATGTCTATTTTCCTTGGTTGAAGGATTCATTTATGGTGTCATACATTTACTGTCATTATCACTGTGACGGCCATTCCTGTGATAGTGCAAGTGGCAAAATCATTTGGTGTTCTAGCTTCCAAGGAAAGAGAGAAACCCAACCAAAGAGTAATTTGGCTGGGTTATTCTTTTAAAATTTATGTTAATTTAACTTTTATGTCAAACCTATTTAAAATGCAAGTATAAATATTACAAAACATCAGATTGATCTAATTTGTTCTCTTTGTTCTTAAGATCAAGACCAGCTGCAGAGAAGAAATCGACAAACACCAAACCAAAAAGGTTTCATTTGTGCTAGATCAGAATCTTGGTCCAGCTCAGGCAGCAGTGGAAGATTAACCTCTACTGAGCACATTAAGGTGTGTTTAATGGTAATGAATGTGAATGAACACTTGAGAATAATTATGTTTTTTTAACAGGCTAATTGATACCCATTTACCACTTCTTTCTTTCTTTTCCAATCTTTTTATTGAATTTCATATATATAAAAAAAACATAACATAATAATGAATAGGTTATAAATGGATAAGACTTGAAATTGAATTAATAGTAGGATAACAATATCCTATTAAAATATCAACAGAAAAACATAGTACATTATCAATCCAGTCTATAATAATTATATGAAAAAAATAAAAATAATCATCAAAAGAAAAAGAAAAAATTATAAAAATACAAGCAAGAAATATATATTAGAAAAAAAAATACTAAACTAAACTAACATGGGCAATAATAACAGTTTATTTGTATATGATAGTGCCAAAAACTCCGGAACTCCATACCAGAACAAGAATAGACAGAGAGAAGGTCTGGGAGAGGTCAAATTAATTCATATGAAAATGTCGAATGAACGGTCCCCAAGTTTCTTCAAATTTAACTGCTGAGTCAAAAATAGAGCTTCTAATTTTTTCCAAGCTCAGATAAATAGTTTGAGAGAGCCACTGAAATGTGGTAGGAGGATTTACTTCTTTCCAATTTTGCAATATAGACCTTCTGGCCATTAATGTTACAAAAGCAATCATTTGTCTAATTGATTATCATCCTCATTTGGTATACCAAAAATTGCAGTAATAAAATGAGGTTGTAAATCGATATTCCAAATTGAGGAAATGGTAGCAAATATGTCCTTCCAATAATTATATAAGGTATTACATGACCAAAACATATGGGTCAATGAAGCCACATCTGAATGACATCTGTCACATTGAGGGTTAATATGAGAGTAGAATCGAGCAAGTTTATCTTTAGACATATGAGCTCTATGTACAATTTTAAATTGTATTAAAGCATGTTTAGCACATATAGAAGAAGAATTAACCATTTGTAAAATTTTTTCCCATTTTTCTATTGATATATTATATTGAAGTTCTTTTTCCCATTCTTGTTTAATTCTACCTGATATTTCTGGTTGTATCTTCATAATCATATTATAAATAAAAGCCACTAATCCCTTCTGATAGGGATTTAAGGTAAAAATCATACCTAAAAAGTCCATTGAAGTTGAATTGGGGAAGGATGGTAGAATTTTATGTAAAAAATTTCTAATTTGTAGATATCTAAAAAAGTTAGATTTAGGTAACTCAAATTTGTTGGAAAGTTGGTCGAAAGACATCAAACTATCTTCAAAGAAGAGATCACGAAAGCATTTTATACCTTTCCTTTTCCATATGCTAAAAGCTTGATCTGTCAAAGAAGGTTTGAAAAAAAAATTAAGTAAAATAGGGCTATCAAGAACAAAGTTTTTCAGAGTAAAAAATTTACGAAATTGAAACCAAATTCATAATGTATGTTTGACAACAGGGTTGGATATCTGTTTATTGAATTTAACTAAATCGGCAGAAAGAGAAGAACCCAGAACGGAGAATAGAGAATATCCCTGTGCCTCATTGCATTCTAAATTTACCCACTGTGGGCACAATGGTGAATCCAAATCTGATTTCCAATAAATTAAGTTACGAATATTATTCGCCCAGTAGTAAAATCTATAGTTAGGTAGAGCTAAACCACCATCTTTTTTAGATTTTTGTAATTGCCTTTTACTTAACCTAGGATTTTTATTTTGCCACACAAATGAAGACATTTTTGAGTCAATGTTATCAAAAAAAGATTTAGGAATAAAAATTGGTAAAGCTTGAAATAAATATAGAGATTTCGGTAGAATCATCATTTTAATAGCATTAATCCGACCAACTAATGATAAGGATAAGGGAGACCATCTTGTAGTAAGTTGTTGAATTTGATAAAGCATAGGTAAAAAATTCAATGTAAATAAATCTTTATATTTCTTGGTAATTTTTATACCTAAATAGATAAAGTTATCATCAACAACTTTAAATGGTATCCTTTCATTCAATAAAGTTTGCGCGTTTAAAGGGAATAAATCACTCTTATCCAAGTTTAGTTTATAACCAGAAAAACTACCAAATTGAGCCAACAAGGATAAAATAGCGGGAATAGACCTGTCAGGATCAGAAATATATAACAACAAGTCATCAGCATAAAGTGATAACTTGTATAATTTCTCATTGCGGGTAATACCAAAAATATTAGGAGATTCACGAATAGCAATGGCTAAAGGTTCTAATGCAATATTAAGCAATAAAGGACTTAAGGGGCAACCTTGTCTCGTACCACGAGATAATTGAAAAAAAGAAGATCTGTAATTATTTGTAAGAACAGAAGCAACAGGTTTGTGATATATTAGTTTGATCCATGATATAAAATTAGGACTAAAATTAAAATATCTCAAAGTGTTAAATAAGTATACCCATTCAACTCTATCAAAAGCTTTTTCAGCATCTAGTGAAATAACACATTCTGGAATTGTGGGTGATGAAGTATAAATTATATTAATCAATTTTCTAATATTAAAAAAGGAATACCGATTCCTAATAAAACCAGTTTGGTCTTCTGAAATAATCTGTGATAGTACCTTTTCTAACCTAATAGCTAAATTTTTTGTAAGAATCTTAGAGTCTACATTTAATAGTGATATAGGGTGATAAGATGCACATAAAGTGGGATCCTTATCTTTTTTAAGAATTAGAGAGATAGTAGCTTCATAAAAAGACTGAGGTAATCTCTTCTTAACAAATGCATCATTAAAAATTTCACATAACCAAGGGGAAAGCAAAGAAGAAAAAGTTTTTAAAAATTCTATAATATAACCATCAGGACCAGGAGCTTTCCCTGAATTCATTGATGAGATGGCCTCTCCTATTTCGGCCAAAGAGATAGGAGCATCAAACAAGCTACGATCTTCATCTGTCAGTTTGGGAATATTCAAATTGTTAAAAAAGTGATCCATCATGGACAGATCGCCATCAAATTCTGATTGATATAAAGATTTATAAAAATCTTGAAAAGTGTTATTGATTTCTTTATGATCAGTAGTCAGATTGCCGTCTTGTTTACGAATTTTAATAATTTGTCGCTTAGTCGAGATAGCTTTTAATTGGTTAGCTAACAATTTGCCAGTTCGATCACTATGGATATAAAATTGAGCCCTGGTCCTAATTAATTGATTCTCAATTGAAGAAGATAATAATAAGCTATGCTCCATTTGAAGCTCAACTCTCTTCTTATAAAGTTCTTTGGTAGGAGTCACGGAGTAAATCTTATCAATTTCTTTAATTTTATCCACTAATAAAGCAATATCTAAATATCTTTGTTTTCTTTTACTGACGGAATATGAGATAATTTGTCCACGGATAAAAGCCTTAAAAGAGTCCCAAAGTATTCCTCTGTCAATCTCTTCTGTATAGTTTGTTGAGAAAAACAAGTCAATTTGCTGTTTTATGTAGGTGATGAATTCTGGATCTTGAAGCAAAGTAGCGTTAAGTCTCCAAGATCTAGTATTATTAGAAAAGTCCGAAATCTTGATAGATAACTTCAAAGATGCATGATCCGAAATAGCAATAGAATCATATTTACAATCAATAACTTCTGTTAATAAACGATGATCAATAAGGAAATAATCAATTCTAGAATAACTGTGATATACATGTGAAAAAAACGAAAATTCTTTATCTTTAGGGTTCAAAAACCACCATATTTCAGTAATTCCCGAATCAACCATAAAAGAATTAATAATAAGGCTGATCTATTCGGAAGAATTCGAATAGGTTTAGATCTATCCATTGAAGGATTCAAACAACAATTGAAATCTCCACCCATTATCAACATATATTCATTTAGATTAGGAAGGGAAGTAAATAAACGTTTAAAGAATTCAGGGCAGTCAAAGTTTGGAGCATAAATATTAACTAGAACCACTTTTCGATTAAAAAGTGAACCAGTTATCAACAAAAATCTGCCCTGTGGATCAGAAATAATTTCATGATGTGTAAACGAAATTGAGGGGTCTATAAAAATAGACACACCCCTAATTTTGGCGGTACAATTCGAGTGAAATTGTTGACCCATCCAGAACCTAAAAAAGCGTTGATTATCCTCCCTCCTAATATGGGTCTCCTGTGCAAAAATAATATTAGCATTTAGTCTATGGAATACTTGAAATATTTTTTTACGTTTAATCGGATGATTTAAACCATTAGTATTCCAGGAGATAAAGTTAATAGACTTATCCATCATGCCAATATTAGTTGTGTATATCATAAAAGGTTAAAAAGGCACATAACCCATAATTCAGGAAGAAGGAGAAATGATTCAGGAGCAACCGGAGAACATGACACCTCAACAATATTGATAATTTAAAGTCGGCCCATAAACTAAAAGCAAAAAAATAAAAAGCAAAAGCGTGAAAGAAGATCCCTACCCCCTCCCCCAACCCCACGGAAAAAAGCCAAGTGGCAGGCGCACAAACTAACACTAATATTAGCCCCATTTTCAAGATGGCGACTCATGAAAAGAAAGAAAAGAGAAACTATATAACACCCAGATATAAATACAGGGTTGTAAACAGAAAGAATATATATCAATCAAAATGAAAAAATAATATAAAAAAGCAAAAAATCATTAATAAAAAAAAGGATAACCATTGAAGTTTAAAATAGTGTAATATGCCTTTAAAAAAAATTCCATATTCAAATATAAGGAAATGACGTTTCAAAAACAAAGACTTATGGGAAGAAGAAATGACATTTTGAAAGGACCATATTACAAAATATAGATGTAAATTCACCAATCTTTTTTTTTAAAAAAAGGTTATCAAAATAGAATTAAAAAAGGGTTCAATAACCACTACAATATATATATAAAAAAAAGGTTCAAAAATTCAAAACATTCGTCCCATTCTCAAATACAGGCAAATAAACACTTACGGAAAGCAAAGTCTTATGGGAAGAAGAAATGACATCTTGAAAAATAAATCATTATTACAAAGTCTTAACATGTATATCTAATCCAGAGGGAAAAAGAATTAATTAAGAAAAAAGACATTATAGTAAAGTTAAAAAAGCATCTGTAAATCATGATGATAAAAAAAAACAGGTCTACAGACCAAAATAAAAAGCTATACTGCAGCTTCATAAGTTAAAGCCTAAAACGGAATGGCGTCTTCTCTCCAAAAGTTCTTCCACATAACACATAGTTCAAGTTGGACTAGAAGAGTGATATTCTTCAACGAATTTCTTCGCTTCTTCCGGAGTATTAAAGAAACGCTGACTGTTGTCGCTCAACGTAATTCTGAGATTCGCTGGATATCTTAAAGCTTGTTTAAGTCCAATCGAATGAATAGTCCTCCACAATACGAAAGTTGTTGCTTCTGTGAGAAATCATACCTTTCTGACGAGCTAATCAAATTAAAAGCTCTTTCTCCCGAGGATAATGGAGACGGACAATCACAGCTCGTGGCTTGTCTTTCGCATCCGAAAATCTCGAAACTCTGTGGGCACGATCAATAGTAGGTTTAACCCGCAAAGCGTCCTCGCCAAAAATTTCCCACAATAAATTAGAGAAATATTCAGTTAAGTCACCAGACTCGAGATTTTCGGGAAATCCAATAATATGCAAATTCTGTCTGCGAGACCGGTTTTCAAGATCGGTGATTTTAAACTTATACTACTCCACTATTTTAGCGGTCGACCGTACCTTCTCCTCCAAAGTTTCGATTGTACGTATTTTTTCACAAATTATCTTGTCAAGAGCCGCAAACTTTTTTTCATGGCGTTCAATATCTGCTGCCTGCGATTGAAGCTTGATATCAAATGACTTAACGATTTCTTCAAGCTCCGACATTTTCGCAGTAAGTTTGTTTTCTAGACTTGCAAGTTTAGTATCCAGTTTAGTATCCAGAAGACTGGAGATTGCATCGAGAGTTATAGGGTCTTTAGACGATTTCTTAGGTACAGACATTTTATGTTTGAAAAAATTAAATCCAGTGTTATTTTTAAAAAGAGAAATAAATCGTAAATATCAACCCATGTAATTAAGTACGAAAAGATTTGATTAAAGGGTGATTATAGCTTAAAAAATGAAGAGCGCCTAAAAGGCAGATGTCTACGTCGCCATCTTGAAACTCCACCCCCATTTACCACTTCTGGTTTTGCTTTGTTTTTAACTCTTAGCTCTTTGACTTTGCCAAAATCTGTTGAGATAATAATTAATTGGCTAAAAATAAGAAAAAAATTATTTTTAAGATAGCAAATGTATACAAAAAAGGATTCTGAATAGTTTTGTACAAAATAGCTTTGGTACTGTGCTATTGTACAACATTTGACCTCTTTTGCCCAGTTCAGATTATGAGTTTTGGACCTGAAAAATTAAGTTTATTTCTCTTTCCACAGATGCTGCTGACCTTAATATTTCCATGATTTTTGTTTTATTTATTTTATTCTACCCACCTTTTCAACCTTCTCCAGTTTTGTACTTGATTTGTCATTTTCATCATCTAAATTAGGCTTCATGTGCATTCCACACTTCTCTCCATCACTGGTGTCTATTTTTACTGAGCAGTTTTGGGCCCCTAATCTATGAAAAGATGTGCTGGCATTAGAGAGGGTGCAGAGGAGGTTCGTGAGAATGATTCCAGGAATGAAAGGGTTAACACGAGGAGTGTTTGAAGGCTCAGCGTTTGTACTCAGTGGAGCTTAGGAGGATGAGATGGGATCTCATTGAAACCTATTGAATATAGAAAGGCCTAGATAGAGTGGATGTGGAGGGGATGTTTCCTTTGGTGGGGGAGTGCAGGACCAGAGGACATAGACTTAGATTAGAGGGTTGTGTATTTTGAACAGAGATGAGGAATTTCTTCAGCCAGAGCATCGTGAACCTGTGGAATCATTGTCACAGACAGAGGTGGAGGCCAAGTCATTGGCTATATTTAAAGCAGAGGTTGGTAGGTTCTTGATTGGTCAAAGGTTACAGGGAGAAAGCATGAGAATGAAGTTGAGAGGGATAATAACTCAGCCATGACAGAACTAACTATGCCCCTACATCTTATGGTCTAAGTGGTGAACTTCATGACATTGTTGTTAACTACATCAGTATTTTATAATAGTTTTTGCTGATAGATTGCCTGACTTATTACCAAGAATACTTTTCAGTAAATTAACCTCCTTATTGACCTCTCTTTCTGTGAAATAGTCTATTTCCACCATGATTGTTGATTAGTACATGGAAGTTATAGGTCGTTAAACAGAGTTCCTATCTTCTCATTTATGCACTTTATATACACTCAGTGGCCACTCTATTAGGTACACCTGTATGTTAGCTCATCGATGCAAATCAGCCAATCATGTGGCAGCAACTCAAAGCATAAATAAATGCAGATTTTATCAAAGGTTTAGTTGTTCAGACCAAACATTAGAATGGCAATGAAATGTGATCTTGGTGACTTTGACAGTGGAGTGATTGTTGGTGTCAGACGTGGCGGCTTGAGTATCTCAGAAACTACTGATCTCCTGGGATTTTCATGCACAATAGTCTCCAGAACAACAGAGAATAGTGCAAAAAACAATAAGCATCCAGTGAGTAGAACTTCTGTGTGGTAAAATGCCTTGTTTATGAGACAGGTCAGAGGAGTGTGGCCAGACTGGTTCAAGCTGACAGGAAAGCAACAGTAACTCAAATAACCACGTGTTTCATCAGTGGTGTGCAGAAGGATGTTTCTGAATGTACAACACATTGAACCTTGAAGTGGATGACTTACAGCAGTAGAAGAGCACAAGCATACACTCAATTACCACTTTAGTAAGTACAGAAGGTACCAAGCAAAGTGGCCACTGAGTGTATGATTTGGACTCCAGGTTTTCCACAACCAGTTTTATGGGTCAGCAAAGATGGATCTGTTGATTTCCAAGTCATTATAGCAGTGTTTAATTTAGTTTTCTTTACTGAAAAAGAAGCTAATGAACAACTATGTGTTGTACGTTGATTCTTTTTAAATCTAAACTCCATTGCAAGCTATGGTGTTGCTTGCAAAGCCAGCATTTATCAAGAAGATGGTGGTAAGTTTCCATCTCGACGGTCCTTAAGATATTACATTTAAGTCAGGAGTTCCAGGACTTAGAACAAGAAAATATGAAGAAATTGTGATATACTTCCAATGTATGGTGTGTGATTTTGAAAGAAACTTGTAAGTGGTGCTGTGCCTTCAACTTCTGCTTTTTTCATGGTTGTACAAATTGTGAGTTTGGGAGTTTCTGTTGGATGGGTCTGGGTGAGTAGCTGTGCTTTCACAGGTAGAGGTGCAATGACTGTCCTTAAGGGGTGGCACATAGCGTACTGAACGAGTGGCTGTTTTGGGTTGGCACAAGTTGAGTTTCTTAACTGTTGTTGGAACTCCAGTTGTTCAAGCAAGTGGAGTAAATTTCATTACACTCTTGGCTAAATGCTATTGATGGTGCAATATTTTTATGGTGTCTAGACCTGAGTAACTTGGTGTAGGATCCCCAGCCTATGACTTGCTCTTTGGCTACATTATTTATTTGCTAGTCCAGATAGATTTCTAGTCAATAATTACCCCCGTAGAATTTGAAAGTGGATGACTTGGCAATGAAAATTTAATTGGGAAAGTAATTAGTTTGCCTTGTTGCAGATGACTATTTACCTACACATCATACCTTTAATTTAAAAAAAATGGTAGCTACCCTTGCACATCCTGAAGACACTTGGAGTAGAGTAATCCTAGCAAAATCCAAACTAAACACTGGTGAGAAAGTATAACTTTACACTTACAAACAAGCTGGATGAACTCAGCAGGTTGGGCAGCATCCGTTAAAATGAGCAGTCAACGGATGCTGCCTGATCTGCTGAGTTCATCCAGCTTGTTTGTATGTGTTGATTTGACCACAGCATCTGCAGTGTACTTTGTGTTTACTATAACTTAACACTGATGTCTCCAGTACTTTTTTTTGCAAATGGTAATTTTGTGGCGTATTTAATTCCCAACCTTGCTCACTTTTTAATCACATTTCTATGATGAGTATTAGATTATATTTCTATTTGTGCCATTAATTAATCTCTGTTGCTGGATAAAGAGCCTTCAGTTTTCTATTACCATTTTCCAGGTCCTGTTACCTAACATTTCAGCTAACTGAAGGTGTGGTGACATGAGACTGCAGTTGCCATTTTCTGGAGCAAATAAACAAAGTGCTGGAGGAATTCAGCAGATCAGGCAGCATCTGTGGAAGCAGAGGAAAGCAGTGTTCAAAATGTTACTTTCCAATAAACTCTGGTTATCATCTCCCATTTCGCTAGTCTCCAATATGACTTGCTCATTTATCTTTAATTTTATAAATTTTGTCTCTTAAACCCTCTCCATGCAATATTAAGTTTCAAGCCTTTTCTACAGCCTTGTTTATTCAACTCACTATAAAGCATTGGTTGCAGCCCATATCCATACTTCCACAGTTCTTTCCAACTTAGATGGAAGCCACTTTGGCTCATCTATCCTGGCTCACAGAGCAATCCTGTTCTCTGCCAATTTTCCATCAACTTTCCCTAAATTCCACCACTCACCTACACAATCAGGGCAATTTTTAGTGACCAATGAACTTCCCCACCTGTATATTAATGAGATGTAGGAAGAAAATGGAGGTATTGGGAGAAGCATATGCAGTTCCTGAGAAAGCTGTAATAGCTGCACCCCTTTATCATTAGAAAGTGAAAAGTGCCCCAATAGAACAAATTCAACTTCCCTTTTACCAATATTGCTACTATTGCTTCTAATTGAAATCTATTTCTTTAACATCATCCTCTGAGCTACAAACGTTTTTCCTGATCTTAGTGACCGTATCTCAATCTGCACGTGGCTCTGAAAGTAATCCAAATATTACAATGATTTTTTAAAAACTATGGGCCTTAAATGCTCATACTCCTCCAGTAGAATTTCTTTCTTTGTCCTTCATAAGTTGTTGATTCCCATGTGGACTATAACAATTAGCTCTTTCTCCTCCCTCTCTTGAATTCCTCTCCAAATCCAAGAGGATGTCTTTAACCTAGGTACAGGGCTTTTGGGACCCACACTAATGACTGCAAAGAATAGTTTTTATTCCCCTCTATAGAACAGTCCCCTATTAGCACTGTATTCATTTTCACTCCTAATTAGAGGGAGCCCCTGTATTACACTGTTGTTGTAAGTTTGCTTATTCACCCTGCAACCTCTGTTCTCATCCAGAGAGGTTGCAAGAAAATCATTCCTGTTGGACAAGTGCAAGACCTGCAGCCCTCCATCAGTGCCTTCTGGATCCCCATACCTGCCTCACTTGTAATCAAACCCTCTTGACTCTCTTGACCAATTCTACAGTGCTTCATCCCCCTTGGAACCAAATGTTCAGGTAACTATCCCTTTCAAATGTATTGCAATGTCCAAATCTCAAAACTCTACCTCATCAGTGAAAGGTGGTGCAAAGGTATAAAATGTTTTCTGATGCTGCCCATATTTCATATTGCATTTTCGATAATATTTCATTTGCAGAAGCAGTGATTTTTCTGAACCTGAAATGTCCTATGTTTTAGCTTGCCTCTATCTGATGTGAAAAGTGGTTAACATGAATCCAGTCTCGTACTCCTGCAAATGCGCTGTGAGAACGTTTTTTGTGTATCCTATGATTTTGCATAGAGCTTTGGGAACTTTGTTTTGCTTTCCAACCCTATTTCAGCTTAAAATCCTTCCACCCCCAGTGATAATCATTTCTAGTCAAAGCACTAAAATTAAGAAGGATTACATTTTCTTCAGCTTTGACATTATAAGTAGTTCTTATGCAAATGCAAAATGTTATTTAATAAAAACAGGAACATGCCCTAAAAACTTATCCTATCCATTATGTATAACCTTTTTTAAGTAAATGGTTGTAGAACTGGGTGTTGGGGTGGAGATACCTCTATCAAAGGAAGGGTAAGGCGCTCCTTCCCTCCACTAGCCTGCAGGTCACTTTTGGGCACGTGTAGCACCTGCTTAGCACCCCTCCCACCACCACTGATCAGGGTCATGTGAAGCCATAGGAGAAAGTAGTGGATGGTTACATGAACAGCTGGTGCATATCACAAGTCCTAGTGCCAGGCAGGCAACCTGTGAAGAGTATGGATAATGGCTATGGTCACCTGTCTTCTAGAGACACTGCCCAGAAGAAGACAGTGGCAAACCACTTGCTGTAAAATTTGCTGAGATCAGTCATGGTCATGGAAAGACAATGATTGCCCACATCATACAACACAGTACGTAACAAAGGAATGCTCATAGAACTTGCTTTGCATCAGCCCTCCTTGTATATGTCCTCTCTGGTTAACCCCGTAATGAAAGACTTCAATGAATAGACGCAAGAGACTCTGCATTTGCCAGCTTGCACTCCGTTCTCTCCATTAACCTTCTTATTCTGGATTCTATCCCTTCCTTTCCAGTCTTGATGTAAAATTCCCCTTCATAGATGCTGCCTGACTTGCTGACTTTTTCCAGCATTTTGTGTGTGTTGCTCCTTGATGAGTAGCATTGTTTACAGTGTCTATTGGCTAAGAATAGTAGCCTGGTTGACTTTCATAGCTCATATTGGAACCTTAATTCTCAATTAGTAGTTGAAATTCCTGTCAGTGAAGACATCTTCTAAATTTGTCCAACAATATTATTCCTTTAATGAATTTGTTGTCATTTGTGTTGCTATACTGTTTAAAATATTTTAAAAGCTCCACTGCATGTAACATATTTTCTCCTTATTGTTGTCCTATTCGAGAGTGCATAAGGAAGGGCCATATATTAGAATTTTTGTTATACTTTTCTATTTGGTAAGTACTTTGTAAATAACATTTTCATATTCACATTTTTTTTTTCAATTTTTGTTCACAGAATCCATCCATACTACAGCATGATGTCACCTGTTGCTTAACAAATGGTTGCATGACTCCGAACCGAACTGTCATCTCTGCTCAGGAGTTTTCAACATTACCATCCACTCCCAGAATTGATAAGGAAGCTCAGAAAATATTTACAAAATGCTACTCAGACTTAAGCCCCAGGACCTCAGCGTCTTCTCGGCAGCATTATAAAACTTTCCGTAGCTCCTCAGCTAGCCTTGCAAATAGCCAGCTTTACTGTAGATCATTTCAGGATGCACGCCAAAAAACATACAGTGGTGATGTTTTGGAAAAACATGCTCACTGCTTTACAAATGGACAACGATTCAGTCCACGCATTTTAAAGAAAGAAGCACAGTCTTTTCTGGCCCATTATAGGTATTACACTCCTGTGAAAAAGAAAAATTTGCCCAAAAAGAATCTAGTGACACAAGAAACGCAGACTGATTTCAACAGGTACTGTGAACTCCTGCCAACAGACGGTATTTATTTCGAAAATTTTTGCTGTAGGTGGTGTAAATGGTTTTAAAATGTTTGATTGACATTAAAACTGTAGTTCATAAAGCTATTTTTGTAATTTATAGCACTCAAGATTCATCATCACTGGAGAACAAGAAAGGTTGTTCGCATTTGACGTCATCACAGGTTAGATGATAAAAAGTTTACTATTCCAGGCAAATTTAATTGCTGTAGTGAGAGACAAAATTTCACAGTACTCAAGTGAAATGTAATATGACTAATTATTTCACACATTTGTAGAAATAAATTATCAAGATACTGATAAAAATTGCTTTTGATTTTCATATTTTAAATGACATTGCAATTTTGGAAATTGGATTTTTAAATTAAATTTAATATTTATAAATTTTATAAGTTTTCCTAATTATCTTTTTAGTAAATATCTGTTTCCATGAGTGTGAAAGACAAGGCGCTGATTACCGCCTTCAGTAAAGTGCTAAGTGAATAATCTTTATCAGCCAACATCTGCATTTTGTCCATGACCTTGAGTGCCATTCTTCATCTTGTTTGAATCATCCCATGTGATGTCAGAAAATAATTATGTACAGTATATTGACACAGCAAATACCCTGTTTTAAGTTGTGTCTTAGTGCTGGGTTTCAGAACTGAACACTCCATTAATCAGGCTGTATTACCATATGGTTATTGAAATTGCACACATTTATCCTATCCATAAAGACATTGCAATGTTAATCAGCAATTACTCTCTATGACTTAACTTCATGTCAGTTCTTTGGGCTCTGAGGTAGATGATAAGTCCGATAAGGGATTTTGGAGTCTGCGACAAGTGACTGGATGTACATAATGGGGTATGTGAAATGTGTGTTCTTCTTGCAATTTATTGATGGCCTCAGTATGCCCTGTTGTAGAGATTCAAGGTGCTCAGTGTCTTTTCAGAAGTTCCTTTCCTATTTTGAACAGTCACAGGTTAAGCATCTTCTGGAGTTGGTGAGGGTATTCCACTTTTTAAGGAGGCTTTGGAGAGTATCATTTAAACATCTGTGTCTTCTAGAAAGTCTCTTATTATAATGTAGAGTAAGTTTTTTTTGGGGATCAGATATTCTGATAGTGTAGCTTACTCACCAGAATTGGTTGTGTATGATCAGAAGGTATTGATGGGGGATGTTGACCTGGGAGAGAACTCTGACATTAGTTGACCAGTGTTGCCAATTATTTTGAAGGATTTTGCAGAGACAGCATTATAGTTCTTTAGTCTGTTGAGGAATCAACAGTAAGTTGTTCATCTGTCCTAAGAACAGAAGGTTTGGACATCACTCTTTTGTTGTTTTGGTGTTCCACTGTCTAAGGAACTAAATGAAAACTGTACTGGGGCACTGGAGGCTGTGGTGAATTTTACCATTGATGTTGACCTTTGCTGAGAACTGGCTCTAAGGAAGTGGAAAGTTTTTGAGGACATCAGTCTGATCTTGATTATAAGGGGTGACCTTTGTTGATTCATACAGAAGGACACCAAAAAATAAAGGTTCATGGATCATGGTTTGAATTGTAAATTAGACATGGAATGATCATGCAAGTAGAATTCTCCAGATTATTGAAGGATTCAGCTTTCTGTAAAATCAATGAAGATCTTGTACACTAGTTAGAGCTGCTCGCTATGTATCTGTTGCTGCATTGTGATGATCTGCATTCACCCCATCTTCACATTGCCTTAAAAGTAATAGCGTTCCTCTTGTCCTTACCAACCAGCTCATGAGTCTTTGTATCCAACACATCAGTCTCCACAACTTCTGCCATCTCCAAAGGGATCCTATCAGCAAACCTTCCCCCTTCTCTCTGCTTTCCACAGGGATTGCTCCTTCCATGATTCCCTTGTTCATTCATCCTGCTCCCTCCCGGCATTTTTCCCTGTAAGTAGCCAAAGTGCTACACCTGCCTATTCACTTCCTCTCTCACTCCATTAAGGTGTCCAAACAGACAATTCCTGGTGAGGCAACACTTAACTTGCAAATCTGCTTGGATCTTTGTAATGTCTAGTGTTCCTGTTGCAGCTTCCTCTACATTGGTGAGACCCATCATAAATTGGGAGGCCACTTTGGTGAGCACATCTGTTCTATTGGCTAAAAGTGGAACTTCCTGGTGGCCAAACAATGTGATTCCCATTTCCATTCCACCTGTCAGTCCATGGCTGTCTAATGTGCCACGATGAGGCCACCCTTAGGGTGGAGAACCAACACCATGTTTTCCATCTGGGTAGCCTTCAACCTGATGGAATGAATATTGTTTTCTCCCTTAAAAAAAATTTCCTCCTGCTCCCCTCTTCTTCTGTTCTCCACTATGGCCTTTTACTTCTCACCTGCCCATCACCTGCTCCTTGGTCCCTTCCTCTTTCCCTTTCTCCTATGGTTCACTGTCCTCTCCTATGAGATTCATTCCTCTTCAGCCCTTTCCTACCAACCTGGATTCAGCATCACTTTCTAGCTGTCCTCCTTCCCTACCGCCCCATCTTTTTATTCTGGCATCTTTCACCTTCCTTTACATTCCTGAAGAATGGATTTCACCCCAAAATGTTGATTATTTATTCATTTCAATTGATGCTGCCTGACCTGCAGAGTTCCTTCACATTTTGTCTGTTAGTGCTTATGAGAGTGCTTATGGGTTCTAAGAGTAAACCTAGCAATTATTGGCTTGTAAGTTTGACGTCAGTGGTGGGTAAATTAATGGAAAGTATTCTTTGAGATGGTATATATAATCTGGATAGACAGGGTCTGATTAGGAGCAGTCAACATAGATTTGTGTGTGGAAGGTCATGTTTGACATATCTTATTGGATTTTTTTGAAGAGGTTACTAGGAAAGTTGATGAGGGTAAAGCAGTGGGTGTTGTCTATATGGACTTCAGTAAGGCCTTTGACAAGATTCCACACGGAAGGTTAGATAGAAAGGTTCAATCGTTAGGTATTAATATTGAAGTAGTCAAATGGATTCAACAGTGACTGGATGGGAGATGCCAGAGAGTAGTGGTGGATAACTGTTTGTCAGGTTGGAGGCCGGTGACTAGTGATGTGCCTCAGGGATCTGTACTGGGTCCAATGTTGTTTGTCATATACATTAATGATCTGGATGATGGGGTAGTAAATTGGATTAGTAAGTATGCAGATGAGACTAATAGAGGTGGCATTGTGGATAATGAAGTAGGTTTTCAAAGCTTGCAGAGAGATTTAGGCCAGTTAGAAGAGTGGGCTGAAAGATGGCAGATGGAGTTCAATGCTGATAAGTGTGAGGTGCTACATTTTGGTAGGAATAGTCAAAATAGGACATACATGGTAAATGGTAGGGCATTGAGGAATGCAGTAGAACAGAGTGATCTAGGAAAAATGATGCATAGTTCCCTGAAGGTGGAATCTCATGTGGATAGCGGGTGAAGAATGCTTTTGGTATGCTGGCCTTTATAAATCAGAGCATTGAGTATAGGAGTTGGGATGTATTATTAAAATTGTACAAGGCATTGGTGAGGCCAAATTTGGAGTATTGTGTACAGTTCTGGTCACCAAATTATAGGAAAGATGTCAACAAATTAGAGAGAGTACAGAGGAGATTTACTAGAATGTTACCTGGGTTTCAGCATCTAAATTACAGAGAAAGGTTGAATAAGTTAGATCTTTATTCTTTGGAGCATAGAAGGTTGAGAGGGGACCTGATAGAGGTATTTAAAATTATGAGGGGGATAGATAGAGTTGACGTGGATAGGCTTTTTCCATTGAGAGTAGGGGAGATTCAAACAAGAGGACATAAGTTGAGAGTTAAGTGGCAAATGTTTAGGGGTAACATGAGGGGGAACTTCTTTACTCAGAGAGTGGTAGCTGTGTGGAACGAGCTTCCAGTAGAAGTGGTAGAGGCAGGTTCAATTTTGTCATTTAAAAAAAAATTGGATAGGTATATGGGCATGAAAGGAATGGAGGGTTATGGGCTGAGTGCAGGTCAGTGGGTTTAGGTGAGAGTAAGCGTTCGGCACAGACTAGAAGGGCCGAGATGGCCTGTTTCCGTGCTGTAATTGTTATATGGTTATGAAGGTCATGTCCGTTCTACCTCCAGAAGGATGAATGTTTGACTTTGGAAAGGTTCTTCAGCCCCAGGAGGAGGTAGTTGAGATTTCTTATGGTCTTTCCTTTAGTACATAGCTGGGAGACCCCACAGCAGTTAAAGTGATAAATTTCTCCCAATCTTGAAAATAATGATGACAGAGAGTCTCTGAGATCCTTTGGCTTTTTCTGCCATCTGCAGATGAGTGAGATACTGCAGATCATGAATTTTCCAAGTACTAAGATTTAGTACTTGGAAAGATTTAATACTTGGAAAAAGCTGTATTAAAGAGCATTATAATCAAAATTTTATTTTTGATTCTTATTTCTTGAGATCAGAAGTAAGGCTTTTTGCTAATGCTTGCTTAAAGTTTATCTCCACAATTTTTAAAAAAGGTATCAAAATGTCATGCTGAGGCTTTATAAGGCATTGGTAAGAGCATAATTGGAGCATTGTGAGCAGATTTGAGCCCAGTGTCTGAGGATGAGCTGGCATAGGAGAGGGTCTGGAGAAGGTTTGCAAGAACAATCCCAGAAATAAAAGGGTTAATGTATGAGTAGTGTTTGATAGCTCTAGGTCTGTATGTTCTAGAATTAAAAGTAGGAGGGGCGATCTCATTGAAACCTATCAAATATTGAAAAGTTAGATAGAGTGGATGTGGAGAGAATGTTTTCATTAATGGGAGAGTCTAGGGCCAGAGTGAATAGCTTCAGAACAGGAGGATGTACCTTTAGAACAGAAATGAGGATGAGTTTCTTCAGCTAGAGGGTGGTGAATCTGTGGTATTCATTGCCACTAATGGTTTTAGGGTTGTAACATTGGGTATGTTTAAAGCTGAGATTGATAAATACTTGATTAGTAAGGGCATCAAAAATTACAGGAGAAGGCAAGAACATGAGGTTGAGAGTGCAAATAAATTGGCCATGATCAAATGGCTGAGCGGACCTGATGGGCCGAATAGCCTAATTCTGCTCCTATATCTTTTGGTCTTATACAAACCTGGCAGGGTGATGTGGCAAGTAAACCTGGTGTCCTGTCGCACTCACCTCAATAATAAGCTTTGAGAGGCTTGTCAAGGATTACATCTGCAGCTTGCTACCACCCAAATTGGTCCCCCTACAATTCACCTACCGAGACAATTGATCGACAGATGACGCAGTAGCCACTGCTCTACATACTGTCCTTACACATCTGGAGAAGAGGGATGCTTATGTGAGAATGCTGTTCTTTGAATACAGTTCAGCATTCAACACCATAGTTCCATCCAGACTTGACAAGAAGCTCAGTGACCTTGGCCTTGACCCTGCCTTGTGCAGCTGGATCCTGGACTTCCTGTCAGATCACCAGCAGGTTGTAAGAGTGGGCTGCCTCACCTCCAACCCTCTCAATACTCAATACCCTCAGGGCTGCGTACTGTGTCCCCTCCTTTACTCCCTGTATACCCATGACTGTATCACCACCCACAGCTGCAATCTGCTAATTAAATTTGTCAGTGACACTACATTGATTGGCCTTATCTTAAACAATAACGAGGTGGCCTACAGGGAAGAAGTCATCTCTCTGAAACAGTGGTGTCAAGAAAACAACCTTTCCCTCAATGTCGCAAAAGCAAAGGAGCTGGTTGTGGAGTACTGGAGGAATGGAGACAGGCTAACCCCTATTGACATCAATGGATCTGGGGTTGAGAGGTTAACCAGCTTCAAGTTCCTCGGCATCCACATCACTTAGGACCTCACGTGGTCTGTGCATACCAGCTGTGTGGTGAAAAAGGCCTGTTTCACCACAGTCAGTTGAGGAAGTTTGGTATGGGCCCCCAAATCCTAAGAACTTTCGACAGGGGCACAATTGAGAGCATCCTGACTGGCTGTATCACTGCCTGGTGTGGGAACTGTACCTCCCTTAACTGCAGGATTCTGCAGAGAGAGGTGCGTACAGCCTAGAACATCTGCAGTTGTGAACTTCCCATGATTCAGGACATTTACAAGGACAGGTGTGTAAAAAGTCCTCATAGCATCATTGGGGACCCAAGTCATTCCAACCACAATCTATTCCAGCTGCTACTATCCGGGAAGCTGTCCTGCAGCATAAAAGCCAGGACCAACAGCCTCCGGAATTGCTTCTTCCACCAGGCCATCAGACTGATGAACTCACGGTGATTTGAGTGTACTCTATGTTATATTGACTGTTCTATTTATTATAAATTAGTATGATTGCACATGGCACATTTAGATGGAGACGTAAAATAAAGATTTTTACTACTGGTGTGTGTGAGGGATATAAGAAATAAAGTCAATCAATTCAATTCAATTTGTATCAACCAAACAACCATCTGTAAAAACAGAGCATTACCAATTTTCATGTCTGCAAGATTCATCACTGAATCTCTCCTCAAAGGTGCTGATCCTTTAATAAATGATCAATTAGAAAGATGATACTAATCAGAAATAACCTGTATACAGGTTGCCGAAGACAGATGTTGTTTGACCAATCTGAAGGAGTTTTTAAAGAGGTTACAAAATGTACTCTGATGATGAGAGTTCAGTATTTAAGTAAGGCCTCAGACAAGGACCCACATGGAGATTAATTGAGAAGGTTAGGCGCCATAGGATCCAGGTCAAGTTAGTAAATTCAATCCAAACTTGGATTAGCAATAGGAGGCAAAAAGTGTTGGTAGAGGGTTGATTTTGTGATGCCTGTGACGAGTGGTGCTCCGTGGGGATTTGGGCAGGAATTGAATGATTTGGATATGGATGTAGGAGGCATGATCAGTAGGTATGATAGGAGTAGTTGGCTGTATGTAAGGAGTCTTAAACTACAGGGTGATAGTGACATGTTAGTGAAATGGGCTGAGAAATTTTAGATGTTGCATTTTGGGTGTAGTAATGACACTAAGACATATACCTTGAATGGACGTTGAACCGTTCATTTCTCTTTGTCAGCCAAGGTCTCCTATCTCCCACCTAAGCCCTTCTCGCTGCTACCATAATGCAGATAGAGCAGGAGCCAAGTTCAGAAGTAGTTGTTGCTCTGCAGCCATTGGGCTCCTGGGCCAGCTTCACTTGGCGCTTGACAGACTCTTCAGCTGTGGCCTGTAGCCATTGGGCTTCTGGAAGGTTTCCCTCACCTCAATACTGAACTGACTGCAGCTGCAGCTTGTAGCCATCATGCTCCTGGACTGGCTGCACTCACCTCAGCACTGAACTGGCTCTGTTTCTGGACCTATTTAGGGAACTCTGCAGTTCATGGTCTATGTATTATTTGTTTACTTTTTTATTGTTGCACAACTTGTTCTTTTTTTGCACATTGGTTGTTTTCCAATCGTTTTTGTTTGGGGGTTTTTGTGGATTCTATTGTATGTTTTGTAGTTTTCTACAAGAAGATGAATCTCAAGATTGGATATGGCTTTGTCAAAGGCAGGTCATGCCTTATGAGCCTGATTGAACTTTTTGAGGATGTGACTAAACACATTGATGTAGGTAGAGCAGTAGATGTAGTGTATATGAATTTCTGCAAGACATTTGATAAGGTACCCCATGCAAGGATTATTGAGAAAGTAAGGAGGCATGGGATCCAAGGGGATTGCTTTGTGGATCCAGAACTGGCTTGCCCACAGAAGGCAAAGAGTGGTTTCAGAAGCGTCGTATTCTGCATGGAGATCAGAGATCAGTGGTGTGCCTCAGGGATCTGTTCTGGGACCCTTACTCTTCGTGATTTTTATAAATGACCTGGATGAGGAAGTGGAGGGATGGGTTAGTAAGTTTGCTGATGGCACAGAGGTTGGGGGTGTTGTGGACATTGATAGGATGCAAAACGGGGCTGAGAAGTGGCTGATGTAGTTCAGCCTAGATAAGTGTGAGGTGGGTCATTTTAGTAGGTCAAATATGATGGCAGAATATAGTATTAATGGTAAGACTTTTGGCAGTGTGGAGGATCAGAGGGATCTTGGGGTCCGAGTCCGTAGGGCACCCAAGGCTGCTGTGCAGGTTGACTCTGTGGTTAAAAAAAGCATATGGTGCATTGGCCCTCATCAATCATTGGATTGAGTTTAGGAGCTGAGAGGTAATGTTGCAGCTATAGAGGACCCTGGTCAGACCCCACTTGGAGTACTGTGCTCAGCTCCGGTCGCCTCACTACAGGTAGGATATGGAAAACATAGAAAGGTTGCAGAGGAGATTTACAAGGATGTTGCCTGGATTGGGGAGCATGCCTTATGAGAATAGGTTGAGTGAACTTGGCCTTTTCTCCTTGGAACAACAGAGGATGAGAGGTGACCTGATAGAGGTGTATAAGATGATGAGAGGCATTGATAGTGTGGATAGTCAGAGGCTTTTTCCCAGGACTGAAATGGCTAGCATGGGAGGGCTCAGTTTTAAGGTGAGTGGAGTAGGTACAGAGGAGATGTCAGGGGTAAGTTTGTTACGCAGAGAGTGGTGAGTGCATGGAATGGGCTGCCAGCAACAGTGGTAGAGGAGGGTACGATAGGGTCTTTTTAAGACACTCTTGGATAGGTACATGGAGCTTAGAAAAACAGAGGGCTCTGGGTAAACCTAGGTAATTTCTAAAGTAAGGACATGTTCAGCAGAGCTTTGTGGGCCGAAGGGCTTGTATTGTGCTGTAGGTTTTCTACGTTTCTATCTATGGTATATGTACATCGATAATAAATGTATTCTGAATTTTGGTAGGGTTCTAAGGATTTGAGGAATAGTGTTCAAGTTCAAAAATCCTTAAAAGTAGCTGTGCTATAAACATGGTTTTGAAAACAAATGGATACAACCATAAAAGCAGGGACGTTATGATCCAATTCTATAAAACATTGGAAACTCAACTGGAGTATAGCAAGTGGTTCTGGGCTCTGGACTATAGGGAAGATGTGACAGTGCTGGAAAGACATAAAAGAGGTTTACCAGGATTCTGCTGAGGATAGAGATCTCAAATATGAGGAGAGATTGGGATGTCTTAATCCCTCGATTGGAAGAGGTGCAGAGGGCACATAGTTGAGATATTTAAAATTGTGAGGACAAGCCACAGGAAATGTTTTTTTCTCTCTCTTATCAGATGGATATAAAACTAAATGACTTAGGTTACAACAAGAGATTTAGAGGGCATCTGAAGAGGGGCTTTTTCACCCAAAGGTGGTGAGTACCTGGAATACACTGCTGGACAGAGTGGTTGTACCAGAGTCACTGATGGCAGTTTAGAATTGTCCACACAAACATTTGAATTATCTAGGCTCACAAGCTATTGGCCAAGTACTATAAGATAGATGAATAAGGATTGGTCAATCCCATTGAATAGTGTAGTAATTAGTGATTAACTCAAGAAAATGTTATGTAGGATTTTAGAGATTAAGGGAATTAATGGGTATAGAGTAAGTGCAAGAAAGTGGTATGGTAGTAAAGTTCAGCCATGCTCTTATTGAATGGCAGAGCCTACTTTTATTTGCATATGCCTACTTTTAGTTCTTATATTTTTAAATCCAAGCAATCTCCAGAAGCTGGGTAGGAGGCAGATGAAGCAGTCTCATTTATCAATAACTAGATCACTGTCTTAAAACATTCATTCTCTACACCACTGTCACACTGTGCTGCTAATCTGTTAATTCTACAGAATACACTATAGAAACAAGTAGGTTTGAATAGCATTCTAAAACCTGCAATTTGCAGCGAGTCTGATATTATCTTCACAATGTAGGCTGCAAAGATCCTCTACTACTTTTGCAAGGTCTAACCTTTGGTATTATTGGTAACAAATTGTGGCCTTACTAACAATACCTCTATCTACATAATGAGGTTGAAAGTGTGGTTTACATTGTCATATTATGTATTAATTTTACAAGTATTGACTGATAAAATAGTATGATGATATCTTATAGTATCATGTAGAACTGTAAGATGTGTCAATTTGTTCTAATAGGCTGAATATAATAAGCAGATATGCTCTGAATATGAAGAGGACAGGGATGATCACCCTCATAATTTGGATTGTGAAAAGCTACAAGAATGTTTTGAATGTCCTTGTCACAACTGTGTTCCAAGGTAATTACAATAATAATACATATAGATCTATCCATCATTAAAGTATTGGACCTTACAGCAATTTTCCCTTTTCCCCCCTTTCCTTTTCCCTATGGTTAAAATTATTTCTATGACCTCCAACCTCCATTATTCTCTACTGAGTAACTCGTGTGGAGGGATTGTTTACTGAGTGATTGAAAACCCCAAGGCATTCTGCAAGTATGTGAAGAGCAAGAGGATAAGACATAAGAAGATAGGACCAATCAAGTGTGACAGTGAGAAGTGTGTACGGAACTGGAGGAGATAGCAGAGATACTTAATGACTACTTTACTTCAGTATTCACTACGGAAAAGGATCTAGGCGATTGTAGGGATGACTTACAGCGGATTGAAAAGTTTTAGCATATAAACATTAAGAAAGAGGATGTGCTGGAGCTTTTGGAAAGCATCAAGTTAGATGAGTCTCCGGAACCGGATGAAATATACCTCAGGGTACTGTTGGAGGCGAGGGGGGGGAGATTGCTGAGCCTCTAGAAGTGACCTTTGTGTAATCAATGGGGACTGGAGAAGTTCCGGAGGATTGGAGGGTTGCAGATGTTGTTCTTTTATTCAAGAAAGGGAGTAGAGGTAGCCCAGGAAATTATAGACCAGTGAGACTTACTTCAGTGGTTGGTAAGTTGATGGAAAAGATCCTGAGGCAGGATTTATGAACATTTGGAGAGGCATAATATGATTAGGAATAGTCAGCATGGCTTTGTCAAGAGCAGGTCATGCCTTATGAGCCTGATAGAATATTTTGAGGATGTGACTCAACACATTGATGAAGGAAGAGCAGCAGATGTCGTGTATACGCATTTCAGCAAGGCATTTGATAAGGTACCCCATGCAAGGCTTATTGAGAAAGTAAGGAGGCATGGGATCCAAGGGGACCTTGCTTTGTGGATCCAGAATTGGCTTACTCTTAGAAGGCAAAGAGTGGTTGTAGACAGGTCATATTCTGCATGGAGGTCGGTGTGCCTCAGGGATCTGTTCTGGGACCCCTTCTCTTCATGATTTTATAAATGACCTGTTTGAGGAAGTGGAGGGATGGGTTAGTAAGTTTGCTGATGACACAAAGGTTAGGGGTGTTGTGGATTGTGTGGAGGGCTGTCAGATGTTACAGTGGGACATCGATTGGATGCAAAACTGGGCTGAAAAGTGGCAGATGGAGTTCAACCCTGATAAGTCTGAGATGGTTAATTTTGGTAGGTCAAATATGATGGAAGAATATAGTATTAATGGTCAGACACTGGTAGTGTGGAGGATCTGAGGGATTTTGGGGTCTGAGTCCATTGGACACTCAAAGCTACTGCACAGGTAAGATGCATATGGTGCATTGGCCTTCATCAACCATGGGATTGAGTTTAAGAGCCGAGAGGTAATGTTACAGCTATATAGGTCAGACCCCACTTGGAGTACTGTGCCCAATTCTGGTCACCTCACTATAGGAAGGATGTGGGAACTATAGAAAGGGTGCAGAGGGGATTTACAAGGATGCTGGCTGGACTGGGGAGCATGCCTTATGAGAATAGATTGAGTGAACTCGGCCCTTTCTCCTTGGAGCGACGGAGGATGAGAGGTGACCTGATAGAGTTGTATAAGATGATGAGAGGCATTGATCATGTGCATAGTTAGAGGCTTTTTCCCAGGGCTGAAAGGGCTAACAGGAGAGGGCACAATTTTAAGGTGCTTGGAAGTAAGTACAGAAGAGATGTCAGGCAAGTTTTGACTCAGAGAGTGGTGAGTGTGTGGAACGGGCTGCTGACAACTCTGGTGGAGGCAGATATGATAGGGTCTTTTAAGAGACTCCTGGATAGGTACATGGAGCTTAGAAAAATAGAGGGCTATGAGTAACCTTAGATAATTTCTAAAGTAAGTGCATGTTCAGCACAGCATGTGGGCCGAAGGGCCTGTATTTTGCTGTAGGTTTTCTGTATTTCTATTTTTTATCAATTGGCTGAGGTTCAATTCACCTGAAGCTTTTGGAAATCCATTCAATACTTACAGAGAAGCATTTCAAATGCTGATTTTATATAAAAAAGGTGTAATTTATTTAAGTTTGATAAAGTGTTGTTTTATTTCACTTTTCCCAAGCCAAGTGATGACGCTCCTAGTAACTGAAATTGCAGCTGCCCCCTGTGGTCAATCAAGTGAAGCTGCAGTTAACTGAGCAAATTAATATCATGATAAAATTGTACAATCACACCATTAAAGAATAAAAAAATTTCAAATATTTTTAACCGTAGAATTTGAAACAACATTTCCAAAACACATTTGTTTCAAGAACTGGCAGAACAAAACTTAAAAAAGAATTTATGCACATAAAAGAAATGGAGAAGTATCATATTTCAGTAACATAATCGCACAACTTTAAGAATAAAAGGAGACATAATTACAGCAGATAAACATTTTGCACAAAACCAGAAATGTTGACACCCTTTGTTTAATATCTTCAGTACGAGTTACTCTAGTTAGATAGTTTTGCTGCCAAGAATCCTAACTCTGGGGGTATGCTGCATTCTGGTTGATGAACATAAGAAGATAATGTCCTTTGAAAGGGTAGGAAGGGTTTGTTGGAAAACAGCATTTTTAAATTGAATGCGTCAATGAGCTTAATATAAACTGGGAGGAATTAGTGTTATTGCTGCATGCAATAAAGAAGCCATAAAATGTAAGAATATTTTTTTAAATATGAGAAAAGTACATACCACAGCACATGTAGAATCATTAGAAATGATTACACTGAAATAATAACATTTTCAGATGCATAAAAATATAAGGCAAATACTTTCCTTAAATAATTAAATTCCCAGTGAAAGTTTGGAACCATCATCTTGCCAGCCTATTCTGAACATTAGGGGCTTCAATTTTAAAAGGAAGTTTCTTACACTTATATACAAGTAATCACATTTATGCCTGTCTTTTGAAGATATCTTACCTCCGATAAGCTTTGACTGTAAAAAGAATTTTTAAAATTCTTGGATAAAGTGTAAAATGTTAAGCAGATAGTTGATATCTTGTGTTACTTGAGACTAAAAAGGAACCTTAGAAGAGTTACAGTAAGAATTTCAGCATTCAATTCAAGTTTAATTGTCATTTTACTATATATGAAAACTCAGGAATACAGCCAAATGACAACTTTTTTACTGGGTCAAAGTGCAAGGCACAGTACTAACAGTCACACACATTAAGCATGCCTGATCACATTCGACATCATGAAAGTTCGTGACTTGATGCATACAAATCAACAACATGTAGAATATTAGTGAAAATAGAATGATGCAGATCCTACAGCCCACTGATGTTGTCAACTGGTCCCCGATGCTCACCAGGCGGTACCATGGCTTTGAGGCCCAGTCATCGCTCCGACACCCAATGCCCACTAGGTGAATCTGTGACTTTGAGGCCCAGTTCTCGTGCATACAAGCACATATAGAATGTTAGTAACAAACCAACTGGACAATTATATGTATATAGTCCAGACCCATCAGTCCATTTTAAATCTTCAGTCACCACAGCTGTGCTGGCCGCCTTCTAGTAAATGATGATAGCTGGGACGCCTCTCCAGTTGGCCACAACAAAGCTTGCTTTTTGCTGGGTGAACCCCTGGGAGGACAGATCCAACTCCCCTGGTGAAGCACAGTGGCCTCATCCTCTCACTCCAGGTGGCTGCAAACAGACAACACCATGCCCTCAGGCCTAGGCCATGCTACAACCGAGAATTAGGCCCCCTCAATCCACCCTGCTCGCATCCATTAAATCAGTGAATTAAGCTTGCAGCATACCAAATTAACAATGTCCAAAGGGGTTTTTCGATCACAAGAAAAGGGTCCATGACAGCCATTCACTATTTGACTGTAAGCCTCCAACGATTTGGGCAGCAGCACATTGCGCAGCTCCTTCATTATCTCCACCAGTGAGCAACTTGCTGTGATGGTGTAGACCTCCAGTCCTTTCAGTTCTTAACATATAGCAGAATCTTGCGATCATTAAACGTACATTTAAGTGGAACAGTGGCACCTTTTGTTGACCCCATAGAAGCCGCTGTGACCAGTCGCAGCGCCATTTTGCTGAAAGTTTAAAAACTTCCAATGTCAACTGAACAGGATAGTTTGAAGGTATTATTGATAGGATTGCATTTGAAATACTGTGTATATTATTGGTATTGATATTTAAGAAACTGTCTTAATGTATGCAAAGCAGTTCAGAGACGGTTTACCAGGTTTACTTAGAATGGCTGGGTTAACTAATGAGAGGTGATTGGACTGCCTAGGCTTTTACATGCCAGATGTTAGATAATGAGTGGGAACTTGATTGAAACAAATAAAATCCTTGGGGTTTTTTGTCAGAGAATCCAGAACTGGAGGATATCAGTTGGAATAAAAAGTGATCTGAGGTGTACTTTAAGCATTTTTTTTTGTTCACTCAGAGGATTATGAGTCTTTGGAATTCTCTCCTTCAAAGGATAGTGAAAGAAGAATCTTTCATTATTTTTATGGCAGAGACAGATAACATTCTTGACAGGCAAGGGTGAAAATTTCCTTAGAATTTGACCATAAGGACATAAGAAATAGGAGCAGGAGTAGGCCATTTGGCTTGTCGATTCTGCTCCATCATTCAATAGGATTATGGCTGATCTGGCCATGGACTTATATCCACCTACCTGCCTTCTCCCCATAACCCTTAGTTCCCCTACTATGCAAAAATCTATCCAACCTTGTATTAAATATACTTATTGAGGCAGCCTCCACTGCTTCATTGGGCAGAGAATCCCACAGATTCACCACTCTCTGGGAAAAGTAGTTTCTCCTCATCATCCTAAATCAATTCCCCCGAATCTTGAGGCTATATCCCTTAGTTCTAGTCTCAACTACCAACTATCAAACTCCTGCCTCTATCTTATCTATCCCCTTCGTAATTTTATATGTTTCTATAAGATCTCCTTTCATTCTTCTGAATCCCAGCAAGTACAGTCCCAGGCGACTCAATCTCTTCACATAGTCTAACCCCCTCATCTCTAGAATCAACCTGGTGAACCACCTCTGCACTGCCTCCAAAGTCAGTATATCCTTCTTCAAGTAAGGAGACCAGAACTGCACGCAGTACTCCAGGTGTGGCCTCACTAGTACGCTATACATTTGCAGCACAACTTCTCTGCTCTTAAGTTCAATACCTCTAGCAACGAAGGCCAATATTACATTTGCCGCCTTGATAGCCTGCTGTACCTGCAAACCAACCTTTTGTGATTCATGCACAAGCACTCTTAAGTCGCTCTGTACAGCAGCATGCTGCAATTTTTTTACCACTTAAATAATATTCTGCTCTTTCATTTTTCCTTCCAAAGTGGATGATCTGGCATTTACCAACATTGTACTCCTTCTGCCAGACCCTTGCCTACTTGCCGAACTTATCTATATCTCTCTGCAGACTCTCCGTATCTTCTGCATAATTTGCTTTTCCACTCAATTTAGTATCATCAACAAGCATAATCACAACACTCGGTCCCCTCTTCCGGATCGTTAGTGTATATAGTGAATAGTTGCAGGCCCAGCACTGACCCCTGCAGCACACCTCTCACCACTCATTACCAACCAGAGTAACATCATGTATCCCAACTCTCTGCTTTCTATTAGTTAACCAAACCTCTATCCATATTAATACATCGCCCCAACTCTATACATCCTTATCTTATGGATAAGTCTTTTATGTGGCACCTTATTGAACGCCTTCTGAAAATCCAAGTAAATAACATCCATCTATTCCCTTCTATCTACTGTGCTCATTATATACTCAAAGAACTCCATTAAGTTTGTCAAACAGGACCTGCCTTTGCTGAATCCACACTGGTCTGCCTGATGGATCCATTTCTTTCCAGATGCCTCGCTATTTCTTCTTTAATGATAGCTTCAAGCATTTTCCCAAATACAGATGTTAAGCTAACTTGCCTATAGTTACCTGCCTTTTGCCTACATTTTTTTTTTGAACAGTGGTGTGATATTCACTGTCTTCCAATCCGCCAAGACCTGCCCAGAGTCCAGAGAATTTTGGTAAATCATCACCAAAGCCTCTACTATAACTTCTGCCATTTCTTTCAGTATCCTGGAATGCATTCCATCAGGACCAGGGGACTTAACTATCCTCAGGCCCATAAGTTTGCTCAGTGCTAGCTCTTTAATGATAGCAATTATATCGAGGTTCTCGTCTCTCAACAAATCCATAACATCTCTCTTTGGCATGTTAGATGTGTCCTCTACTGTGAAGACTGACACAAAATAGTCATTCAAAGCCTCGGCCATTTCCTTATTACCCAATATCAATTCCCCCATCTCGTCTTCCAAGGGACCTATATTCATTTTAGCTACTCTTTTCCACTTTATCGTTGGTAAGAATGCAGTGCTGAGGTCTCAAGTAGATCACCCATAATCTTAGTAAATAGCAGAACAGCTCAAGGGATCAAGTAGCCCAATCCTGCATTTAATTCATAAATTTTTATGCAAGCAATCAATTTTATTTGTAACATTATTTATCAGTAGTAACTTATTTTTTAATATTTTGATATTTTTTTATTACTTATAATTATTGCATGTTGTGCCAGCACACACCAGCAAATTCCCATTATATGAGTAAAGTTATTCCTTAAATCTTAACTACAACCAGATCTTTCTAGGAAACAATTAAAAATTGCCACCTGTTGTTTCTGATCAAGGACTCTTTTGCAGTTGGTACATCAGGCAATCTAATGTGAATGTTTTTTGAAGCAGATAAGAATCCAGTTGACTTCCCTATGTGATGACAGAAATTCTTAATGTGTCTCGATGGTTACATTTTCAAAAGTGGGGGAAACCTATTGTTAAAATTGTCTGAAGATTTCTTAGCCTGTTTAAATTTCACTTAAATTAACAAATTACACCTTAATTCTATAATATTTTTGTGATAATTTTCACTCGTTAATATTCCATTCCTTCTATAAAATAATCTGTAATGTAGAAATATGTAATTTGACTCTGGTCTTGCCAGTATTTTTATTCCACACAAGCTTCTTTCCACTTTAATCACTTGTTCCCACCCTGTATCACTTTCTTTTCCTCCTCTCTCGTGTACATCAAGCCATTTTTTAAATTTGTCAAATCAATTTAATTTACACTTTATATGGCAGACTTTTATGCATTTACCACTTTTTGAACTGAGAAGTGGCTCCTAAATTGTTAATTTAATGTGTTAGCATCAATCAATATTTGTGTTCACTTGTTCTGAACTCAGCCAAGTGTGGGATTTATTCTCTAAGCTATATTAAACTCTTTCATTGAAAACCCTGTGTTCTCTCCTCTTAGTCATTTATTCAGAGAGAAGAGCACAAGCCTGTGCAGTCAATCCGGAACATAAAATAGAGAATAGTACAGCACTGGACTGATCCTGATGCCAATTTATACTAAATGACCTCCTCCTGAATATCTCCCATATCCCTCCATTCTCTTCATGTGTCTAAATAAAAGCCTCTTAAATTCGACCAAATTACCTTTTTCCAGTACCACCCCTGGTATCCCATTCCAGGGACTTAACACTCTTTGACAAAAGAGAACTTGCCCCTCTTGTTATTTATACATTTCTTCCCTTTAACCTTAAAAGCATATCCTCTTGTGTTTGACGTTTCTATCTTGGGGAAAATATTCTGACTACTTTATCTATGTCTCTCATAATTTAAAAATCTTTATCAGTCTCCCTTCAATTTGGTGAAGGGGTGGGGGAAAGAGGGAAAGTTGTACTTAATGTTTTCAGGATGTGGCTTTCCATTTTAGAACATCTGAGAAATCTTATTTCAAAGAACAGGGTTTCCTTCCACCACCATTGATGTTGCTCTCATCCTCATCTCCTCCATTTCCAAATGATCTGCCCTCACCCCATACTCCCACCATCATAACAGGGATAATATTCCCTTTGTCCTTAACTGCCACCTCACAAGCTTCTGTATACAGCACTTCATTCTCTGTCATTTCAGTCACCTCCAAAGGGATTCCTACCACTAGGCAATCTTTTCCTTCCCCCACTCTCCACCTTCCATAGTGATTGCTGTGTTCATGACTCCCTTATTCACTCATCCCTCCCCACTGATCTCTCTAGTACTTAACTCTGCAAGTGCTATACCTACCCCTACACCATATCCCAAACACCAATATAAAACCCCAAACAGTCCTTCCAACTAAGGCGACACTTCACCTGCGAATCTTTCGGGGTCATGTATCATATCCAGTGGTCCCAGTGTGGCCTCCTCTACCTTAATGTGACCCAATACTAATTGAAAGATCACTTTGCCAAGCACCTTCACTCCATCCATTGCAAATGGTAGGATCTCCTGGTAGCTATATATTCTAATTTGACTTCCCATTCTGACATATCTATCTATAACCCTCAGGTTCGGCCAGTGGATATGTCGAGTGGAAGACAGTCTCTGGCCCTGCCAAACTTGTGAAATCTTGTGTGGCTGCTTTGTGATGTTTTCCACTGTTACAAATCAGTACCACAAAATAACTAATGGTACACCATATGCAATTAAACGATTGAGCTTTATAATTCTTAATTTGACTAGAGGGTTAGTAAAGAAAACAAAAAGAAAAGGGGCCCATTTTAATGAAACAGTCTAATGTGCAAGTTGGAGCTCACGATTTTCCCGTCCATTTGTTCTCCATCAATTTCCCCTGGGCGTCGTCAACTCCCGACCCCATTCCAAGTCCACTCCATCCTGCAGTCTATGATCTCTCTATTCTGGCATCTTCTCTCTCTATCTTCTGCTGAACATAAGCCCATGAATACCTCGCTGTCAGGCATGCAAGAAAGAAAACACTCCCCTCATGGGACACCGCACATTCCAAAGCCTCTGTTATTTCTAGTCATAAGCCAAACACTGTTGCTACAGAGAAACCATTACATTAACAGTGAAACCTTTCCCAGGATGTTACATGTCCATGGTCTCCCTTACTGCCATGATGAGGCCACAGTAAAATTGGAGGAGCAACACTACATATATCTATGTAACCTCCAACATGATGGCATGAACATTGATTTCTCTAACTTCCAATAATTTCTCTCCTCCTCTCTATTTCCATTCCCCATTCTGGTTACCCTCTCACCCCTTCTCCTAAATTGTCCATCATTTCCCTCTAGTTCACTGTCTTCTTAATGTTCTTTCATGGTTCACTGCCTCCTCATGTTAGATTCCTCATTCTTCAGCCCTTTACCTCTTCCATCTATCCTTTTTCAGTTTCTTTCTTACTTCATCCACCCACCTATCTTCTCCCCCACCACCCCGGCTCATCTATCACCTGCTATCCTGTTTTCCATTACTTCATTCCTTCCTCCTACATTCTTATTCTGGCTCTGCCCCTTCCTTTCCAGTTCTGATGAAGTGTCGTAGTCCAACCTATTGACTGTTTATTCCCCTCCATAGATTTTGCCTGATTTGCCGAGTCCCTCCAGCAATTTGTGTGTTGCAGTCTGACTCAAATGCAGTCTGACTAAAGTTTTATGTAGCTACAGCATGACTTCCTACTCTATATCCAACATTCCTACTAATGAAAAGACCGTGACATGGTTACCATCTTATCCACTTGTTTAACCAATTTCAGTGAACTATGTACTTGGACCTCAAGATTCCTTTATTCCACAATGCTATTAGGTGGCCTATCTTTTCTGAGTATTGTATTTTCTAACGTGACCAGTGGTAACATTCTGCATCTCCTCCTCCTGCCACCACCACCACCTCTATCTGGTGCTTTGCGATCTCCTGGGTTGGGAGAAGGGTGTGTGGCCTTTGTTTCTTAATGGTAGAATGCAAACCCATCATCAGCTCCTGCATTTGACCGGTGTCCCCCTCACTCCTGCTGAAGGAGGGTGCAGGTTTGAAAGGTTCACCGGCGTGCCTCATGGCTGTGCGAATCCTTTGTGGTTTTACCTTTAAAACCTCTGGGGACTTTGTGGTTTTACCTTTAATGTCCTCCGCGCTGAATGTACTCCAACTTGTTTGGCACGACTTTGCAGTTTCTGTTCCATGTGATTCTGGTTACTCTTTTCGTACTTTTGTGATTTAATGGAGTCATTTCAATGTGTAACTGGCTCTGCCATTGAGGCCTGCAGTCATTGACAATGATAAACTGAACTGACTTCGTGGATATCACTTTTGGTCCATTTCAGGGTCTCTGTAGTTTGATGTTTAATATCCTGTGTGTTATTTGCCTGCTTTTTGGTGTTTGCGTGATTTGTTCTTTAGTGCGTTGAAGTTTAATATTTTCTTTCAACTGGTTTCCATGGTATTTTCCTGTTCTGTGGCTGCCTGCAGGAGGATAAATCTCAGGATTGTATACTGTATACGTAATATGTTAACTCTGGACAGCAAAGAATTTGCTTCTTGAATACTTTTGGGTGTATCTTATGGATTTTAGACTGCTGATAGTGGAAATCACCATGAAATTTCCCTATCACGTATCCTTTTTTTTTAAATAGTTGTCTGTATTTGCTATTTCAATTCAGAATTCAAGTCAATTGAAATGCTGCCCACAATGTAAGTTGAAAAGTTTACTGTCTGGCAGGACAGGTTTTAGAAAGGCTGGAAAAGCATCACACACACACACCGTTCTGCGCATTGCATTTACTTGTGTATCAGTTTGCAATCACCGATATACATGTAAGCAGGATGCATAGCGTATTGTGTGTACTCATTACAATAAAGTACTGTATTTTCAGGAGTCAAATTTGCAACAGCCATGAGTGGCGAGTGTATGCTTAAAATCTCATCTGACAGCTCAACCTGAGTTTAGTGACCTGGTCAAACTTGGGTTTGCCAAAAGCAAAAACAGAATTACTGGGTTCAGGACTAAATGGATGGATTCTGCTGTCATCAGGCACAAAAATTTCCATTTTGATATTTAAGACAGATGTTTCCCAGAATAATTGATGCCAGAATTAAGGAATCAAACAGGTTATCAATGACAGGCAATTCAAAGAACTTCTAGTGGGATGGGAAAAAATGGCAGGGAAGGATTTGAGGATGTTGTTGAAAATTTTCTTGTCAACTACGTAGCACCAAGCTACATGCAACTGGTAGACAACATGCTTCAAGCATACAGAACTATGAAGTATACCATGTCACTAAATATTCATTTTCTGCATCCCCATTTAGACTTCTTCCCTGCAAATCTTGGTGCTGTCAGGGTCAAGAATGATGAAAGGTTTCACCAGGACATTGTGGTCATGGAGAATCAAGGCAGCTGGCATCAGTGCTGGCTGGTTATTGTTGGATACTTAAGTGAGGAGCCTCAAGACACTGAGTACAAACGAGAATCATCTTTACCTTAGTTGAACTATTGCAATGATTCAGCACCGTTATGCAATTAAACAGATTATAGTCTATTAAAGTTAATTTCTTGTCTCTCCAAATTTCTACATGATACAACTCTATAATAACCACAAAAACTTTTCTGAGGAAGCAAAACTTTGGAAAAATTGTTGTCCAGTGTAATAAATGTACTATTCTAGGTTTTTTTTTAAACCTTAGAACAGTTCAGTGGGTGTTTCATAATCAGTACATTTCCAAAGCTTTGCCTCACTGGGAGTAAGGAAAAATCACTCTTTGGATTTAGTACCCAATGACTAAGATTTAAATTGATAGATCTAAATCTTAGTTCCCAAACCAAACCAAGTTAAAATAAATGAGGCCTGCTAATAACTACCAGCGTGCCTCTACCAATGAATAACCCAATTTGCAAGATTTGTTCTTTTCTCGCTCATTGGGTGTTTAACAATCTTTCTTAATGGGTTCTATTGGGTTTCTTTGTTTTGTGCCTGCCTCTAAGGTGATGTATCTCAAGGTTGTATAATAAAGGTTCTTTGATACTAAATATACTATGAACTTCAAAACATTTAAAATATTTTGAAACTTTACTTCTGTAATCAACAATGTTATTGACAAATGAGTCTTTAGTAAAAACAAATCTCTAATGGAATTTGAAACATTTCTATTTAATAGTTATTTTAATTCACATATAGCCTACATATTTTAAGTGTACATCAGTGCAAAACAGAAGAAACACCATATGTATATAGGTTGATCAGAAACAATGTTACTGGAATTTCAGTGAAATAAAATGGTAGAAATCAAATTCTTGTCATGTTGAGTACTTTAAACAATAACAGTGAATTAAAAGAGTAGAAGCTGATGCAATAAAGAAACATTGCAGGTTACTATAGCTTAAACTATTTTAATTTTTCAAGTTACTTGCTTTTATTTTCACTTATTTTTATCACTTTTATTTTCACTTTTATTTATCACTTTTATTTTTTCTTTAATCCATTAGGTTATCATCAAACAATAGAATCAAGTCACCAATTATGAGAAAAGTTGAGGCTGAGTAAGTATTAAAACATTTGATTTAATTATGGTTGTAATTTCCAGCAAAATCTTTCAAAATGTTAACTTACAGAATTCTTGAGGTGGTTTGATTTTCTGCTCTCCTTTGATGAAATTTATGATTTTTAATGCGTTGTTTTTTCTAATGTCAGCAATTTTGCAATGATGTCAGTATTTCCCTTGGGCACAACAGTATCGTTAGTGTCTTGCAAAGACTTGAAGAAGCATAAATGTGCCATTTACCGGCAAAGCTAAAATTTGTAATGTATAGGTAATGTTTACTAAAACATATCAAACAAAAACAGAAATATTGGAAGAATTCAGAAAGTCAAGAAGCATCTGAAGAAAAAGAAGTCAGTCAATGTTTTTGATCCTATCAGGTGGAAAAGAGCATGTGTATTGAGAATGGGTCTCAGTACCCATGCTGCTGATCACCTGATGAAAATGAGTCTCAAACTTCATCCTTTTGATCACCAGAGAGATAAGAGACTGCAGATGCCAGAATCTGGAGCAAAAAAAAACTGCTGGAGTAACACAGTGGGTTGAGCAGCATCTGTGGAGGCAAAGTGTTGACCGACATTTTAGGTCAAGAACTTGCATCAAAACTGTAATGTCTTGATTATTCCAGATGCAGGGTCTCGATACAAAACATCAACTATCCCTTTGCCTCCACAGATTCTGGATAATCCAGTGAGTTCCTCCAGCAGTTTTTTTTTGTTCCTTATCATCTGATAGGTCTTAACCTATCTGGCTTTTTGTCTTACACTTCTCTGCTCCCCCAACTCTACTTTGAAACCTGTAAATCCTCCACTATCCATCTCCCATCACCTCTCACCAGATTTGAGGAAGGAATTCTGATCAAAAGTGTTGATTAGTTTCTCTTTCCACAAATGACGCTTGTCCAACTGAATTCTTCCAGTGTTTCTATCTATGCTTCATATTTCAATTTCTGCAGTTTTAATTATTTTTAATTTTTTTAGTATATCAAATTGTATGTTTCCAATCCATACACTTGAGACTCTGAAAATGGTTAATATGATTTAAATTGGCTCTTATTTTCTTCAGCTCTCAATTGCTACAAGCAAATGTATTTACAGATTATTCATTGCCGATGTTCATTTTTCTCCAGGGAAGAGGAATTAAAGTATCTGGAGTTCATCTCTGATGTCACCAGTGAGATATTAACTCGAGGATTATTTTCAAACAGGTATTAATTTATTTTCCACATTATACAGTAAGAGGTGACTTTTTAAATTTCACTCTATGCCTCTAAGTTAAATAATTTAAGATATAAATTAAATTTGTTTTGTTGATGTAACCAATTTGGAGGTTTCCTGCTTAAAAAAAAGTATCTATGGAAGCAGTTAATTTAATCTCAGAAAAGTTAGAAAGCACTTCATATGTGATGAGTTGCTTAGAAGGGGGAAGTTGGTATGGGAGTATACACCTTTTTGCTTAAAGCAGAAACAATATAGCATTTTCTACTTTTACATTGCTTTCTCTGTTCTCTATTGCCCTTGTTTCATAGCTTTTGGTAATAAAGGAACATATTCTCTTTCCTTAACTGCTCTGTTAACCCCCAGCTAGATGACCTCATTATGCCTGTGTCTTACCCTTTGAGAGATGTTCCCATTGTTCTATCCATCCTTCGATCATGCTTAATACTAACTTATTTTCTCTCCATCTTAGTCATGACTTGAACCTGTAATGTTAATTCTGTTTCTCCACACATGCTAACTGAGCTGTTAGGTGTTCCCAGCATTTTTAAGGCACAACCACTGATGTTAGACTAGGGGAATTGTTGAGTATTTATGTTGAGTGCATCATTAATACAGTGTTTAAGCACACTACATTTGTGATTGAATGGATTGGTTGACCTCCATACAGATACATTTACAGATGGTGTTCCTCCCTCTTCCCCAATTTCATATTTTGTCATAATGTCTAAAACATTGATGTGATTTTTGAAGACATTAGACTCATCTTACAAAAGTCTCAGAATGTTCTATTACTTTTACTATTATTTTATATAATTATTTAAGCCTGGCTTTCACAACACATAACACTTTCAGGTTCACCTGCTAACTTTCCTGATGAATTTAGCATGATGCACACTATTGGTTCAATATATTTGGCACCTCCACCTGCCCCATCAAGTGATGGTTACCAAGTGTTGCTGTACTGATAAATAGCAAGCATTCCTTAAAACTCTTCCTTTGTTGGTAACAGTTACAAGAGTTCCAAATACAACTGAATTCAGCACACATTAAAATAATTACATTAATAATCACTGTATATTAGTTTCTATTTATTTTTAATTTTCAAAGCTTGATTAATTTGTTCTGCCTTTATAATTTAAAATGTTGTAAAGAAAGCAATGCACACAAAATGCTGGAGGGATTCAGCAGGCGAGGCAGCATCCATGGAAAAGAGTAAAACTGTTGACATTTCAGGCCAAGATCCTTCTTCGGGACTGGAGAAAAAGATGAGAAGTCAGAGTAGGAAGTTGGGTGGCTGCGTTCTACATGCCACGCTTTTCAGCATGAGAAGATACTTGGGCTCCCTATCCCAATCCCTATTTGGATTTTCTCTTTGCTGCCTATAATGGACCTGTCCAATACTTTATCCTCCATTGGATCCATGCTTTCAATCGCTGGTCCTTTGCCTTCTCACATCCAGCAAGGATTAGAAGATCACCCTTCTATAAACTAAAGAACTTGCTGTCTCCAATGCAGCTGCAACAAATGTCCCCAGACCATGATCCCCACTGCTGACCTCCGCGGTTTTAACAATCCCCAGTATGATTCAGAACCTGGACTCCACCACCATTAATGTGGGTTCCAATGACCTCAGACATGTTCAAAGTACCTATTTTGCAACCTCCAACCCCAACTCCAATCTGGACCTTGACCGACAGCACCTCCAGACCAGGACTTACGCACTGCTGCTGGAACCCCAGACTCCCCTTCTCCCACCTCCATTCTGCCATCCAGTGTCTCTCAGGTCCCACTGCCAGCTCTTGGCTCCTCGGAGGCTCCATATTTCTCTCAACCCACCTTCCCTGAACACCCCAACCCTCCTTTCTCCTCAGACATCAAATCCCTTCCTCCCTCTGATCTCAGCTCTCATCCTTGCCGGGTCTTCACTGTCCCTTCTGACCTTCCCCTCTCTGAGGCAGAACATTCTGTCCTCAGTAAGAGCTTCACCTTTGTCCTCCTCCTCCCACCTTTTTACTCTTAACTTCTCATCTTAATGAGGGTCTTAGCCCCAAGTGTCAACTGTTAACTCTTTTCAATAGATGCTGCTTAGCCTGCCGAGTTCTTCCAGCACTTTGAGAGTTTTGCTTGGATTTCCAACATCTGCGGATTTTCTCTTGTTTGTGTTGTAAAGAATTGTCACATTGACTTACTAAAGTGACTCTTTGTAATGATGATGTATTACTAATGGGTAAAAAAAAACTTAATCTTCATTTAGGGTTTTAGAAAGTATATTTGAACGTCGAATAGAAGAAAACAAGTATCGATTAGATGAAGTGAGTATACAATACTGTGTTCAGTATTTTCAAGATATTCAATTATTTTATCCAATGTAAAAAGAATATGCGGCTTTAAAATTAGATTTACTCCTCTTGTTTTATATACCCCTTATAAATTACTCCTTCCTAACATGTTTCCTCTGCTTTTGCTGACCCCTGGCCAGCAAAATTGACTGAACAGTCAATTTACCACAAGCGAGCAATCAATTAACGTTACAATCAATGTTATTCTAAATTAATGAATTCCATAAATCTTCAGTGCTTTGTTAGGATTCAGACAGGTCCAAGAAATAGAACAGGAAAGTTCAGAACCTAAATTATTATTGGAGGGAAAATGACAATAGGACTTCTTTCCGGGAAATGTAAGTAGCAAAGATAATTGGTGATTATTAATGCAAATGGTAATGGTAACCCCCAAATAGAAATTGAGACAGTTATTTGTTTGGATCATCGAGTGTTTTATTTTTATATTTGAACTTTTACTTTTTTATCCATTTTCGGTAGTTGTCCTACTCCAATTATCCTGTATTTGTGCAAGATTTTTGTAAAACATGATACTTTTACCTGTGCTATTTATTAACAATGTTTGTTGAATGTCACAAGTGACCTATTCCTAAAAGTGCCTTTTGGACCATTCCTCTTGTTTTTGATTGTATGAGGTACCTTTTTTTTGTATTATTGCAAGGTAGGTCTTTTTGCTTAATGTTACATCCCAATATATCTAGGTCAGTTTATTTATCAGTCCTTCAAAGTTTGCCTTTCTTTAACTTTAAGCCCCACATGTGATTCCCTTATATCCAAAAAGTTGATAGGAATTCTCAAGACTATAGTCCCCTGGAGGCTCGATCATTGGATGTATTTAAAGAAAAGCTAGATATTCTTTAAAAGATAAAGATATATATTAAATGTTGGAGTAAGCACAAGGGAGTGGGTGGTCAGCTCCTGCTCCTATTTTTTTTTCTATTATGGTATAATATAAGAATGCATAATCAGTACCTTCACTTGGGTGACGTGCAGCACCAGGGAAGTTTGTGGGAGAAGACGGTTAAGCAGAATGTAATGTGAAACAATGCGGTACTGTGCAAAAGTCTTAGACACACATTTGTGTGTGAGTGTGTGTGTATCCCACCCACCCCTGGAAGTTTTCATGTTTTATTGTTTTACAACATTGAGTCACAATGTATTTAATTTTGCTTTTTTGACACTGATCAACAGAAAAGGCTCCTTTGTGTCAAAGTGAAAAGAAATTTCTACATTACCATTATTAAACATAAAATAATTGATCACATAATTACTGTGTCAGTACTTAGTAGATGCACTTTTGGCAGCAGTTACAACCTTGAGTCTCTGTGGATAGGTTTCTAACAACTTTGCACTGAAACTTTTCCCCATTCATCTTTAAAAACTGTTCAAGCTCTGTTAGATTGGATAGGGATCATGAGTGAACAGCCCTTTTCTACTCCAGCTACAAATTCTCAATTGGATTGAGGTCTAGACTCTGACTTGGCCGGTCCAAGACATTAACTTTGTTGGGTTTAAATCATTCCTGTGTAGCTTTTGCTTTACACTTAGGGTCATTGTCTTGCTGGAAAACAAACCTCCCAAGTCGCCATTATCTTGCAGAATGTGTCAGGTTTTCGTTCAGAATTTCCCTGTATTTAGCTGCATTCATTTCACCCTCTACCTTCACAAACCTTCCAGGGCCTGCTACAGTGAAGCATCCCCACAGCATGATGCAGCCACCACTGTGCTTCATGATAGGAATGATGTGCAATATTTGGCTTACACCTAAGATAGTGTTTATTTTGATGGCCAAAAAGCTTAATTTTGGTTTCATCAGAGCATAGAACCTTCCTCCAGCTGACTTCAGAGGCTCCCACATGCCTTCTGGCAAACTCTAGCTGAGATTTCATGTGTGTGTTTTCAACAGTGGTTTTCTCTTTGCCACTCTGCCATGAAGCTGAGACTGGTGAAGCATCCAGGCAACAGTTGTTTTATGTGCAGCCTCTCCCATCTCAGCACTGAAGCTTGTAACTCCTCCAGAGTTGTCATAGGTCTTTTGGAGGCCTCCCTCACTAGTCCCCATCTTATAGGTCACTCAGTTTTTGAAGATGGCCTGCTCTAAGCAGATTTACAGCCGTACCATATTCTTTCCATTTCTCGATTATTGACTTAACGGTACTCCAAGGGCTATTCAGAGACTTGGAAATTTTCTTGTATCCATCTCCTGACTTGTGCTTTTCAATAACCTTTTCGCAAAGTTGATTGGAGTGTTCTTTTGTCTTCATGGTGTAGTTTTTGCCAGGATACTAACTCACCAGCAGTTGGACCTTTCAGTACAGTCAATTGGCTGCACCCGTGATGACTTGATGTGTCATATTAAAGGGGGTGAATACTTATGCAATCAATTATTGTGGTTTTATATTTTTAATTAATTTAGATCTGCTTTCACTTTGACAGGAAAGCCTTTTTCTGTTGATCAGTGTCAATAAAGGCAAATTAAATCCACTGGGATGTAATGCTGTAAAATAATAAAATGTGAAAACTTCCAAGGGACTGAATATTTCTATAGGCACTGTGTAAATGTACTGCATCTCTGACAATACTGCACCTTTTTTTCTCATCATTCAATAATTGATTCTGTAACAGCTGTCGCCATAATTACCAGCGCTCTCTCCTCTGCTGACAGCTTGTAGGCATGACATGAGCTTCTCAAAACAGCTGCTGCAGTTGGCAGATGGAATATAGTAGTCTTTCCGCTATTCCTGACCAGATATGTGAGATGGTTAATTTTTTTCCCGACACTGAAACTAGTCTTTTGGTGAATCATTGTGAGCATCAAATTGTTTGACCACTTTATAATACAATGATTTTTTTTTCTGTCCATATTGGCTTGCTGATCACCCATGTGAGCTGGACCTCCTATTTATTTCTTCCACTAGGATTTTGTGGTCAGTATTTTCAAAACAGTGTCTCTGTCTCTGTACTACCTCTGTTGTTGTCAGTGCTCCCCAGGGTGCACAATAATTTCCAGATCAATCGTTACTTCTCTTTTAAGAACTGAAGTGTCAGTAGGTGTAAACTAGTTTGATTTGTTGTTCATATTTAAATTTTACATCTGCGCTAATGAGTAAATTGATGTGTCTGAACCATGAAAAATTGCACATGCTAATTGCAATAATGCATTTGAAGGATTGTTTTTCTTTTCTGTTGTTGAAATATCCCTAATTGGTACTTAACTGAGTATCTATATTGATGAATCTTGGCCATAGAAATAAAGAAAAAAAGAAAATTAATGAAGGGTATTGGAAACTTAATAGGATTTTCTTAGCTTATAATTTCCTAAATATTTGCACCTGAAGAATAGCATTTGAGAAATTCATGCAAATTCTAGGCTTTACTTGGATAGCCTCAATGTTTCATGCTGATTCCATTAAATCTTTACAAAAAATGTAGCCTAAGCTAAACACAAAATTGAAACCTATACAGGGTTTCTCAATTTATTGCATAAGTTAAACTGGCATGGGCTCATTGCCATCCTCCTCATGGGATGTGTTGGTTTTCTCCAGGTGCTCCGATTTCCTTCCACAGTCCAAAGACGTACCAGGTAGTTTAATTGGTCTTTGTAAATTGTCCTCTGATTAAGTTAGTGTTAAATTGAGGTTGTTGGGGTGGTGCAGCTCAAAGGACTGGAAGGGCTAATTCCGTGCTATACATCTAAATAAACAAATATTGTCCCTGATTTCCATACACCCAAATTTCCTGTCCTGGATATGGAGGGCCTGATTCACTATTCTCAGTAATCCAGAATTTACTGATGAGGCCTGGAGATAGCTGAGCTTCAGGTGGTTAAGTGTGCAGGCCCTGAACATAGAGTGGCTGAAATTCCCTGGTGCAAGGCAAAACTAAGATTGGAGCTTCAATCTTCAAAACTGTCATTGGCCAACAACTTTAAAAAATATTTATTTCATGCAGAATTTAAAAACTCAGTAAAATGGAATATTCTATTACATTTGGGAAAATAAAGTGAATTACAAATAAAACAAAAATAACTTTAAAAACATTAAACGAAAGCAATATAATTTAAGAAAGTAACTTACTTCCCCTTTCCACCACAAAAGGCAGAATTGCCCAATGGCCATCTTTTCCAATTCAACATTCCATTCACATTTTGACATGTTGGTCTGATGAGGCCACACGCAGGTTGGAGGAGCAACACCTCATTTCTGTCTGAGTAGCCTCCAGCCTGATGACATGAAAATTAATTTCTCTTAGTGTAATTTCTCCCCCCTCTCTTTTTCCATTCCCCTTCCTTGTTCCCCTATCACCCTGCTCCTCACCTGCCCTCCTAGCAAATATTGTGTGTGACACTAGCAAAACATAAGTGGCAATATGTTCCACAGGAAGGAACCTGGAGAGAAAAGGAGGCAGAGTCAGAGGAAAAGATGCGGGAGGAAAAGCCCCAAATACCCTTTCACCCCTCCTCTTCTCTCCTGCCGATCACCTTCCTCTGGTACCCCTCCTTCTACCCTTTTTTCCATGGTCCACTATCCTCTCATATCATATAACTTCTTCAGCCCTTTAGACCTCTTCCACCTATCATTTCCCAGCTTCTTACTTCGTCCCCTTCTCCTACCCACCAACCTTCCCCTGATCTCAACTATCACCTGCCAGCTTGTACTCCACCCTTCCACATCCACCCCCTTCTTATTCTGGCTTCTGTTCTTTTCCTTTCCAGTCCTGATGAAAGGTTTTGGCCCAATATGTCAGCTGTTTATACCTTTTCATAAAAGCTACCTGACTTGCTGAATTCCTCCAGCATTTTGAGGGTGATGCTCAACATTTATAGTATCTGCTGAATGTCTTGTATTTATTATTTCAAGATTCAAAATTGTTTGTCGATTCCTGTACACAAGTGTAAAGGAAAACAAAATAATTGTTACTTTGAATCACAATAGACAAAGGACACAATAATAAAAAACCAATGAATATAAATACATAAGATAGCTTATATACATAGATTGATTGACAATAAAGTGACACTGGGCTGTACATATGGTGACTGACAGGAAATAATAAAATAGTGATTGAGCTAGTGGGTGGAGGTATTGATCAGTGTTACTGCTTGGGGAAAGTAAATGTTTTTGAGTTTGGTGGTCCTGGCGTGGATGCTACATCGCCTCCTACCTAATGGGAGTAGGACATACAATCCATTTGCAGTGTGGGTGGGATACTTTATGATATTACTGGCATTTTTCTGGCCCTCTTCTGTATTTACAATTGCAATAAAAAGTTTGTGAACCCTTTGCAATTACCTGTTTTCTGAATTAATTACTTCATCTTATTCACAATAATAGACAAACACAATCTGTCTAAACTAGTAGCATACGAACAATAGCACTTTTCATTTCATTATTAAGCACATTGTTTAATCATTCACAATTCAGGCTGGGGAAAAGTAAGGGAACCCTTGTATTTAAGAACCTCCTTTAGCAGCAATAACTCCACCAAACATTTCCTGTAGCTGCTGACCAGATTTGCACAATTGTGAGGAAGAATTTTAGATCATTCCTCCAAACTAAACTGTTTAAGTTTATCAATATTTCTGGGATATCTTGCATGAACAGCTCTCTTAAGGTCATGCCGCAGCATCTCAATTGGGTGAAGTTCTGGACTCTAACTTGGTCATTCCAAAACACAAATTTTCTTTTAAAACCATTCTGTTGTTGATTTACTCTTGTCTTTCAAATCATTGTCTTGTTGCATCATCAAACTTCTATTGAGCTTCAGGTGACAGACCACTGCCCTGACATTCTGATGCAAAATGTCTTGATACAATTTTGAATTCATTATTCACTCAATGATTGCATACTGTCTGGACCCTGAGGCAACAAAGCAGCCCCAAACCATGATGCTCTATGCTTCACAGTTGGGATGAGTTTTTGGTGTTGGTGTGCAGTGCCCTTTTTTCCTCCAAACATAGTGGTGTGCATTTCTGCCAAAAAATTTACTTTTATCTGTACACAGAACATTGTCCCACAAGCGTTGTGGAACATCCAGATCCAGGTGATCTTTTACAAACTTCAGATGTGCAGCAGAGTTTTTTTGGAGAGCAGTTGTGTCCTCTGTGGTGTCCTTCCATGAATGTCATTCTTGTTAAGTGTTTTTCTTGTAGTGGACACATGAACAGAGACTTTAGCAAGTTCTAGAGATTTCTGCAGGTCTTTTGCTGTTACCCTTGGGTTTCTTTTTCACCTCCTTCAGCATTTCACATTGTGCTCTTGGTGTGATCTTTGCAGGAGAGTAGCCACAGAATTTCCTCCATTTGTAGACAGCTTCTCTTACTGTAGACTGATGAACACTTAGGTCTTTAGAAATGCTTTTGTAGCCTTTTCCAGCTTCATGCATCCAACAATTCTTCTAAGGTCCTTGGAAATTTGTTTTGGTCA